>NC_088982.1:2288730-2621787 GCF_963932015.1 Anas acuta | reverse complement strand
CATCACGGATGGAAAATCACAAATGCCGTAATGAATAACCACAGGGCTGAGGAAAGCTCCCAGCGGAGGCAGGCTCCACTGCTGGTTGATTAGTCCAATCATTAGGGTGAATTTAATGCCATCTCTGAAATTCTGTTCCCTGTCCCTCCTACCTTTGTTTAACCCAGAGCTGAAGAAGACACGCTTCTCCAGACGAAGAAGCTGGGATCAGGCTTCCTTGCAGATGAGTTTTCTGTGCTAATGATGCCGTTTTGTGCTAATTTTTTTGGTTCTTCTCCAGGGAGGATGACAAGAGCCAGAACGGCAGGGCAGGGCAGCACAGCACACCGTGCCTTGTGCCTGGAGTAGAAAAGGAGATTTTCTGGGTCTCCATGGGTCACTTTGCTATTCTCCCAGCAGTAATTAAAGCCAGGCAAAGTGGAATGGGAAATGAAGCCTCAGTTTTTCACAGTGGATGTGAAATTCTCCGAGGGCAGTGGAGTCCTCTCTTGCTTCGCTTCTTGAGATCAAAGCTAAATGTCTTTCTGTAAGAAGTGCCCCAGACAAACACAAGCTATCAGTCTCCTCACAGGGCTAACAGGGTGAAATGGAAAGGTCCGGGCTATGCAGGAGTTCAGGTCTTCATAATTTAATAGTTTTGCCCGGTTATGATTTTATTGATTTAAGGAAAGTAGCAAAGAACATGTAAGCAGCTTATTTCCTGACACTGTCCCACAAATCAGTCCAAAGGTTAATTTTCATTCATGAAAAATATCATCTTTAAACAGAAATAAAACCAAAAAGAAAAAGAAAAAATTAAGAACAGGATAAAATCAGGGAAGACTACTCTTTTGTGTGCAGGCTTGCAATGGGCTCTGGGGACCTGCTTCTTGCCTTTCAGATCTTGTTTGTACTCGCAGATTTGGACAAAGTTTCATGGAGACCACATAGCTCAGGGGCAAGCCTGCAGGCACGAGGCTTTGGAAGGTGAGGTAAAGCACCAAAGTCCTGCCAAGACGGACTCGGCCTCTTCCAATCCCAAAGGATCTGTCTGCTAGGGTATTGGAGTCACAGCTCCTCCCAAGGTAAACATCAGATGAGAAAAGTGAAAGGATGCCAAAGCTTGCCCTTAGACTGATAGAGGAGGGTTTAAAAAGGGTTTCCTCACAAGTTTGCTTCAGGTTTCCATCACCACAGCTACCTTAAAGGAAGGGTGACCTGAAAAATCATTCAGCACTGCAGGCCTAATAAAATAAATAAAATAAATAAACTTTAAAAAGATAAAATAAAATAAAATAAAATAAAATAAAATAAAATAAAATAAAATAAAATAAAATAAAATAAAATAAAATAAAATAAAATAAAATAATAAAATAAAATGGGTTGGGAGAACTTACCTTTGTTGGGGCTGGCCTCTAGGGGAAGCTAGGAGTGTTGGAAAAGCAAGAAGCCCTCTGGAGTTGTCAAGTGAGGAAGTGTTTGGGCACATGTAGAGTGGAGAAAGGAGGGAAGCAGCCAGACAGATTACCAGATATCAAAGGGGTGCATTTAGGAACCACATCATAGCCACATCTGAAAAAAAAAAAAAAAGAAAAAAGAAAAAAAGAAAAAAAGATTGCCAGTTTGTTTTTTTGTTGAAAATAGATGTGTAATGGTCAACTCCCAGAGGGCCTGGGCAGCATGTCAGCAGTTTTAGAAATTCGTGGAATCAGATGAATTTCACAGCAAAAGCGCTGTGATGTGAGCTCAGGTCAGGGAGAGCCCAGGCGAGAAAAAACACAACACTTCCCCCGTTCATCCATTACCTTTCCAAAGTAAAACAGCGCCTTTCGGGAAAGCTTCTGCAGCCTTGGCTTGACCAGAGCCCTGATGAAGAAGAGGGTTTTACAAGTCCTCCCTTTTACCGTGGAGACCCTCAGCCTCGTGGAGCAGCAGAAGATGCCAGGGCTGCAGGCTCCTGATGGTCAGCATCTCCGTGGCATCAATGAAAAAAAAATCCATCCCCAGTAGCAGCTGGACAAATTATCTGTATTGCCATCTTTCATCCAGGACTCAGCAAATGACTCCCCCAGCCCTCTCCGGCCATGAATGTTTTTTAGTATTTAGTATTTAGACTCCCCAAACTGCCCGCCATCCTCCAGTCCTGCTTTCAGCACAGTCTTCCCTTTCCTACTTTCCATTTCCCTCCCCCCCCCACGATCACATCAGCCCTCTGGTCACCAAAAGTCAGTGGGAGCCCGGGTTCTCATGTTTCCCACCCCATTCCCCCATTCCCAAAGCCCTTCCCAGTGCCCCTCTCCGTGAGGCCAGCCCATGCCCACGGGTCGCTGCTGTCTGTCTGCACGCTTGGCCCCTTCAAATGCATCCTCACTGCGTGGCAATAAAAGAAGCAATAATTTTTCTCTATTGCAGAATTCCTTCCTTTGTCATTTATGACTTCCTTGCTCTTTGGGTCATCTGAAAGGTTTTATCAGTGGTGAATGTATGTTTTCTTCAGGTCGTTAATCCAAATGTTAAATAGCATGGAAATGCTTTCTGCCCAACCCCAGTGGAAACACAGCAACTGTATTTATTACTGCATTTATAATTACCCTCTGAATCCTATTAATTAGCTAGTTTGCAAACCATTTAACAACTTCTGCACACTTTACATTCTAACTCTTATTCAAATTAAAAACAGGACTAATTTGAAGCGCCATTTTCCGAAAAAATGTTGACAAATCCTATAAGATCAACACTGTTCCAGTTCTTTAAAAAATCAGCAATCCTATTTTTTAAAAAAGACACAAAATTCACTTGATGGCATTACTACTTGGCCTCAGTTTTGCTACCCTCCTTTAATTTCCTTCCTCTATTAATTATCCTCCTTTAATTTATTGCGTCCTGTGTGAGATTCTGTATTATTTTGCCTGGGACCGATGCCAGGCCAACAGACTTACTCTTTCCTAGGATATCCCATTTACCTTTTGAAAAACATAGTTACAACATTAGCCGGACTCTCATCTTTCAGAACCACCCAAAACAACTGAAAAAACACATCGTTAACGTTCCAGAGACCTCCTCGGGCGGCCCTTTTAAAACTCTTGGGTGCAGTTATCTAGATGCAGCCGTGTCAAGAATTAATAGCTGCTGCCCAAGCCCCCCTTAGGGGGTTACTGTTGGAATGGAAAGCATTTCACCATCTCGGCCGTGATTACATTATCTGGCTATTCACAAGTACAAAGCAGAAATATTTATGGAACTTTTCTGCCTTCATTATTATTAACACTTTTTTTTCCATTCTCAGTACAATTGCTAACTTATTTTGGCTTTCAATGTCATTTAAAGACTCCCCGTTGTCCTCAGCCCTCCTGGCGATTGATCTCTCTGCATATCCTTTCTCTCTTGTCCTCAATTTCCCCCACAAGACGCATAAGGTGCTCCATGGACCTGCAGCAGGGAATGCTGATCTGCTCCCCCCGGGGGCATCACTGCACCTTTCACCTCTGAGCTCTGGTGGGGTCACCTTTAGCTCTCTGTTTTTTTACCTATGGCCATACAAACACCATCCTGCACAAGGACCTACAGTGCCATGGGTGCAAGAAGCTTTACAGACAGTCCCAGAGCCATCCATCAGGTGGTCAGAAGAACCATCCTCATTGAAGAGTTGAGAAGGCACATCTGGGAAGGGACTTTTTAGCCATAAATCATAAAAAGACTACCAAAGCTCCAGCAGCAATTGGGCAGCTTAATGGGAGAAGCTCTGTTATGCATTATTAAATACAAAGAAAAAATTTTACCCATTCTTTACCCATTCTTTACCCATTCTTTACCCATTCTTTACCCATTCTTTATGGGTAAAGAAGTTGGTTGCAAGCCTCTGGAGGCAGGAGAGTGGTGTGTCCCCATGGTGGCCCTGCTCTGATGGATGCTCCTTGCTGAACATCTCCTATGGACCAGCGCTACCAGCCAGAGCCCTGGCCTTCTGGCTGCTCGCTCCCAGTTTGTCCAACTCACAGTGTGTGCCCAGGGTAAATATCTGCCACTGATTTCTTCCTCACGCTCCAATTTGGAAAATTATATATCCAAAAGAAATACAAACGCTGTGCTGGGAAAAAATGGAACTGATTCATGCTCAGTGTTCAACACGCAAGTAGGTGTGTTATGAGTAAACAAGGTAAGACCTTGGATGTTAAAAGGAAGGGTTTATTTCTGTTCGAGGAATATTTGATCAAGCCGGCAACCAAATTAGCTTCAAAGGCCCTGGGAACATTTGAAGTAAAAATCTTTTTATACATAGGCACTGTTCTCAAATAATGGCTGCTGTGAGTAAATAGAGTGCCTGGGCTTTCTTAGTCCGTCTCTTTTATATATATGTCCATCTATTTATATAAATTCCATCTCTTTTTATATATTACATATATATATATATATGCAATGAATTACTGTGGATAATATATAGAAAGCCCTATTCTTCATTTATATTTGAACTCCTTAAAACGCTCATATTATTATTGTAAGAGAAAAGGCACTGTAGGCTTGTGTTTGATTTTTATTTTTTTTAATTTTTTTCTGAGCCCTTTAAAGCCCAGGTGAAGTGTGCAGAGCTGCCTTGCCTCTTGTACAACCCTTCAGCCATCTCGGCCCCTCTCTGGCTCACATTAAAGCAGTCCAGAGCCTCCCCTTGTAGCATCCTTCAAACCTGGCTTTTGTGAACATGAAGGAAAGAGACACTAAATGAACAGAGAACAAAACAACAGCCTAAGACAAAGTCACACAAAGAGCTCTTGTATGGTTGCTTTGTGAAGAAGCAGTTGGCTGCCAGAGTATTCCCTACTACCCTCGAGTTGACCAGCACACCAGAATTTGGATGTGTATAACATTAATTTTTTTATGTGATTTTCTAAGTTTTGTTGCCACTGCTGCTCTTTCTGTTGTTAACATGAAGTACATGAAATACAGGGCTCCTCAGTCTTCAGCTTTGCTATGGTTTCTTACAATTAGGACATCTGTGAAAGTAGAACTAAAGCAAGAATGAAACTGCCATAAAAAGAATCAATTTCTATTCAGAGTATTTATAAATCTTTGTTTCAGCTAAATCTTCATTTATTCAGAAGTCCCCTTTAGCAGAAGAAAGCTTTTATTATTATTATTATTATTAGCATAGCTCTCCTTTCACCTTAGGGACAAGAAAACTTTCCATTCACATCAAAGCCAGAGCATGGCTAGAAATATCACTGCTTCTGCTTCTAATGCTAACAAAAAGCAGAGGGGAAGGTGTACGATACAAAACCAGAGAACAAAAGAGAAAACAGCAGCTCAGAGGCTTCCTGAGCCAAAAAACGAGGTCTTGGGGTTTAAGTCTTCAAGAGTATTTTTATTATCTTAATTTTCCTAGCTATTCACCCCGACCAAAAAAAAAAAAAAATAAAGAAAGCTACAGGGCAGGTTGAAGAGATGGAGCACCCTGCCAGGACGTCTTGCTGATGGGGAGGAACAGACAGGAAAGATTTTCCCTGGGAGGAGGGAGGTCCAGGAGAAGGTTTCTGTTTTTTGGCACAGCGATCACTGCAAAACCTGAAGGGGTCTTTTGGTGGGGAGTCTGCTGAACACGTCCACAACAGGCAGCAGGGAGGACATCTGATGGAGGGGACATCTCCACTGAGCTAGGAGGACAGACAGGAGGAGTCCCTGTCTAATTTAGCATCCTGACCCATGGAGAGGGTGCCTTGGTGGTTCAGAAGGCCCATGGTGAGGGCGAGCAGTATCCTCCTGGGCTTGTTTCCTGTGGCTCCTAAAGGAAAGGTCACCAGATTGTGGGGAGGAAGGGGGGGCTCAGCTGGGCAGGGGAGGATTCAGCACTCGGTAAGGAACAAGCTCCCTGCACAAAGCTTTTCTAACAGGGAAAAGTCAGAAACAAATACCAGGCAGGTAAGAAACCCAGTGTACAGAGCAAACATTTCCTCCTTTCGACCTTCCCAGCAGAAAAGCTCGAAGAGTGAAACGAAACTGTGGCTGTGCAGGTGTTTGCTCCTCTGTTAGCATGCAATGACGAAAGAGGTAGTGATGCTGTAAACATGCAGCTCCATAATGAGCTGGTGACTTAGATCAATGTGCAAAACTGGGAGACCTTACACATGTGGCTACCAGCCCAGAGTCCCAAACAAGACCTGTAGATAAAACCCAGCCTCTGGAAACGCGGAGCTGATGTGCTGGGAGGTGTTCTCTGCTGCAATCACTCTGTGAGAAGCCCCTTGTCTACCTCAGAGTTTGAAACCAATGCAAAGGAAATAAATGTTCAACCCCCTTTGCAGTGTTTGGCAGCCACTCTGTCTCCAAATCTCATCATGGACAGGATTCTGAGCCTCTTTGTCAAGCCAAGCAGCACCTAAACTGCACCAATTTTATGTTTAAAGGCTGGTCAAGGCCAGAAGAAACTCAGGACTACATTTTCCCTGCTTTGTTGGTGGGGCTGGAGCTCATTCCACCTCAGTTTGGAGAGAGAAATGGCTGGCAGGGCAACTTCTTTGCCTCCATTGAGACATTAAATCTTGGTTTTCTTGCGCTGTCTTCCCTGGATCTGAACCCCCAGCATTTGTGGATGTTCTGGGAAAGTGGCAAAAGACATCTATTCACAATAGGATTGCTGGAGACAGCTGAGGGATGGTTTCCTGGAATGATGGAAAAGGCTTCTTTGTGGATATCTGGCTGGAGTGCTTCTATTTGAGTGATGATTTGATTGCTCCTGGGGTTTTGCTGAAACACCAGTTATATGCTAAGTAAGACATGCTCACCCTCATACGAGCATGCTTTAGTATTATTTGAATAGAAAGAAGCTGGTGAATACTAGGGCTGAATAAAGGCAACAATACGTGGCCGAAGGCAATAGATTTGGGTTGGGGAAGGGCACGAATGGGACGTATCCTTTCCTTTTCATTTTAAAGGTTTAAAGTCATGGTTCAGGATGTTGATAGAGTGCTGTGTGTCTCTGAGGTGAGATGGAAAGTTCATCCTGGGCTTCCCTGCAGGACATGGAGGCAGAGGCATACCCACAGGTATGGCACTGCCTGTGGTTAGTTCATGGGGGTTTCTCTTGTCCTACAGAGAGTTTCAAGCAGGCTGCTCAAAACAGTGAATCTGGAGCTTTTCTGTATCTGAAATTGGGGAATTTTTCTGCTGGCAGGGAAAAGAAGGGACTCAAGTGCTCAATTAAAAATGCCCGCATGTCACCTGATCCCCCTCTTTTATTTTCCTGCCTTCCCTGGTCCCATTTCTTGCTCCTCTCAGCATCAAATACAAGTGAGCCACGTCCTCCCTCCTTTCCACAAGCAGGTCACACTCTGTCCCATCCTCTGCCTCATTTCTTGTTGAGCTGCTCAGCCTCCAGCACGGCCAAACCCAAGCTCATTGGGGTCAGGCACCTCTCTTCATCCTGAGCCCGTCACCCCAACGTCACCCTAGACCTGGTCCTCTCCATTCAACCCCACACTAAGGCTGTGTCCCAATCTTACCACTTTTGCTCCTTGCAACCTCAAAAATCAGCCTTCCCTTTCTGTTTGAGGAAGAAATCAAGGACCTTCAAAGATATTCAAAGTCATAGGTTTGCCCCCCATCTCCTCCTGTGCCTCAGTGGATAGGAAATGCCTCTTGTCTGGCCTCAGTGGCAACATCTTGCCCTCCTCCAGGCGGTGTTTCCAGGAACATCCTTTGGGCTCAGCCCTGCTGCTCCCTTTTTATGGCCCCCCATGGACCTCCTAAGCTCCCTCTCCTTGCCTGGCACCACAAGAGGACTGCTCTCCCTTTAAGGTTGGCCGACCCTCAAGCTGTCCAGAAGTTTTTGGCCAAAGATGGCAGATTTAGGCACAATCCCCTCACCCAACCACCCCCGTGCCACCCCCACACATCCCCCTTTTCCCTCCCCCACCGCCGTGTCCACCAGGATCCAGCCCGCAGACAAACAGCCCCTTTATGAAAGCAAAGAGGGAAAGCCAGCAGCAGCTGCTTTAAATCTGTTGTAATGCTGGCGGCAATTGCATAAGGCCGAGGTTTTGTTGATGTCCCCACCCCATTCCTGAGAAATATGTAATTTATTTTAGTGTCGCTGTGCCCACTGCCCATGCCCTCAGCACATTCGCGGCGCGGGAACCACCCGTCCACATTTGCAGCGCGCTGCCAGCAAGTGGCAGCATCAAAGCCCGTCTCTGGATTCACTTCTCCCCCGACACAATCCCACAAGAAAGAGGCGAGATTCAAAACAGCCTCCTCAGCCCGGCCCGGCCAAGTTCCTTGTCGTGCCCTGGACGTGCAGAGCTCGGTAAACAGATGGGTCTCACCATGCCCAGGGGATCGGTGGCTCTAGGCCCTGACGGAGCAGCAAGTTTCGAATTAAATGACCCTTCAGCAAGAGGGGCAGCCCCCAGCGGCTCTCGGCTGCTAGCAAGATGCATTGCTCAGCCCGAGGCATGGCAGAGCATGGACCTGTCCCTCTGCTTCGCATTACGGATTTCTGGAGAAACAGCTGCCTGAGGTCCCGCCTTGACTGCGAAGTCAGGTCGCACGTCCCCAGCCCGAAATCTGCCTCCCTACAGACTCCATCGTACATTGGGTTGCAGATGGGAGCAGAACCAAGATGCTTTCCCAGGTACCTTGCTCAGGTTTGGCTGTGGCGTCCCTCCATGGAGGGCACGAAGGAGCCGGGCATGCCACAGGTTGTCCTCTGCTACCTGACATTGCAGGTCGTCTTTCTGCCCAAGAACATTTTTCAGTGGGAAAAAAAAAAATCAGAATTAAAAAATTATAGTTGGTATTTAGAGCCCCATCTGCTATTTTTGTGGAGTGAGTTGCAGGAGTGATCTCGTGCATGCCGTCCTATAACTAAGCATAACCTCCCCTTGGGAATCAGGTCTGCAAACAGTTTGGGGAAAGGTGGGACCCGTACTAGTGAGAAAATAGTGCAGGGAATATCTTGCAGTTGTTGAGCAAATTCGAGTTCGTAATTTTTTGAGGCGTCATGAAAGGAAGTCAAGAAAATCCCCCCAAAACTAAGAACACTAATAATCTAAAGCAAGGGGATCCCAGGATTTCCTATGTTGTAAACCCCATGAGGACTGCAGGGAGAAAAAAAAAAAAGAAAAAAAAAGAAAAAAAAATCCAACAAAAAACCCTCTCCCAGCATCTCAAATCCCTGAGCACAAAGAAATGATGTATTTCTTAGCATTTTGCCCTGCCCTGTGAGTTGCAGGCAGACTGGGAGCATGTTCATTTTTTTTCAGGAAAGGGTTGCCAGCTTAGAACAGATGAAAAATATTGAATGAGAAAATCTGGCATGCTCCAAATCTGCTGTTCCCATATGGACATTTTCCCCGGCCTCCGTTCCCAACTCTTTGGGGACTTCAGTCCCATTCCAGGCACTAAACACCTCAAAAAGGGGTAATGAAGTGCTCAGGACTGTAATGTTTAAATCCCTGGTAAGATTTATTTCCAAATGTCTCATTCAGAGCTACAGAGGGGATTTGTAACCATGCCAGGAAATAAATCCACATTCCCTGAGCCCCAACAAGTTTTCTCAACCGCAATATAATTCATCCTATCTCCCAATAGGGACATTTGGAGGCTTTAGTTTGGACTTCCTGGGCAAGACAGATTTTTGATCCTCAAAAAAAAATATACTAAAATTTCTTTCAAAGACTAGGAATTCCAAGCTGCAAGTTTGAAATCTCTCAATGATATTTTTTATTTTTATTTTTTAATTTCAGCATATTGGGATTTAAAAAAAAATAATAAAAAAAATCTGTAATTTTTACTTCACAGTGTCTTTCTTCATCCTGTTTTGACTCGGTTTAGCACAGAAGTCAAAACAAAATGGGATGACAAAGTCTGAATGCAGCTTCCCCCTCGCTCCTCCCTCTTCCCAATGGAAATGTTGAAAGGAAAGCCTTCATCTTCCTCCGTGACGAATGCTGTCGGACCCAACGTGCCCCTGAGAAGCCACGCTGGTCCTGCTGGACTCCCCCTGGAGCCACCAGCCCTTCTGCTGGAGCACGCTTCCGATATTTCCTCTGGCTCTTCCCAGCCTTCACATCCCTACTGAGAAAGGTGCCTTTTTTCTGCCCGTGTTTTGAAAGGATTTTGGATCAGAAAATAGAGGGAGGCTTCCTCCTGCCTCAGGGGATTCACAGCTGGCTGGGAGGAGAGGTGACATGAAAGAAGTGCATAAATTGCTGGACGTCTCTGGGAGGGCAGGCTGGGAATCCCTTCCTTCCCTGTTTTCATCATATCTAGAGAAAGGGAGGAAAAAAAAAAAACACCCAACTCAGTCAAAAGGCAAATAGAACACCTCATCAATTTAAAATGTGTTATTACAATGCCTAATTAAGCTGTGGAACTCATCACCAAGAGATATTATGCAAGCTCAGAGGTTAGCAAGATTGAAAAAGAAAAAAAAAAGAACAGAAAAGAAAAAAAGAGATGGAAAGAAATTGGCATTTATCTGGCTAATGGAGCATCTTCAGCTATGTTAGATTGGTTTGAAAAGGATATCAATTCTCGTACTGCAGAGCACAAACAAGCTACCAACAGCCCATTAGGATGAAACTTCCCCTGTGGGAAAATTGCATAATTTATCAAGTGTAGCGTTTCTTACATCTTTCTTTGAAACAGCTGGAAATGATTAATGTCAAAAGCAAGATCTGGAGGAAGATTGGCCACTGGTTCTGGCACGCTCGGGCAGTTTTTGTGTCACCGAGTAATTAAACCTCGGAGGATTTCGGCAGGCCAGGACAGAGTTAAATCATTCTCATATAATTTAGGGACTTCCCATCTGGGTGCAGAAAGGAAAATTGCATCCTCCAAAGGCTTATCCCTGGAAAAAAAAAAAAAAAAACAGGCCCTCTGAAACATGCGGGACCCTCGTATAGCGTGGAAGTAGACAGAAGGCAGTTTTAGGAAACGTTTCAGCGCCAAAAGGCAGAGCCAGAGCTATGTGTGCTCGGATTCCCAGAGTGACTGCTGTGGTTGCCTTGGTGACAAAACGATATAGTGATTACAACTCGAGAGGATTTTAACCCAAGGGAGCAATCTGACAGCAGAAGAGAGAGGTTGCTCTTAGTCATAAATATAAGGAACTGTGACGATCTTTGTGTTTTCCCGGCCATAACAGCCCTATAAATTGGATAAAAGAGCTGGTGACATCCACCAACAAAGGTGTTAGCTCCATTAGCAGTGGTAGCGGTCAGGAACCTTCCTGGAAACCATTTTAGTGTCTCTTGTCTTGCCCATCAATTGTAAGCAATTTGGGACAGGGCCTGTCTTTCCATCCTATACACAGCACTTAGCTCAAGCCGGGTCCACAACTGGTACTTTGAGTTTCTGCACTAATACGGATAATAAAAGCAGACAAAAGAAATTACAAACTTTTTTTTTTTTTTTTCTTGTTTCCTGGAAAAAGTGCTTCACTTCTGATGTAAAGGTCCTCAGCCAGACAAAAGATTCCCTGATGTACCCTGGCCACAGGAACTCGTTGTGCACCCTGAGGGGAGAACCTGGGATGGGATGGGAACTACCATGAGCTCATGCAGTTCAATGATGCAGAAGGCCCACAAAGGGACAGCTTTCAGTGCTATTGCCCAAACTTAGGTTTTTTTTTTTTAAACTGAAATATTCAGGTTTTATTTTTTTCAATTGAAAAATTGAGTTTTCCAAGGGGAAAAGTTTCATGGTAAGTCATGAACAAGTTGCTACTGCCCTTGTTTCTGTTGTTTTTTTGTTTGTTTTTTTAAACAGATGCACCCAAGGTACAAAGCTACATCGTGTTATTGAACCCAGTTGTCACAAAACTGCATCTCATGGAATTGATTTTCTTCTTATTGAAATGTGAGAACACAGATCTGGCACAACACAGCAAGCCCACCAGAGCTTCCATGGGTCCTTACCTGTGAACCCGTGTCACCTCATACCAAAGGGGAAAATATATATACACATACACAGTTCTGGGACCATAATGACAAAAATGAAGCAGTAAGTTCAAAAATCCTACATACTCTACCAAAACAAAAACAAAAACAAGCTTATGGGCACCTAATAGTGTTACAACAAATGAGTACAGCTTGTCAAACACCAAGTTTTCACCAGGATCCATCCATCCAAGGTGTAAGCCCATGACAAAGTGTGAAGATGCCGGTTTAATTTAAGCCAAATATAGCAAAGTTTCAGCTGTGAGCAAACAGGCACAAACAAGCACTATTTTCACACACACAAAAAAAACAAACAAACAAAAACCAAAACAAACAAACAAAAAAAAACAACAAACCTGCAGCTTGGTGGAACTCAATATCTTTGATTTTGATCAGGACAAAATGATCTATAGCTTCCTATTGATAAATGTGTGTGTGTGGGGGGGGGGGTTCCAAATTGCTGGAGGACAATGAAATGCAATATTCCAGCTGTCCTCTCTGACCCAGGAGCTCTAACCTGCTGACCTGTGCAAAAGGGAATGGCCCAGTCTGCACTGGTCGTCTTTCTTCCACCATTTATCAAGTCATCCCCTCCTTGACTCTGAACATACCAAACCAGTTAGGCCTTCAGATGACCAAATTTTGATGTCCCCTTTTTCCCCTGTTCCCTTGTCTGTTAGTCAGGAATTTCTCAGTCATAGGTAGTGCTTTTTTCACATCACGTAAGGGCCTGTTTGCTTTCCCTCTTTGCTGCAGCCTCCCCCACGCACTGAGTCATTCCTTCCACTTCTCCCCAAAACTTTGATGTAAAGCCAAATGTCATGAGCCTGCTGAAAAGCCCATCCTCTTTTATGGCCTTTCATTTTCCCAGGGCTCACGGTGCCACTTAAATGAGATGGGAAAGTCACGTGAAATCCTGTGGTGCCTGCATGGGAGTCCGCTTCAACACGAAACTCTGGACTCCTCAACAAGGAGAGGATCACCCCAAGGTGCTCTTACCTGCGCAGGACCTCGTGCTCAGAAATATCAAATACAGCTGACTGCACTAATAACTTTAGCATGGGCACCTACTCCAGATAAGTAGGACATTTAATTCCCATTAACGCTGAGCTAATTAGAGCATGGTGAACAACAACAACAACAAAAGGAAACAAAATCTTTACATTTGTGTAAAACTATTTATGATCACCCTTAAAAATATAGGCCATCCTTTCCTTCCTCGGGCTCAAAGGAGGGTGTATATTCATTGACTAGAACAACCAGCAGCAATCCTCAAGATTTCATCTTTCATCTTTCGTTCAGGGATAAATTTATCTACAAAGAAAAATTGGTAGATATTCATGAATGCAGACAAAGACAGCCACATTAGTCAGAAAGCCTGCATTGCTAAATACAGTATGTGCACTAAGAGTGACCTAAATATCTATAAAATTACCCTGACTAATTTCAAGCAAGAAAAAGCTACCCAGAATTACTTTAATTAGCTTAAAAGGATGCTGTCAGCCACTTCCTCACAGCAGATTTAATACTCCATGTTATTCATTGTACACATAGCATCCCATGGTAGGAAAACAAAGTGCCTGTCTACTCATCACTGTTAATATTACCACTATTTATTCTTATCCAGAACTCCTTAGGAGGTGTAGTTTGTGCTCCATGGTGTGCTCCATCTGTTTGCCCCCCAATGTGTTTTAAAGCCACTTGTCAATTCTAAGAAACAGGAGGAGAGCTAGCTCTGATTAAATTCCACGTTATCTTCCAGAAAAGCCCAGGTGCCGTTGAATGCTCAGCACCAGGGTGGATTAGACCTCAGCATCTCAAGCCACGTTCACTGAAAGCAAGAATTTGTGGCTTTCTTGGTAAAGTTTGGGCTGACTTGCCCAGCACCACCTATGGCAGAATTTGTGTCTCCAGCCTAAATTAAGAGATCTTGTCCCTCACAGTGCTGGGTTCATATTGTACAGACAACCTTAAGTCTCACTTTTGAGCATTCAACTTTTGGCTAAAATGGTGGCCTTTTTGCTAGCAAGGATTCTTCAACATGGAAACTATATGAAAATATCTATAAAATCAGGAGGGGCTTGGGGAAGGGCAACTAGGAATAATGGTACAAGAACGAGGGACTGTCCTTTGACACTGCCTCGTGACAGGTTCAAGAATGCAGTTAAGATGCGAAGCTTCCTAAAGCCAGATCCTGGCAGTGCTTTACATGTGTTCAAAACACGATGGGAAAAATTCAGGGAAGAAGAATCCATTGCAGGGTATTAAATGTAAAAATAAATAAATAAATAAATAAATAAACGGGGGACATCCCTAGACAAATTGCTAGATGTTGAGAGAATATTTGGGAGATTTTCACTGCAGCCTTAAATTCTTCTCATGTTTTCACCATAGTCCACTGGCAGAGAATGGTCAAGGTGAAGTCCAGCCAAAATGGCTATTTCTTATGTCATTTTCAAGCAAGATCGTGGTTAGAAGTCTGCGTTTTTGAGGAGAAGGGATGACATGTCCTGCTTCCCTCTTGGGCTAAGGAAAGGATCGGAGAAAATCCTGTAACACTGACCAAAAGAAAACTAGAAAGGGCTGGAAAAAGCAGCCAGCTTCAAAGAGAAAAAGTAGCCTTCAACATTCCAGAGATTTGGGGCATCCTTCCTATCTTCGGTCTGTTTCCTGAAGCTCAGCAGGGTCCTGAAGGCAGGAAAACTGGACTGGGAGCCCACGAGGCAGCAGAGAAGCCGCGGAGGTACAGACGCTGCTGAAAATAAGTAATCTATTGAGAGCCTCCCTCTTCGTCACCAGGGCTGCATTTCAGCCGAGGGAACAAGAGAAACCCAAACCACAGTCTCCGCCAACCCGGACAGCCCAGCAGGACGCAGCGGGGGAAGGAGGAGAACTTCATCTCGTTAATCACTCCCAACTGTGAGAGACGGGCTGAGAGCAGGCAGCCCTCCAGGCCGTCACTGGGTTTCCCAACCTGATGCCATTCTGCCCACCCTCTGCTCCCTGCTGCCTCCCTCCTGCCTCAGCCCCCGATGCAAGGATGCTCAAATCTGGACAAATAGGGGCAGATTTTGCACCTCACAGGAATCTAAACCAAAGTCTTCCCCCATCAGGATCCGAGCTAATATGTCCTCCAAGGTTTCTGAAGATGCTCGCTGTTAATTAAACCTGTCCCAGAGGTGATGCTGTGAGCACACAACCCAGTGAGTGCTGGGGGCTCCTGGTCATGATGAGGAGGTGAGAGGAAGGCACCATGCCCATCGTGAAACACACGAGGAGAAAAAGACAAGCATCTCCATCCTGCCATAAATAAATGTAATACCATGTTGGCATGCCCTACCTGGGAGGGTGAGGGCTCACATCTCTGAAGGCATACCAGGCTGCTGATTTCATATTATACTTTAGGCACTAGAACGCAATTAAATGGGAAATAATGAACTAAAGCTGCTAAGGACAACCCACAAACACAGTGACATAGGGCAACATTGCATATCCCCATCATGTGTTGTCTCCTGGAGCTGGCTCAGTTCCTCTCCCATTCCCTGAATTTGGTGAATGGTTCAAGAAATGGGAGAGGAGCTGTGAAATGCCAGAGGGTCCGGCACCCTGTCTGCACCCAGCGGAGCCTCCCCATCCCCACTATACTCACCCACCTGCCCTTCAACTTTGGGGGCCAACCTGCTCTCCATAAGAGCTCCCCACATCAAAATTAAAACAGAATAAAAAAAAAATGCATTACAAAAATGAATAAACCAATAAAGCCTTGCATATGAAAGCCCCTCACTCACCAAGGCTGACACGCATCTTCCCTCTCGCACCTGGGCCCCTGGACGTCCCTTTGGCTTCACGGGAGGATCTGGCAGGGCTGGCACAACAAATGGCTCTGCAGGATCTCATGAAGTTGGGTTTGCCATAACTCATTCACGGTGCCTTGCAAGGAGGGCTTCAGGGAACGAATCAATTCTCTGCCAGTCCCCCTGGCCCTTTGCTCTCCCTTTGCGATGCCTCCCGCTCACTCCAGCATTAGGAAACCTTCCAAATGGAAATGTAAGGAATGTAAATTGATGTCTTCTCTCCAACATGAATTATCTGACTCCTGCGGCCGTCTCTGCAAGATCATTTGAGCTGAACTTGACTGTTGCAATAATTAATTTCCAATCAAGCAAATTTGCGTAAATCTTCCCTTTAGAAATCTGCCTTAAATCAAGGGTTTAGGCACCACATTCCAGCTTGGTTTCATTAAAAATAGATTGCTATTGAAAGCTGCCAGCACTGTAAATACAGGCACCACGCCACCCTGCAGGACGGCTCGGATACACACTTTCCACATAATGAAAACCTGCCCTAAAAGCCGTCCCCGCAGCAAATGTCCCCTGTAAGCTGCTGGGTTGCTATCTGCAGCTGCGACAGCCGTCTCTTCTCGACATATTTCACCTTGGAGGGATGGCTTTGAAGTAAATGGGATGAGGGCTGCAGGAGGAGAGAAGGTCTTGCCAACTAGAGAAATCTCAGAGAGATTTTTTTTGTGCAAGCCACAACCCAGAGAGCAGTCTGCTCCTCCGAGAGAAGAAGAGGAACCCATTTCTGTAGGACATGAGCAACATCATCAAGGCCAAGCCATGAAATATATTGCAAGTGATGGCAGAGGCTGAGGGACAGAAGAGCATCTCAGAGGGTGCTCTTGTGAAAGGGTGGCTGGAAGCTTTCTGTTTCTTCCCCCAGGACCCTACCTGTCCCAAACACCCAGCTTTATGGCCGTGCCCTTTTCTTGGAAACTGTTCCTCTGCAGGAGGAAAGGTGCTGATGAGCAGCTCTGGTGCTTTTAAAGGGGTGTGGACACTCACATCACAGAAGATGGCCCTAACAACATGGAGAGTCCAACCCAGTTTTCTGGAGACTGAGGATTAACTCATTAAAGTACAATCTAACAACAGGTCAACACCTTCAAAGGGTCATACTGTTGTATGGAAATTCAACAAGATGCTCAGGAAGAAATAAATTCATTCTCTTAAAGTGGAGTCTTCACCCAAGGTGTACAGATGAGGTCTTCCCCGTGACACAAGCGCTCCAGGCACCACTGAAGTCCCTGTTTCTGATCCATCTCTGGACAGCTCTGAGGTCTCTAAGAGGACTGGTGTCTCTGCGTGGTGGTGATGCTTTCTTAAAGGAAAGGATTGATGCAGAAAAAGAGGAGGAAGATGTGGAGCTGTGTAGGAGAATATCTAGTAATCCTGATTTCCAGCTTCCTCAGCCACCAAAACCACAGGGAGGAATGAAACTTCAACAGCACAAGCCTGCCTGGTGGTTAAAACACACCATGTATTTTGGCCCCATTAATGAATGAGAAATCTCATGGAGAAACTGGTGTCCCAGCATGCTGTTCTGAGACCCACCACTGGTGTTGTGTCAAGGGAAAAAATTGGTCATATTTTATCATCACCAGGATTCAGGAGAGGAACTTTCTTGTTTCAGGAGGGTGTCTATGCACCCTTCTCAGACTCCAGCTCATGCCTCAGCATGAGGAAAATGGGACAAGATGCAAATGCATTGGGCTTTGGGGCTGGGATATTCAGTTCCCCAACATAAACATTCCAAAGAGTCTAATCCAATTCATGAAGGTTTCATGAATTTCCCTTTGTTAATGCTGCCCAGTAAATATGAATATAACCCAGAATCCACCATTTCAGCCTGCTGGTTGGCTTGACCAATATCTTTGGCAAAGACCAGGTCCATTCCTTCCAGTGCATTTATGGTCCTTACTTAGTCCAGAACATCGCCTGAGGATCCAGCTGAGGCTGGTCTTCTCCATGGTGTAAAGGGTGCTAGGAAACTTCAGTCCAGCTCTGCAGTGACTAATTCTGCTTGGTCCTGAGAAGAGTCAGATACTCCCTTCCTCTCTGCCTTCCCAAACCTTTTCTCTTTCTACCAGATCAGAGATAGCAACCCAAAACATATCCTACTGTCCTATAGCCTTGTGCAGATGGTGTCCTCTTCTTCTCCTCCCCTGCCATGACTTCCAGTTCTGATGATGCAAACTGGTTCCAGCTGAAGGAAAACGGGTTGCCTCTTCAGGATGAAACTTTTGAGGGCTTTCTGCTGTCCCTAGCACTTTCTTATTCACACAGCCTGAATTCAGGTTGGAGAAGATACAGTTTCAGCTGAACTGAGTCTTAGCGGGACAGCATCACCCTTTTTTCAAAAAAAAAGCAGCATCACTCCTAGGAGCTATTGAAACGACTGCACTAAGAACTGGAACTCCTCTGCCATGTGCTGCTTGAAACACGCTGTCAATACTTAATAAATAATGGGGATCTATACTGAAGACATTCCTGCCATTAATCACTAGCAAACCCACATCCCCAGTAAGTGCATTGATAGCACATCTTGAATCCAATTTCTGCTTCAAGATACTTTTTAAAAAAAATCAAAGTATAAGGTTTCTTATTTTTCTGGTTTGTGCCTCACTGGCTGGGTTAGGGGATGCTTAAGAGACCGCTGCAAAATTAGTTTCATCAGCTACTGTTCGGTTGGTCTCAGAATCTATTTTCCAGGCTCCAAAGCAAAATTACAGTCCTTCAATATTAAAGTATTTGCAGAGTGGCATTACGCAAAGGTGCTGCTGTATTATTTACCATGGCAACTCAGGATGCTAATCTATCTTTTCCTTAAATGTGGAAGAGCCAAGATACTCAGAAATAGTCTGCCCTTAATGTGACAAAATTAATTTGTGTTGCATAAAGCATTTTTCTTACCAGAGAGGCCTCCCTGCCATGGCAAGCAGAGCTGGGGATGGGAAGAGTGCTTGCCCATGGATTAGGTGATATGCCTGGAGCAGTCAGGCTGCTTCGTTCTTTACCTTTCCTCCAGGATGGGTTGGAAAGGCCTCCAGGAAGACCTGGATGTCTTACAAAGAATAGCATGGGACTTCCACCAGGAACCTCTCCCTGGCTTTTGCCTCAAACTGAGTTATTCTAAGGATTTTGCAGTGGGTGTTTTCTCCTCAGCTCAGGTATATCCTGAAACAACACACTACAGTGCCTATGTTTCCCTTCAGTTGATTTAGGTCTTCCACCTTTAGATTACATCAAGTCATCTGTTGTTTTCCATCACTGCTGTCATGACTTGGACCTTGTGGTTCACAACAGGGCATGGACTCATAGAAATACTGGCAATGTTACAAGGTAGAAGCATGCCCCAGCCATGTCCCAAATGTCCTTTAGGGCACATCCTAGGCCCTTCCCCTAAAACACCCCACTGGAGGATGAATTACAGTGTACTTCATCTCCTTCCATACCTGCATATCCAGATCTTCCTCAGAAACTCAGCTGGACAAGGCACTGTCTCCTGACATGAAGTCAAAATAAGGCCAAGAAGCACCAAGGAGCCTGGGGACTTTGGTGGATTACTGCTGCCCCATAGAGTTGATTCAGCTTCTGTTCATCCCTCCCGAGGCAGGAGGTTGGCACAGCCTGCGCTGTGGGAAAGAAGCACATTTTGCAGAAATGGCATGATAATATGTGGTTATTAGCAGAGGTCTCGTCCACTCTAAATATTCGGTGTGGTTTGTGTGGTGTTCTCCTTCCCTTCGCCATTGGTGTCTGAGGATTGGGCTGACGTGCTATTCTTAGCTTAGGTCAACATTTACTTTGGAATTCCAGTATTTATTCAATGCATAGAGGCAGACACGTGTCCACAGCCCAGCAGTTCGTGGCCCCAAACCTTGCGAATTCCCCTCACAAAGCCCGTTCCAATTTGTCAGCCCTCCCTTGCTAGAGCAGCCCAACATCTGCTGTCGTGCGATCCACCCACTGCCACCAACCTCTTGACCAGAACCAAGACACACAAGAACTGTCAAATCCCATCAAATTCACCAAATCTTGGATTTTCCCTCCAGCCACGGCAAACCACAGATCCCTCGCTGAAAGGTGGTCCTTTGCCACCCCACAAAGTTGATGGAGTTCTTTGTGGTCACGAATAACCTTGGCTAATTACAGTACCTTGTCACACCCATCACCACTCACTGGTCAACATAAAAATCAGTGTCCTAGGAGCTATTGAACTGGTTTCCAAAATAAATAAATAACTAAATAAATAAAGTCAAGGATTTACTTGTTCTGGAGTTTTGAAACACACTGTTCTGGCGGGTGGGTGAGGGATGGATTTGGGCAGGTAGGTGCCAAAAAATTCAAGAATCCCTTGGCATTCTCCTGGCTTTGGAGAAATCTTCAGGAGAGGATGGAAGTAGGGTAGGAATAGTAGGAAGCCCTGTCAGGTGCCAGAGGAACTGGTCTAGAGTGGAGCAGAAAGGACAACCCTATGCCACAAGGGCAGGACCACTCTACTCAGTCCTGCAGGAGGGAGAGAGCCCGGAGGCACCACGTTCATGGGGTTTCTGCAGCAACACATCTGCTCTCCCTGTATCCCATCCCACGCTGACCATGTCAAAACCATACAATCCCCTGGCTCCCTCCTCTTCTCACTCTGTTATCTTAGCCCCTGTAACTCCCAGCTCTGCCTGTTCCTCATCACTTTCCCTGCAGTCTCCACAGGCATCTCTCATCCAGCCTCTTTCCTCTTTTCTGAGGGCCTGTGCACCAAAACCCTTCACCTCGATCCCAATCACTAATCTGTCCTTGGCTCACTCCCCACATCCATCTCCACTCCTGCTGCCATCATACCACCCACGTGGCCTTAATCTCTCCACCAGGCTGTCTTTCTCCTCAGGAAATCCATCTTCCGTCCTCCAGCTCCTCCACCTTCCTCTATACACCTTACCGCTTCCAAAACTTCTTTTTCACAAGACACGACCCAGCCCCACGCTTCCTCACCTAAATATCAACCACCTCTGCACCGCTCCCTCTCTGCTGCCTCGTCTCTGTGTGTGCACCCACCTCGTCCATGCCCTTTTCAGTCTCAGCTGGAGCATTGGTGCTGACAGGCAACACAAAGCCCTTTCACATCACCCCATGTGGTGGCCAGGAGGGACTTGCTTGGGAGAAAGGCAACAAAGTCCTTCTTTATGGGATCTGCATACACATGGCCTTCACAGCGCTGTGGCGAGCGGTGCCAAGCGAGTGATCTGAATGGAGATGCCCCTCGCTGAATTACAACGGCACTACCAACCCCAACCCACAATGTGTAATGTAGTATAAATGTAATCGTCTCTGCAGAATGAAAGGCACGCTGCCAGGCCGCACACAGCTTGGCCCTGGACAATAAAGACATAATTATGGCTTCAGTGGGTTTGCTTTGCTTTGAGGTTTCCATCAGTGGTGAAATGTTGTTCCAACCTAACCTTCGGGAAGTGGATGATCTCATGAGCTGAAACTGCAGGGGCCAAGCTCACCAGAGAGCCTATCAAAACGGGATTGCTGATAGCTCCAGTCCCTTTCCCCTGGAAGTCCCTGATATACCTTGCCCTCTGGAGGAGCTTCCTCAGCCCCAGATTCATGTGCTAGTTGCAGATTTCTAGCTGTTGCTCTTGGTTTTCCCCTAGCCTGGGACATCAGGAAAGCCATTTTCCACTCTGCACCCAAATAAAACCAGAGGATCAATGCAGTGTTCTGGCAGCATCATTGCAATGTGAAGTTTTGATCCCACAGCAGTGGTCCCCTGGAGCATAACAGCACCATGTCCCATCAGACAGTCTCCATTAAGCGTCAGGTCCGTGCCCACGTTGTGCTGGGCATCCAGGTTTGTCTGTGATAGCCCAGCACAGCTCCTTTCTGGTTTCCATGCCCAGGTTTCCCTTCTGCAAAATCCAGCACAGAAGGAAATAAATAATAATAATAATATATAATAAATACACTCAGGAAGCAGCCACGGGCTGATTGCACCAGGAATCATTCTGCATCTTGCAGGTTAACCAAAGACTCACCACTCAAAGTCAAACCCTGATGACAAGTGTCAGATGAGGAATGGCACTGCAAAGCTTTTCCTTTTGGAGGGAGAGCAGGGGAAAGCCAGGCAGTAGTTTAGAAAACTAGGGAAAACCTGGCATGCACCCTTGCAGCATTCCCAGGCTTTGTTAGGGACCATTCATTGACACAAACCAGACCAAAACCTCATGAGGAGATGAAACCATTCTGATGGCCATTTGGCAGTTTTTGAACCCATTCTCCATCCTATTTTATTTACTACAATAGAAGTAGCTATTACCTCTACTTAATGGTGCAGCACACCTTGTAGAAGAGCCAGCTTCTCCAGGAGATGCTCATGGATTTATGTTGGCCAGGATAAACTCTTGTCTTTTTTTTATTATTTTTTCTTTCTTCTATTTCTTAAGAATGGTCTCCATTTAATGTTATCATATTACTTCCTTTCTGTGTCTCTAATCATTTTGGTTCATCTTCCTTAAACATGGAGGGGGAAAGCAAAAAGAGGAAGCCAAACCTGATTAATCTATCTCGATGAAATCTCCAGGGCCTAGCCGACTTCTCTCCTTGGCATGGTCAGCCATCATTATCATGGATTTGCTGGCAATTATTTATGGTCAATTGCTACTCTCTGCAGACTTCCTAATGTTTCCGTGAGTTCTTTCACCCCTGTACCTTCCCTTCTCTTTAAAGGGAAGGTCTAAGGCTTGGAGAGCTGTGAACCATGCTGTTGGTCTCCATCACAGCTCGGGAAATTTTGCACTGGCTCAACAGCCACAGCCAAGCTCCACTTCACCAAATCACTGACACCTTCTTCTTCCCATCCCCACAGCTGCTATGACCTGCTTGCAACGTCCTCTTGCTCTCCCTGTGGGGAAAATGGGAGAAATTAGTTTTGCTATGTTGCCTGATCCCTACGGTATTGCATGGAGCCAGGGTTTTGAGTCCAATTTCCTGCCATGGTGAAGGGATCCTGAGAGGCAGGACGGTGGGACATGACAAAAGGCATGCGCTGGAGGATGGGTTTGTTACCCAGTTCAGGCAACTCCCATTTGTTTCTAAGCTCCACATTCATTTTCAGCTCCATTCTGAAAGACATGTTTTGTTGTAAAACTCTTTTCTTTATATGACATTTGGGGATTTTAAGAGACTACAATTAAACCCAGCTTTTACTAACAACGAGCTATTTCCAACAGCACGTTCTTATACTCCAGCAAACATTCCCCAGCTCCAGTCCTCGTCTCTGGCTGCTTAAATTTACTCTGAAAACAATGTATTTGTCATAGTAAACCATTCCCAAGCTCTTCCCTTTCCATGGATTTGAGTACTCAAACAAACAAACAAACAACAAATGAATGCCATTAAAACACCCAAACACCAAGTGGGCTGAACAGAACATTTTAAGACCATCGGCCTAATGAGTACATTTCCTAAACAGAAAATACCTTTTTTTTTTTTTCCCACAAATCCAAACTTCTCATCTCATCACTACCTAGGTTGGTGAGGAGGAAACCATGGCAACTGCTCATTTTAATTGGATGTTTGTTGGCGAGAGAGAATGGGAAAAGATTGCATAATTGGTGCTTGGGAGTCTACATAAACATGACATGGTTTGGAGAGCCGAAGGATTCTGTTAAAGAGGAATGTGATATAGCACATCTGGCACTAGGGTGTATCTACTTTATGTAACACAAAATCAGAGGGTGTCAGGAGCTTTGCACGGCTTCTGCGAAACAGCACAAAGCCTGATGAGTCAGCCACCCCTTGCCACTCCATCAGCAGCCCGAACCTGGGACCAGACTGCAAAACAAGAAGAGGCTTCTCCCAGGCCCTTCCCTCTCCTCTGAGCCCTCTCACCTCCCCACAGAGAGAAACTCTTCCCTAGGCAGCTCCAGTCCTCAAAATGCAGTTTCTTTGGAGTTGGATCTAAGCATTGCCACCAGATCTCAAATTTCCCACCTGTATAAGACAAAACAAGAAGATTTGGGCTGGCTTAGTGCTCTGCCCTTGCTTCTTCTAAAATTCTTCTTTTACCTTTATTTCTCTCTGTTTAAATTCAAATGATGCCCCGTGTTTGTCAGATCTCTCTTTGTCTATTTGGCTAAAATACAGCATTTACTTATCATTGTAACACCTCTACTACAATTCCTCTTGTTTCTACACACCCCCACCTCATTTGCTGCTCACACCAATAAACAGGGCATTGCTCTCAGCTCGGTCTTCACTGCCAACGTGTCTAAGCCTTGGAGTTTAACTGAATAAAAGACCGTAAAGATAATGTCTTCAGCATTGGTTGGACCATAAGTCCCAATGCACATATGGAGATGTCACCATTGGAGTTCTGCAAGGAAGATCTCCCAACCCAAAAAAGCACCTAGGGCTTATCTAGGCAGTGCAGGACTTGAGTGCGTGAAGTCCGGCAATAACAGCTACTGGTACTTTGTCCCTTCTTCCCAAAGCTCTGGATGATGTATTTTGTCCCTTCTTCCGATCACTGTGGACTGAACTTCAAGGGGAATGAGAATGCACCCAAGCTGGATCAAGCAAGGGTGGCTTTAGGGCACCACTCAAGCTGTGGTGCACCACTCAAGCTTTTCAGGCTCCCCAGGGAAGCAGTCTCAACACCAAGCCAGCTGGAGTTCAAAGAGTGTTTGGACGGTGCTCTTGTACTTATGGTTTGATTTTTGGGTGGTCCCATGTGGAGCCAGGAGTTGGAATCCATGATCCTTGTGGGTTCCTTCCAGATTGGGATAATCTCTGATTCTGTGGTGATTCTCTGATTTAGTGCAGCTCAAAATGGATGAACATGATCCCTCCGAGCTGACCACAATTATCTGTGTAGATCTTCTGAGGGCTATAGCCTTTCATCTCCACCTTCATAACTTGATCTCCCATTTGTGTTCTCAGGGTCTTTTTTTGCAACATACCGGTCTTCAGGTTGGACGAAAGCAACCTGGTGTTGCTGATAGACCCAGAAAAGGTGGAGAGAAGGCCAGAATGAAGCACACTTCGCGAGAGTCAACAGATGCCTTCAGAACCACAAGTGGAAGGGAAGTTGACGGTGCCAGGAAGATAAATTACACCCCGACTTCGATGCAAGAATCAAGCCCGTTCTTATTTTGGGATACTTCACGAGCACTCAACCACTCTTAACTCCTGTGGCTGTGCTCTGGGCTCGAGGAGCCGTCGGGAACAAGCTGGCGTGCTCGTGGCCAAGCCTTGCGTGTTTGGAGGGTTAGCAAAGCCCGCTAAGTGGAATCTGGCTGTGCTGTTTGTGTTGCTAAAGAGCAGCACATGGGCATGGATTCACTCGGCTCCGCCAGTTGGTGAGGAAAGGCTGGAACCCAGCTGCATTTCGAAACACGAGACGTAAACAATGATTTGCCAACGAGAGTAAAAGTAACCGCCTCTCAGCAGACACTATAAACAGTCTTGCACATCGAATCCGGAACCATGGGGCTATTAGCCTTGCTATCGATACCCCGATAATGCAAACCGAGGAGAGATTGAGGCCAAATTGCTCGGCTCTTGCGCATCCTCCTCTTGCAAATGCTGCTCTTTCCTCCTTGCCATAGGCAGAAATTGCCCTTCGTCTCTCTCTGGTGCCTGGGGTTGGCTTCTCCGATGCAGTTAAAACCTTGGCGAGAGGCTTTATTAGATATAAACTGAAACTAAACCAGTGGAGGCAACAAACGCCTGTCGGTGGAAGAGCTGTCCCATCTTTGGAGGGGTGGGGGCTTTATTAAATTCCAGGTTTTACAGAATCACAGAATGCTTGTGGTTGACCTCAAAGGGACCTCTGAAGGTCATCTTGTCCAAGACCCCTCCTTAAGCAGGGTCACCCAGAGCAGGTAGTCCAGGACCATGTCCGGGCAGCTTTTGAAGATCTCTTTCCAAGCATGGCCAGGCGCCTTGTGGTACACGTTGCAGCCCAATTTATTCTCGTGTTTGGCTGTGCAGGACAGATTGCCTCCCCAAGGCTCATCAGCCTGTCCACGCGTGTGGCAGCACAGGAGGGGATTGCACAATTTCAGATGTTTGCCTCCACGACGAGCCCACGAGCTGGAACTACGGATGACCCTGGGCTAAAGGGAGTTGCTGACTAGCTGTGATCCCTGACAGCCCCCCTTCTCTTGGCCTCTCCTCCTCCATTGAACCCCAGATCTTCCTACCCAAATGTAACAGCATCCTCCCACCTCCTCACCTCCATCTTCTTGTCAGTCCTGATTCATTTCATCGCTCATCCATGGTGCCTGGTCCCACACAGAGGCAGAAAACCCCTGTCCAGCTCCTGCTCTCTCTTCCATGGGTTCTTCATCACAGCTGGTGCATTTCCAAGCCTGGCAGAGAGCTCACGGAAGCGAGGGCTGCAGATGTATTTAGGAGACAGAAAAGCAAAGAGCAAATTGCTAATAAAGCAATTCAGTACAGAAAGGGACACAGCAGTTCATCCCAGAGCCCTGAGCAGCCCCAAATGGGGTGGGCAAGGTTTGTGCGGGTTCACTTACATATCCCTTCTTCAAAAAAATTAGCTTTTAATTCTTTACAGAAGAGCTTCCATTAAAGAGGGATTAAAAGTAAACAACAGACCAGACGGGGCTGAGGATTATCTTCTGAGTGGAAGGAGACCTGCAGAAATATTCCCCGCCTTGCATGATGTAATGCAGTCTTTCACCTAGCTTAGGGGGTGAAACAAATTAGAGAGAAAAGCCACTTGTTTCCCACAAGAGCAAGGCACTTACCCCTTGCTGAAATCCCGGGGTTTTTGTTCTCTCAGCCTTCTTGTGGCTCCGCTAAATTCCTGTTTAGCAACACAGCACTAATGTTGCACCAACGCTGAAACCATAGGCCCTGCTTTTTCTTGGAATTTGTAACTCCAGATAAAGCTAACACGACTGTTGGGCTCAAAAATGCTCTGCATGGTGAATCTGCTCCAGCTGAGCCTGCCTCTGGGAGGCTGAGGAAGGAGGAGAGCCCTGCAGAGAGGGTGCTGAGCAAGCCAAAAAGGCTGGGTGCCAGCCAGCCGTGTGTGCTGGGAGATGAACAGGGGCTGCAGAAGGGATGCTGGGGATCTATCCGACCCCACAGCCACCATAACCCCAGCTCTTACCTGCGCTCTGATACCCCTGGCCACTTTTGTGATGGAGATGCTTTCTGCCTGCATTGCCAGGTCTATTGCAGACACAAACCTGGCTTGAAACAGCCACAACATTGCCAGGAAGCTCTTGGGATGCCTGGGGAAGGTGCAGAGAAGGCTGACATTGGGGTATCACGTAGAGATGGCTCTTCACATCTGAGCCATTTATCTCCTTGCCACAGGGTCACGCAGGTGCTGAGAGTTGGTGGAGGCTCACAGGGAAGCTGGAAAAATTAATGGAGGAGAAATTAACTGAGAATTGCTAATGTGTAGAGACGTCACCCAGCTTGGGAAGTGGCTAAGACAACACACCTGGAAGATCTTGCTTGGACTTGCATGAAGCACCAGGCTCTGTTCCTGGAGGTTGCCATTAGGACCTGCACCAGAGGAGAATTCCCTTTATTTTCAGGGTTACACCTGTGCCCAATTCAGAAGGACCCTTGAGCCCCTTGCCCTGCCCTAACCCAATGCCTGCCTCTGGTCCCAGCTGCTGGTGCCCAGCAGAGCCAAGCCTCTGAGTTTGGCAGTGGTCCTTGGCCTGCAAATCAGGAGAAGGAGCTTTTTATAAAATAAATAAATAATTAAAAAAAAAAATTAAAGCAATATATCTGTAAAACCCCCTTTCCAGTCCTGCACTTCTTGAAGTGAAGATGATCAAGCAGCCCTAGGTTGCCAGCCTGATCCCACCTTCTTACCTGAGCTGCCCCACCTGGTACAAAGCCCTGCCAGATCTCTTGGTCAAAGCATCACATCGGGTCTTGGGACTTAAAGGATCAACCCCAAATCCTATTTGGTCGCTGCTTCCCAGGCAACATTCCCCACTGCACGAGCATGGTTTGCCTGATGCTTTCCTGGATGTCCAACATATATTTATTTTGATTCTTTCTTTCTTGGGTAGAAGTAAAGGAGAAAGAACAGTACAAAAATATGCTCTTTGAGTGTATTTCATGAATTAATGTTTGTTTTCTAGAAACCAAGTTTATTGCTACTTTTATACCTGAGCTCAGATTAACCTCTGGACATGCTCATATTTCCTTCCCCTTCCATGTGTTTTCTCTTTGCTCATCTGCAAGCAGATCTACCTCCTGCTCAGCAAGGACAAAACAAAAGATTTTCCGTCCCCAAAACACGCAGCCAGAAAGAGATTTCCCCAAAACCACATCTGCTCACAGTGAGGTCCTGCGTCTCCCACTGCCAATGGGCTCGTACTGCCAAGCCCTGGGAGATGCTGCCTATTTTCAATGAAACCCACCCTGACCCTTGGGCTGAGCTCATTTCGGTACCCCAGAAGAGTGAAAGGATTGCACAAGGAGTGAGGTCTGGAGAAATCCATTCATTTATTTCCCCATCTGAAATCTTCAACCCCCCTGTGGCAGCTGGGGAAGGAGGAAAGGGAGCACTCCAAATTCCACTTGATGGATTTTTTGGTCATCTGTTCACAGAAAAAAAAAAAAAAAAAGAAAAAAAAAAAAAAAGAAAAAAAAAGGGGGGGGGGGGAAGAATATTAAAATGTTATTCTCTTGACAGTGTTCAACTTGAATAATTACAGCTCTGGTGTACACGCAGGCTGTCCTGTCCTGGATGGAGACATCACTTCCTAGGATTTCCTTTTCCTTTTTTTTTTTTCCCCTTTTCCTTTTATTTTTTTCCTTTTCCTTTTCCTCTTCTTCTTCTTTTTCTTCTTCTTCTTCTTTTTCTTCTTCTTCTTCTTCTTCTTCTTCTTCTTCTTCTTCTTCTTCTTTTTTTCCTCTTCCTCTTCTTCTTTTCCTTTTCCTTTTCCTTTCTGTTTTTCTTTTTTGTTGTTGTTGTTTTTGCTTTTGTTTTTCTTTTCCATTTTCATTTTCGTTTTAATTTTTCTTTCTTTTTCCTTTTTCCTTATTTTTTTTTGTTCTTTTTCCTTTTTTTTTTTTTCTTTTTCCTTTAGAAACAACCATTGCCAAGTGGTATCTGGGAGCAGCAACAGTGCTTGCCCTTGGCAGGTTTGCAGGGACCCCAGGGGCTGCTTGCTCCGCAGCACGGATGTTACAGAAACTCTCTGTCCTCCACCTCCTGTTGACAGCAGGTGCCCAGGAGAGCGCCAACACCCTGCTGCCGGTGGCACGAATTCATCAGCGGTGTGTTAATTAACTGACAACCAGCCAAATTCGTTCCCTTATCTTGCAGCACACAAATGAGGCTGGTGAGGCAATTCTGCCTGGGAGTGGGCTTCGTTAATGCAATGCTTAAAAGCCAGCCCCGGAAGGAAAACATCCAAGGAAATAGAAAATATAAATTTCTGCCCTGGTGTCTGCATCCTTTCCACCTGGAGTGAGAAAATACAGCTCAGCTTCTGTCTGAAAGACTTTTTAGTACAAAAGACTAGAGATTTAGAAAAGTTATTTTGTCCTAGGAGCCATCAGAAACATGTAAATGCAGAGAAAATGACAAATAATAATAATAACAATAATAAAATAGTGCCCTGAGAAATTCAGCAAGACTTTCCTAAATTTCATCTTCCCTCTAGCAAGGGGTTTCTGACCCTACAAATTACTTCACTCCCCGGCAAGCATTTTACTTGCGTTTGACAGAGACACATTAGTATTTTCTTCTCTTTTGGGGACTACAGAGCCATGTGGGAAAGTTTACCTGGGGCCCCAGAGTAAGTCTGAATTTCTAGTAGAAGGATGCAGACATCGTGCTTCTGCATAACGCTGATGTGCTGGGGGGATGTTGAAAATGTGAAACTACAGAGCATGTTTTATAGGCATTGTGTTCGTTTATAATGGGCATCAATAAAACCTGCAGGGCTTTCAAATCCCTCATTCAGAGGGAGGGATTGGAGGATGAATTTGAAGAATTGGACGATACGATCATTTTCCTTACCAATAAAATGGGAATTGGCTCATGAAAAATCACCGAGGTTACAGATAAGGCTGAATTCAGATCAGGGCAGTGGCACTGGATGAGCTAGGCTATGAATTTCTCTGCCTGCAACCTCAAAATATTTTGATTTTTGGCTGTTTCAGTTGTTTTATTCGCTGAACCCCCAGCTGGGGCTACCTGCCACGCCGCCAGCCCAGGCTGTGCGCACCTAACAGACAGCAAAAACCCTTGTGCTGCCCGTCTCCCATCCCACGTCCTGAAAACAAGCAATGGCTGGCCGATTGTTGTGGCTTTTGTTTTTTGTTTTCTCGGAGTTATTAAGTCAGCCTTGAAACGTTCACCGGCCAAGATATTTGCCAAGACAGCCTGGAGCAGTTCTTCCCAGCAGCTGCAGCTGTGGTGCTCACACCGCGGGGAGCGGACTAATCTCTGGCGTCACATCAACCAAGCCAGCAAGTGACACACTGGGTCCAGACCTGAGCCCTCGAGGACTTTGCTCTGGGAGGATCTCCGGCTATAGGATAGATGGCTGTCCCATAGCTCGATGTCAGGCCTGCAGAGGGGGGAAGGTGGGCTCCACGGGGGGCTGAGGGGTTCTCAAGCACCAGGGTTTCAAGGCAGCTCTGTTGGGTCTTCAATCTGCACTGTGGGTGTTGAAAACCAAGCAGGATGACCCCACTGTGGGTCCAGTCGTTGCTCAAAACTGTTGTGTGCTACCTGCCAGCAGGAGCTGCCGTGGCTGCTTTCCTCCCGTACCTCCTCCCCTCACCCATTGCCAGAAAATAGTTTTTTTACTGGAAAAGTGAAATGCAAGAAACCTTTATTTCAGAACCTCACTGATCTATTTGCTGACATCATGCCAGGCACCTTATTTACCCAGTAATATCCAAAAAAAAAGCCATACGGTTGAAAACTGTAAAGGTGAGTAAGCAGCAAGCTGAGGATGGGTGGAGACCACACTGGGTTTTGATGGGAGAGGAACTGATGGATGGGAATAAAGTTTCTAATGGAGTTCAAAGGTGAGCCATTGGGGCCCTTTTTAAAAATATATTTTTTCAGTAATAGCTTTGACTAAAGGAAAAGCGGGGAGTTGGTGATTGCTGTGGATACAAGAGATAAAGACACTGCAGAAGGAAGAATTCATAATTATCGTAAATGACAAAATGCCTGAGTTTAAGAGTTAAAAAGGATGGAAATTAATAAAGCAAGGTATAGGAACGTGCAATGAAGCAGCTTGGCTGGGAGAGATGGCAAGGGGGGAATCGACTCGAAGGAAACTTCCAGCGTGGGCTGGAAGTGAACAGGGCTCTTACCCCAGGAGGAGTGAGGCTGCTTGGCAGCCCTGCAGGCTCCATGCCTTAAACATGGGTTAGGGTTAGGTTGCCTGCAGCTGTGGGGTGATGCATTTAAGTGTGTCTGGCACAGCTGTGACAGCAAAGTCCCACTCAGACCTACATAACCCAATGGCTCCTCTGTCAGGGCACGGGTATGGGATTGCTCCCTGCTGCCTTGAAGCTGTAACATTGGCACATTTGGCACCCATGGCCTCTGGTACCTGCCTCAGCCACAAGCTCTTAGGGCCATTAATGCCTTCTTTCTAGGACTTCATCAACTCTGCAGATGGTCTGTAGGGCTGGCTCCCAAAACAAGGCTTTTTAGTGGTGTTTTGTAGAGTCTTGCCCCCATCCCCATGCAAATAGCACGGTTTCAAGCTGCTGTACTCATCTCCACCCCAAAAAAGACTTTTCCTTCTGCTCCCATCTGTGCAATTTATTAAATAAGAATTTGTTCATTTCTTGAACAAGGTGCTAGTAACTAAGGTTAAGCCGTGATGAACTTTGCAGTTTAGGGTCTAGACAAGGGGGTGGTTAATTTGTTTGTGTTTATATATATATATATTATTTTTATTATTATTATAATGTATTCATTTTTTACGAGCTGAGCTCTTGCAGGAGAGGAGCTGCTAGGTCACCCCCACCTCGAAACCAGACACAAACTGGAGATCACTACATTTTTTTTCCTCCTGCTGGGAAAGACAGATCCCCGGAAGGGGAATCCTGTAAGCCCCCCTGGAAGAACTGCTCAGGCTTAAATAATCCTTTTAGGTAGCCGTTCCCACAGGCAGGACAGCAGCAGAGGACTCCACAGGAAAAAGCAACAAGATAGTTCCCTAGGAGTGGCGGGGAAGAGAGATTACAGATATTTCCTCTGTTTGTTACTCAAACAATATAGAGAGACTTCTCTTCACTCCTCGCAGCGACGCAGAGCTGCCCTTATTTATGTGAGGTGTGCACCCTGCTGTCCTCGGGTCCCCAGCCATCCCTTGGGGACAGCACCGAGCAGGGATGGGGATGTCCGTAGTGGTTGCACAGTGATTTATGGCCATTGCTGACCCAGCAGAGGGACACAGAGCACTCCAGAGCCACCAGTTATCCTGAAAACACCAGCACTGTGGGGTAAGGAGCCAGCAGCAAACCTGTCTGTGTCTGTCAGACCTGGAGGAGCTGTAAAACGGCCCCACATGAGGGATGTTGGAAAACCCTGCACCTCCTTCCTATAGGGAAGAGCCCTCCAGATGGCTTCCCAGCTTCTCCCATACCTCCCAGACAGGTAAAACATGCCTGTGCTGCTTCCTCCTACCTTTGTGGTTTTTTTTTGTTTGTTTTTGTTTTTTGTTTTTTTTTTTTTCCTCAATCTGGTCCCACAAACCCTCTGACCCTTACTGCCCACATCCTCAGCACGAGTGGGTAGGAACTATCACAGGTTGGTGGAGATCAAGAATCCATCTCCCCCCCCTCCTTTTTTTTTTTTTTTTTAATTTATTTTAAGAAAACCTCAACTTGTCAAAAAAAAAACAAAACTGGGAAATTGCAGTGCTGAGCAGAAAGGTTGTCAGCCTGTGGGAGTGTTTCTGGTCCAAGCCAGAAGTGGAAGCCACCGTCCCTCTCCCAGCCTAACCCGTGGCCACCTCTGATGCTGGAGCGACCACCAAACATCAAGGTTCAAGCCCTGCCTCCAAAACAAAGCAGAGAACCAGGTCCATCATAGTGAACACACACCAAAATTAGTGTTTCAATGAAGTATTTGTTGTATTATCCTATTTCAGACATTTTCTACATCAGTGTCCCTGCAAGGATGGGGTCCTCCTTGTCACCTTAGGGACTGCATGTGAGGCTTGGAGAGTCACTGGCACACCTACCTCAGGAATTTCAGGAGTATCTTTGGAGTCTCCATTCGTTTGCACACAGGAACAATGGTGTTTTGTACAGAAATTACTCTCGGTTTAATCCCTAGTTATGCTCAAACTTAAACTGTGATTTATTATTATTTTTTTGTAATTATTACTTTAGAGTAAGTTGTCTTGGGTTATTTGAAATATGCATTTCCTAGGGGTCAGTGATTAAACACCACAATCACACCTCAGTTTCTTGACCTGTAAAATGGGCAGAAAATTGATTGTTTTGAAAAACTGAAAAATTGAAAGCTCCTGGGTCTCTGCAGAGGAGCTCCACTCTGCTTCACTGCAAACTGAGCTTCCCCGTTCGGCTGCAGCGTTATCAGGGCTGCAGCTGCTCAGGAAAATGAAGTTTCGGCAAGACTGCAATTTCTCCTGGAAATCAATCAACTTGCCAGACAAAAAATAAAAAAATAAATAAAAAAAAATAAAAATTGCACCTAATAGTCTGTCTGGAAAAATGGCTGGCTGCTGACTTCATCTAGGGTTTCTCCTGCCTGTCTGACAGCCCGGCTCGGTATTTTTCTGCTTTTCTTTTAGCCTGTGATCAGTTTTCCACGATATTGAAAGCAGCTACTGTTCTAATGAAACATCTTATCTGCTTGTCTGAGGTGTGTCTTGCTGCTGGAAGGGAATTGTTTGACACATTGGATTAGACGGTAAAAGAAGCTGTTTCGCTCAATACTAATTAGAGTAGCAGCTGGGTTTTTTGTTTGTTTGTCTGTGTGTGTGTGTGTGTGTTTTTAATAACACCGAGAGTAAATTAAAGGAGAAGGAGAGGCCGATCTCTCTGAGAGAAGCTCAACACCCAGACAGTTTTCGAAGGAGCCAAGGAGGATAATTTCTGAACTTTTCTTTCGGGATTCCTATTTTTTCTAAGAGTTGGTAATTCTGAATCGCTGTATTCCAGAGAAGCAGGCTTTTCAGCAAAAAGGAATTTCTGGGTTTTGCCCAGTGGTAACTGCAATACATAGGCACTGCTATTAATTTTCTTGTTCTCCAGGGATCCTGCAGATTACAATGGGGTTTAATGGGTACGTGAAGATCCATGAAGAATAAGAGTTATGATCACAGAGTTGCTTGTTACACCAGCAACAAAAATTAGCCAAATGAAAATAGTTCTGGGGTGTGTGTATTGGATCCCCGGCTGATGCCAGCTGGACTCAGACTCTTGCCTTCAAGCATGCAGTACGCACAGAGCCCTTCCAAAAAGGGCCAAACACTCTGGAAAAACTAAGCAGCACCCATGCACCCATGGGTCCCCAGAAACCCTGCACAACACAAGAGGGACAGAACAAGGCACTACAAAAAAAAAAAAAAAAAAAAAAAAGGATTTTAAATGAACAGTAAAAACACCTCTCTGCTCAGCTAAATGGCCAGTAGTTCTGTCCCACATCTCCGGGACACTGGTGGGGCCACCAGAAGAGTATATCCACTCATGGATAAAAAGTTGTCCTGTTTTTTTTGGTTTTTTTTTGCTCTGTTTCCCAAGAGGGTTTGACTGAGACGATGTTTCTCTTGAACAGCCCACCCTACAGACCATACCTCTGCCTTCTTGCTGTGCAATAGAGACACGACACTTGGTTATCTACCCACTCGAGATGGAAGTGAGTTTTTGAGCCCAAACAGCCAGTCTGTTTGCAGTAGCATATCACCCACACGAACGAAGTCTGCCTGTTTCCTCCCTTCCTACACCTCTCCAATAGATGGCATCCGTGGTCCCTTCTCTGTTATTTTGGGACCACCAGGCCACAAAGCTAACAAAGTCAGCAGCACGGCCCAAGCCTGTCATGTCAATGGGCGAGCTCCTGTGGAGGGTGAATTGCACCTTGAAACTCCTGGAGGTGGGATGGGAACTCATCTCAGAGCTATCCCCTGCCTGGTGGTTGTGCCAGGTCTGGAAGCCACGTATTTTCCTTGCAGAGCCACCTCTGAGCTCAAAATCCAGGAGTTTCAGTTTTCAAGCAAGATGCTACATTAAAATATTGTTTATTTTCTCCCTTCCTTTGAATCTGCAAGGATAGATCATTTGTTCTTCCCACACACAAAGCAGGGACGAGTGAAAATAGACACGAGCAGCATGTTTCTGGGAGTACACCTCCTGTAACAGCCTGCCCTGTCTGCTCCAACTCAGATGTGACCTACAGCGGGTGAAAAGGAGACAAGAACAAGTGCAAAACTAGAAGACATGACACGAAGAACATTGCTCGTGCAGGTTAGGATGCTTATTTCCCGTTTTACACCTGCGGTTATTATCTGGCCTCTTCTGCTGACAGATCTGCAGGCGGCAGCAGCACAAGTAAATTTGTTTTGCATTCTCACAGCCCAACATTGTGTCTGGAAACTGCCGTGGCATCCACGTGGACCCCATGGACAATATGTTTTTCTCTGGGAAACAGATCTCAAAAACTCAGAGGTTTTGTCCGAAATTTTCCCCACCTTTTCCCCAAGACTCACTTTTGGAAATGTATCCCACGCTGAGAGCCTTACTAGATACATAAACATCTTGTATGTTTTGAGATAAGCACTGCTAAATCTTTCATGGTGCACCAGTTCCAGACTGGGACCTGCAACTGGAGATGGAAACCAGTCGTTCTCCCCGGTAGACCTGCAGGCCCTCTTGATGTGTCCCTGTGGATGAGCTGACCCCTGGCTGGGCAGGAGTTGGACTCGATGGTCCTTGTGGTTCCCTTCAAAATCAAGATATTCAGTGATGCTGTGGTGACTTTCTGTATCACCAGGCAAAAAAAAAAAAAACAGCACCAAAAATGACCTTATTGCTGGGTAAAGACCTTAAGTAACGACCTTTAACAGGAAATTTCAGGAAATCCTAGGAGCCACAAGAAGCTCAGACACCAGGGCAGCAAAGCATGAAAGCGCACCCAGGACCAAGCATGCTCTCATCCTTGGCTGTGCTACTCCAGCCTCCCCAAAGACAAAAGGTCCCTTACATTGTTTGTCCCTTCACTTTGTGACAGCCTGGCGTCTTCAGCACGACAATACTCAGTGATGTCAATTAAATACTTGTCCAGGCTTCAAAGGTTTTTGGTGGCAGCTCGGTGCCAGGAGGCGGGCTCCAAGAGGGGACAGCTCTTCCCAGCTCATCAAACACATCGTCGCTGCTGTGAGCTGGCGAAGCAGAACATGCCCAGTCCCTGCAGGGTATTTTTGTGCTTTTGACTCATTTCTGGTTCAAGTGTTCACCTGAAAGGAATACTAAAAAAAAAAAAAAAAGAAAGAAAAGAAAAAAAAAAAGAAAAAAAAAAGAAAAAGAAGAGAAGGGTGTTATGGTGTAACAAACCTGTTGAAAGCCCTGGTTCTTCCTCAGTCTGCAAAAAATAATAATTCATTAAAAGAAAGCACTTGGAAAAGGTCGTCAAAGACAGTGGTGCGTAAGGTGAAAGAACTCTGTGACTGACATGTCTGATGTATTATTTCCTTTATTGCTCTTAAAATGTAAAGTTTAAAACCTTTGCACCACAGCAACTCCAGCAGGGCTCTGCCACACAGGAGCTCCTGCCCCTTGGGAAGCCTTTTCATGACACTGCAGGGCTGTTCCCCCTGCTGCCCCATGGAAAGGGCTCACCTGAGAGCAGGTAAAGCCTTGTGAGGTTGAGTCCCTGCAGTGAGAGCATCCAAGAAACACAGGCATCATCCCCCCTGCTCCCCGTCAGGTCAGGAGATGCCAGGTCTCTGCGATTTAGCTCACAAACCCAGCCAAGAAGTCAGAATCCCAGTTTTCTATTCCTTTTTTCACCCCGATGTCTTGCCTTCACATAAATCTGTGAACATCTTAGTGTCAGAGAGACCTCCACATCAAAAGACACACTTTTTTGTCTCTCTTTCTTGCTTACATCTCATGCTCTTAAAGGCCACCCCAGAACACAAAGCCTTCCCAGACTGGGACAGCTATAAACTTATTAGATGTGAGCATCATCTCTTAGACGCTAACCCCAACACTTGAGGTGCTGTACAAACAAACCACAAGATGGTCCTGACCCACAAAGTGTGCAGATTTTGGTCCGTGGCTTTTAAATCAAGCGGATCAATGGGTAACCCATGTCCAGTGACTGTCCTGTGAAGACTGGAAAATTGCAAACTTCAAGAAAATCTTTTTTTTTTTTTTTTTTTTTGGCAGCAAGAACAACTCGGTGTTGTCTTCGGACTGGCTGGGGTGAATTCAGCCCCACCTGGATGATTTGGGGTGGTGTGCCCTCCTGGCAGACACGTTGTCTTTCCAACACACCTCACTGCACAGGTCTCCAAAGCAGCCGTGGATTTCCCTGCCTGCCCCCTGCTCAGGGTCTGCCAGGAGAAGAAGGCTGCATGCCCAAAAAAACAGCCCGGACCTGCGTTAGGTGAAGGTGCCGGTCTGGAGGCTTTTAAAATACTGCCTGTGCTTTATTTCCATGTATTCATTCCCTCTTTCCAGGGAAATAAACTGGAAAAGCGGCTCGCTGCCAATATCTGCAGAGCGAGCAATTCTCTCTCGTCTCTTAAATCCTGGATTCCTGCTGAGTGCTTTATAAAAAAATAAAACAAAAAAATAACCCAAAAACTAGCTCCCGGCTTTAGAGCCAAGAGACTCCCTGAGTCTGGAAGGCTTCACTAGCAAAATAAAAGATTACAATGAAAATTACTTTCTCAACCGCGCTCTGCATGAGAAGGCTGCAGAGCTGCTGCCACGATCCCTCGCCTCCGTCGGGAGCCCACGGCCGGTCCCTCGAGCAGGCACGGAGCTGGATTCATCCTGCACATCCCACGGTGCTCAGGGAGAAGTGAGCAGGGTGAGACCCCGTTTATAGACAGATGTCTATCCGAAATGTCTCCTCACAGGGATGGGTATGGCCCAAGGGTTGCACCCAACCCAATGGGGCAGGTCTACCAGCCCTCTACCATAGCGTGCAACCAAGGTGGGGACAGCACAACCAGATCCACCTTGGTCCCATCCTAAACCACCCACCAGCAGCTACACCTCACCCTACAAACCCACCCTTCCTGCCGTACCTGGACAACACAGATCAAATCAGCAGCAGCCCTAGCTCAGCTGATGCAAATTTGCCTCCATCACACACGCAAACACCTCTCTGGAAGAGTATTTTTAGCTCCTTGTCTTGCTCAGGTCAACTCTGTCTAAATCTTGATTCTCTTCACACGTTTTCCACTGTTGGAAATAAGGAAGAAATTAGGTGTTTTTGCTATCTTGCCCCCTCCTGTCTCACCTAGGAGTCCCATGGCTCTCATCGGTCACCCAGAAGCTTGGGCTCATGCCCTGACTCCAGGACTTCGTTAGCCGGAGGGGTTGTTCACAAATTAATATTAAACCAATGGGGTGAAAGGGAAGAGCATGGTATGAGATTAATGAGGAGGCTGGTGCCAGACACATTTCTTATGACCCGTAGCCTTATGGATCCTTTTGCAGCATTTTGGTGATCTCTGGATTGGGCAGAGAGGGTCAGGTTGCAAAACAGAGCCTTCAATGGCCACTGGGACATCTTCATGCTATGATATTTCAGGCTCTTGTCCCCAAGACCATGCCAGCTTCCCAGTGCCAAGTCCTGCTCGTTGCAAATATTTCATTTTGAAACCATTTTCCACAAATTAGGAAGGTCTCGGTGCTGGCACTGAGATGACACATTGGGCTCTGACACCTCCAGAACGGCACCGACCCCGTGCCAAGAGGGGAGCAGGGGAGAACCTGCAGCATCAGCAGGCTGTGGGCTCCTTCCCCACTTAAAGACGACTCAGAACTGGGGAGAGTTTATACAAAATGTTTCTCTCCTCTTTTCCAAAGTAATCTTTTTCTCCTTTTCGTTTTATTCTCTCCAATTTCAGCCAAAGACTGAGATTTCTTTTCCAAGAATGTGCTCCCTTTCAGCTGGCAACTGTGTTTCCTCCCTTATTATTTCCTGTTTGATCAAGAAAATTTTCAATATTTGGGACAGAGTGAGCAGAAACAAGGGATATGATGCCACTTAGTGGACCATAGCTAGATAATAACAAAGAACAATATTCTGACCTCCATGCTTCAAGTTTTTGGTCACCTCTGTGAGATGTTATTTCTAATGCGCACTGGAGATTTCCCAGGATACCAAGTTAAGGAAAAAGGCTGCAAAGCAACCCATGCTGTGCAAAGATGGAATAAAAAGTTCACCCTCCATTCCTGCAGATGCAGCCTTATGGCAAGGGGAATTTTGCACATGAGTGGGAAAATCGGGGGTGCAATAAGCTCGGGATAGACACAGATGATTGCAAAGGCTTTGGGAATTGCTCAGCGAGCATCTCACAAGGTAGCAAGACCTTGTGCATAACCAACTGCAATTAACAAGTGGAGGACAACCCCACCAGCCCTGGATAAATCTGCTCTTGGCTTCCCTTACCTCTTAGGGCAAAGGCAGGACGGTAAAACACCAGGAGCAGGATGGTGAAATTACAGGAGAGCAGTGAAAGGTGCTGAGAGCAGGAGCAAACCTGCACAAACACCCAAAGCTTCGGGCCGCTGCCCTTCCCAGACAGCGGGACTGACACTTTGGCCCTGCCAAAGCCTGGCTGCTGATAAGAGAAAACCTTTTCCCTCTCCCCTATCTCCCTGCAAATACGCCCCAGCCCATACACACACTGCAGAAGTGCCAGGCTCACGGAGGCTTTGCTTGGTGGCAGCGACGTTAACACGTTCGCCGGCGCTTTATAGTATTTTTAGCCCTCCTGATAACAGCAAGGTGCAAAAAAAAGAGCCAGCCCTGTGCTGGTACGTGTATAAAAGGGATGGGGCCCAGCAGGAGCTGCCTGCCTTCTGCCAGCAGCGGGGAGCCACGGCAGCAGCGTGAGCAGGGTGAGTAGGAACAACCCCATTTGGGGTTATTTCCCATCATTTTGCCACTTTTCTGCATTGATGCTCTTGGCTCCATCCATTTCCTCACCATAGCAGGACCACGTGCAGTGTCTCCACCTGGGCTGGCCAGGGTCCAACGTGTAGCAGAGCTCCTGTTGAGGAGCATTTGACCTCTATGCTGTCGCTGTTGCAGCTTATGAATGCGATTCCCATCTTCCTGACATTAAAAACACGGACAGGGCAGACCGAAATGCCAGGCTGGGAACACGATAGTGGCTCGCTGATAGCCCAACCGTCCCTGGGGAGGCACGGGGTGCTTATCCCATTCAAACCTCACCAGCAGCCCGTCCTTCTCCACCTCTCCTCTCTCTGCAGCATCCCCTTGGGGCTGAAATTCCTCCTCTGGAGCTGTCATTTTGTGGGTTAACGTGGTGGCACCTCAGGGACATCAACGGGTTCAAGGGGAGGTGGCACAGTGCTCTCTGGGGTCAGCACTGTCATGCAACCATGGATGAAATTTGAGGGGAAAAATAATAAAGCAGCAGTCTTGCTTCTCTTCTAGGACTACAAGTAATGATTTAGGGGCTTCTGAGCTAGGGGTTGTGTCTGGAGGATCGAGTTTAAGGCACAGGGAGAGAAAACCATTTAGAGATGTTAAAGCAGAGCTTTTGCTTAAATTTCTTTTAAAGCCATAAATACATGAGTGACACGGAATGGAAACAAAACATTCAGTTTCAACCTAAGCAAAAGTGTTCAGATTAACAAAATAAGACTAAGAAAGTGGGGATTTCCACGTTTTCCATCATTTGGGTCGTTCCACTCTTTCTGAGCCTGTGCTTCCCGGGACCTGCTGGGAAATCTCTCAGTAACTCTTTTTTGAGTCACCGAGCCCCAGTTCATGTCAGGTAACGACTGTGAAGGGCCCAGAAGTGGCCTCTTGTTGCTCACTTAGAAAGTGGCAGGCAAAACGCCTCTCTGCCTCTGACAGCGGGTGGCTGTGCCCTGGGGAGCCCAGCAGCTCCCACACGCGGGGACAGCTCCAACGTGTCAACAGCTGGGCACCAACAATTCGTCTCCTTGGGCTCAGATGTGGTCCAGGAGGAAATAGGAAAAACGTACGGCTTCTGCAGAAACTCTGCAGGAGCCCTGCAAAGACGAGCATCCCACCTACAAACCTACCTAGGGGATGTCCTCCGGTTATCTGAGCACCCAGCGCTGGATTAACCCACGGGTGCCGTTTGCACGCCGTCGGGGCGTGCATTCACGTGTTAATTTTGGCGAGCCTGGGTGTCACGACCTCTGTCATCCCTTCTGGATGAGGCCGTCCCAGCTCGGCAAGGCTCGTCCCAGGAAGAGTGGGGACAATCTGGGCAGCACCAGGAGGGACGAGCGACATCCCTCTTTCCTGGAAGATTGGGGCCAGCGCCCCGGCGCAGCTGTTGAAAGCCAGCCTGCCTGGGAGAGGCCGGGAGTGACATTTCTGGGCGACGCCGAGTGCCTCACAGCAGGCTCTGCTGTTTGCATGGCACAAACAGTCATTTCGTGATTAAAAACAACAACAGCAAATAGAAGCTAAACCAAGATAAAACCAGCGGGCGCTGTGCAGATGCCGAGGGCACGCGAGAGCTGGCTCTGCCCGCAGCTTTAACCCAACATGCCCACCGGTCCTGGATTGCACCTTTCCTTCTGCTTTTTCACCTATTTTCCCCCACAGCCTTCTTGCTCAACTCAGCTACATTTCAAATGCAAAGCAGAGAAACAAAAAATGACGTTTTTTTTTCTGCAGAACCTGAAAAGAAGAAGCAAGTCTGAGCATAACTAAAATATTTGGGGTGGAATTTGGGGGTCCTCCCAAAGGAAAGATTTGATGAAAAATTGACCCCTTTGGAGCACCTAAACACTGATTTTATTAACTCTTTATTATCCTGATTCTTAGCTCTAGAGGCGAGGAAAAATCTTATGTGATCAGTCCAAGTTTCATGCAGGGAAACTGAGGCACATGCCCAAACACAGACACTTCCAACACACACAAATGCCTCCTGGCCATTTGTTTGCAAAAGAAATAACCCTGATTTATCCATTTCCTTCCCATGCAGAGATGCAATGACTGATGTTCAACCAGTGAGTTTGGATCTATCTATTAAAAAAAATAATAATAATTTTAAAATATCTGCACTTGGAAACCAGTCAAGGGCTTCTCTGTGGCATTTCTCTCCTACCTTTCTGCTGGAATTAGGGAAAAAAAACAGTACTTTTGGTTAAATTCTGCTGACCAAATCCTGATTTGCTCCATTTACACATGCAGACAGGCAGACTCTGTAGGAATCATTTCAGACTATATTCTTTTGTAAAAAAAAACTCATCTCCCTTTCCATCCCCAGACCTCGGTGGTTTTTCCACCCCGTTACCTACTGCAGGGATGAAGACCAGCCACGACAGAGACAAGTCATCCAAATCCCACACCGCCAAAGCAAGCGAGCCGGTTCTTTCCCCTCACTCCAGGAATGGCAGCCACCATGAAAAACAACCCATTCGAAGCCCAGGGAGATGGACCCATCCCAGGAGCCACAAAGAAAACAAGATGCCACCGGAGATGCCACCGCCGGCAGGTGACACCGTGCCTGGTCAGAGGGGGGCTCAGACATCAGATGTCTGTAATGGCAACTTGTCCCTGGGACATGTTTCTCAAGAGATCAACCCTGAGACCCCAGAGAAACTCCCCTGCCGAGACACCAAAAGGAACAGGAACAAGGATGGGGTGCTAAAGAACATCCCAACTGCGCAGAAAGTAAGGGATGAGCCCAAGGATTCCCCCTCCAGGGATGTTTTCCTGTTTTGGGCAAACAAAGTGAACGGCAGTGGCCAAGGGGCCACCTTCCACAAGGCACTGCAGAAGTCATCCATGACCTCGGGAAGCGTCTCTCCAGCTCTCCTTCCCAAGGAAGGGCCTAGCAGCTTGGAAGAAGAGAAATCAGCAAAAAAAAACCCAAGAAAGACCAGGAGGGATCTCTTCTCTGACTCGAAGGTTTTCAGCCACGTGGACGCCCATGTCCTACACGTGAGCCAGCAGGTAGGTGCTGGTGTCCCTCCGCAGGTCCGTGTCCTCCCCTTCAGCTTTTACCACAAATTGATGACAGCAGTGGCAAGGTGGTGGCCAAACCTGGGCATCAGGGCTGGCTTCATCATGGCACAGGCTTCACAGGACCCCAGGCAGGATAGTATTTGGATAAAAAGATCTTGAAGACCTTTCTAGAAGGGTGCAAGGGGTCTGTTATATCATGCTCCCCCTTCCAGGTGCGTGGGAGCCCAGAAGGAGAGCACCAAATTATGTAATTCCTTCCTCTTACCCTAAACCCTGTGCTGCTGTAATAATTTCTCCCCCAGGGCTGGTACAATTTGTCTAAGCAGCGAGCTCACAGCGTACACATCAACTCATTAGTGAGAGCGAAGAGGCACAAGGAATAGCTGTGCTCTCCGTTATAGCTGAAACCTGTAATTTCTACCTAGCCTGAGGCTAATCTCCCTTGGGAAGAAGGATGCGGCAGTACTTCACAGACTACCTGGTCTATTAAAAAAGAGAGGAGAGGGGGAGGGAGTTGGAAGGGAGGAGAAAGAAGGTAATAAACTACCAAAAATACTTCCAAGGCAATGGGGAGTGATGGGAACAGCTTGTTTTGCTGTTTATTTGAGGTGCAAGCCTCACTAAAACCTGGTGCACTTGGTCTCTTCTCCTTGGATGGGAATTATGAGTGCCAAGAGCATGGGCAGAGCTCGCTGGCTGCCCACCAGTTGGGTATCACATCTCTGGCCATCTAGGAGCAGCCTGGGGGCTGTCTGCATGCACCCAGGTCACTGCCTGGGTGGTTTGGGGGAAAACAGACCCATCTGTCAACTCCAAATACCTCTGCGGATCCTGTGAACCAAGAAGCTCTGCCCCAATTCTTCAGGGTCCTCAGGCTTATTCAAGGCCAGGATTACGTGGGAATGGGGCAACTCTCAATCTAGGACCTAATTCTACCATCCCTGGCTGAAACAGAGAATGGATTTGGGATGAATTTGCACCAAGACGTGCCAACAGGGAAGCAGGTAGCTAGATATCTAACAGCATCCCAAGCTCAGCATCCCAAAGCAAATCTTTAGCAATTACAAATGCAACACTTCCCATATGTTAAAAGAAAGAAAGTTCCATCTGTATGAAAATATCTTACATGGTTGGGGCAAGAAAGTCATTTAGGAGTAAAATAGCAGGGGCAGGAGGTTGGAGAAATCAGCTGGACTAAATTTAACCCGGTGAAAGAAAAGCCTGCTGCTAAAAATGCTTGTGCTAGCACAAAGAAGGGAAGAGCACAGAAATGTCAATGAGTCAATGGGAGGAAAGGGGCAGAAAGGCTTTTAAGAAATTAAGGAATTTTTAGTGTTAGGGGCAAAAATCTTTTTTCCACCCATTTTGTTGTATGGATTTGGCTGAAGTTTCACAGTCTTGAGAAGAGGATCTGAGCCACAAGGATGCTCCTCTTCTGTGTTAATACACTGAGAAATTAATCGGTGTGGGGCTGGAAACCCTATGTCCCAGAAATGTGGCAGACTCACCTCCAGGAAAAGACCCTCTGGGCCACTTGAACCAGGCGGAGAGGACACTGGAGCAGTGACACTGTGCCTCCCACCAAAGGAATGGGAAACCCCACCTTCATTTCCTCCAGCTTGCAACTCCAGACCTTAGGCTTTCGTAAAACCATGCTAGGAAAATGGGGAAAATACCCTGTTCTACCACAAACCAGAATTTTGCATTTTAAATTCTGGGGTGGGAAATGCCGCTTTGGGGTTTTCGTGATGTAGCTTTTCTTTCCAGCAAGCCCATTACATCAGCAGTCATCCAGCCATGTGGTGGTGACACCAAGAGTGCCTCGATCTCACCTGTCCTCTCCATTGCAGCTGAAATCTGGGCACAGCAGGATGTCTGTCGAGGCCATCGTTCCCCTCATCACTGCCAAATCCCAGAGCAAGCTGGAGATGGTGCGGGCAATATGGTTTTGGCTCTGCCATAACATCGGTAAGTCTGGTCCTGCTGTTTTGTGGTGGCATGATGGAGCTGAGAGCCCTTTCCTTGGATGCCACCTCCTGGATTTAGGCTCTCCGTGTCCTGCAGAACAGACTTTACGGTGTTCCTACAGCAATCACAAATTAAAATAATCCCCTCCTGACTTTGGGAAAGAGCCTGGGGTGGGAAATAGTCGCAAACTGGGACCCTCCATCCTGAAAATGACACCTGCTGGGTACCAGACCCCCAGGGACACCGGTTGAGCCCACCCACCTCTGGTGCTCTCGGCTCCAATGCACCAGAGGGCATCTCCCTGATAATGCGTGCGTGGTGCGAGCCCGAGGAAGCCGAGCTATGCCTGGCAGCAGTCATCTGGGGACACAGGAATCTCAGCACAATGCAGCCGCTTCGTGCTACTTTACCCTACTACATCCATGTGTGCGAGACAATGTGATTGTCACTGTACCTCACTTGAATGGCGCAACCGCTGTTTACATGCGCTGGGGATCCAATTCCCCCAAGGCGTTAGCAATTCTCTGCGCATATGGGGAATTGTCAAGCTCTTGAATAACTACGGAGAGAAGAGCTGTCATGGCTTCCAGGGTGGGTAGGCAGAGAAACAGGGTTGGGCAGGAGAAGGAATGGGATCGGTTTGGGAATAATAAACCCATACGTTGGCCTGAAATTGGGTGGTATTCTCCCTTTCCTAGAATACGATGTGGATGGCTTCCTGGGGCTGTCTCAGAAGATCCACGTGCCAGAGCAGGTTCTGCAGATGGGGAAAGCTGTGTGTTCTGGTTATGCCCATTTGTGCCGGGAAATGTGCAGGTAAAAACTCACCTTGGGCTTTCTCCTCCTGCTCCCTCAAAGATCCAAGTGGGAGACCTACAGCTGGCACGCAACCGGCATCACTTACCCACTGCGTCCCTCCCTTCTTTCCTGCTTGGATGGAGAAGTAGGGATGGGTTTGATGGAGAAACCAGGATCTGAGATACGAGGACTGATGTTTGGGAGTAGGCTGGGTGAGCAGGAGGCTGGCTGAAAGCTGGATTTGGCCAACCGCTGCCACAAACATGGGACCTTGGATTTGGGGATGTCAAATTGGAGCCAGGAGTTGGACTCGATGATCCTTATGAGTCCCTTCCAAGTTGGGATATTCGATGGTTGTGTGATTCTACGAAATTTGCCGTGCAGTTTGAGTTGGTTTGCAAGAAGCAGGTGGAAAGCAGTGGTTGTTGAGTGGTTGTCTCCCCTGGGCAGGGAGGCAGGTTTGAGCTGCGTGGAGGTCCCGGGTTTCGGCCGGGGTCTTGGTGCCCACGGAGGCCAGTGGTGCCAGCAGCAGAAGACCGGCCACATGTGGAACGCGGTGGAGCTGGAAGGACAGTGGTGCCTCCTGGATGCCTGCTGGGGTGCAGGGACCGTGGATCCAGAGAGGAGGTTGTTCGTGCCCAGGTGAGACACGCCACCACCCCGCACCATGGCTGGAAACACGTCCCTCAACGCAAACTGACAAGGTTCAACATGGCCTTGGAGATGGTCATCCCAAACCTTCCAGTAGACCCTCTAAAGACCAGGTTTGCCAGATCTTGAGCCCACATTTCAAATTCACCCCAATATGCTCACCCTTAGCTACGGTGGGTCCTCGGGGACCTCGTGCAAAAAGAGACCCTCTATAGGGTCTAAACACCTACCTTCAAGTTCCTTACTCCCTGAGCCGGGGGGCAACTTTTCAGGTGACAACTCCCCCATCGTGTCCCTCTCCCTCTTCCAAATTTATTTTAATCCGTGGTGACAAAACAAACCCTTGTTTTCACAGCAACTTCACTCTTATGTGGCTCCACACATAATTACTTCAGATTTCTCAGCCCATGTTAAGCAAATAATGACTCTCATGGAAGTTATTTGTACAATTTAATAATTCCCATTAACTATATTATGGGACTGACATTTTTAATTTTTTTCTCTCTCTCTCTAATAATGTGTAATGAAATAATTGTGGAATTTCTAATAGGTAATTATCTTGCTGCAAACAGTTTATAACACCAGTGAGCACGGGTTGTTTTTAGCTGAGCATGGGGGGAAAAAAAGAGCAGAAGAACCATCACCTATGGCAACAGGCAGAGATAACAGCTTCTTGTTGGTCCTTGTGGAGTCCCCCGGGGTATCTGCTCCAGGCTGGGCAGGCTGAGGGAGCTTTACCTGCAAGGTGCTGTCAAAGTCCTCAAAATCCAAGGTTGACAGATGTAACAGGGCTCCCCAGTACAAGGCTGCAGGTTGACCCCTCAGCGAAGGCAATGTTTGGAAAGTCAGGCTGGGCACATTCAAACTGGAACCAAGACGTACTTTTCTAAAAAGTCCTGAGTACATTCTTGGAAGAGGTCACAGGATTCGGGGTGTGGAGAGCTGTCTATAAAGTCGTTTTCCAGGAAAAATGGGTGCATCTAGGCTGGAAAGAAGTGCTGGAGGATCCCTCCCAGCGTTGGCAAGCTGGACAAGGTGCTGGACCATTTTTTGTGGGCAATCAAACCTTGCATTTGACCTGCTGAGAGAGGGATCCTCTCCACACCCCTAAGATCCATGAAAGAAAAGAAAAGGGAAGGAAAACAAGAGCAGAGCAGAAGGGCTCTGCTCAGGCCCCCAGCAAAGCTGCAGCTCTCAGAAGAAGCAAAGCCAACACGGTCAGAGGTTTGGTAGCATATTCCTGGAGTGGGATGTGAGCATAGGAGTGAGATGCTCAGTGAGAGCTCAGTCCTCCCTTACTGAAGCTGGTGCAGCTCTGTTGGGGTGGGGGAAGCTCCCTTCCCATATGCTAAAGGTTGTACCCTCCACGGTGTCCTCTCCTCTTGCCCTGCAGGCACGATGATTTCTTCTTCCTTACTGACCCCGAGCACTTCATCGAGACCCACTGGCCAGAGGACCCCGAATGGCAGCTCCTGCAGCCCCCCATCTCACGGGAAGACTTTGAGCAGAGGGTTTTTAAAACCTCCGAGTTTTTCAGACTTCAGCTCTCCCTCCTTTCTCCAAACACTTCCCTCCTCAGAACAGGTAAACACAAAGCAAGGGCTAAATCCAAGTGATGTCCAGGCTCACTTGCTTTTAAGAAACAAGTCTGAATCGAGGATAATATTTCTCATTCAAAAGTGGCCCATCTGTCTATTTTTAAGCACATGTTTAACATCCAGTAGAGCAGAGGCACATATTTAAGCAATTTCTGGAATCACAGCCATTGTGTGATACTGTGATTAGTCAACTGGGAATTAGAATTCATAAATTATAGCTAATTGAGCCAAATCACTTAAGTCCCTTTGTGCCTGGCTTTTCCCATCTAAATTCACCAACAGTAGCAAAATAGTTTCAAGATACCTGAGACACAATCCTCATTGTGCTCACAGGCTGGGGAAGGAGACTTCCAGACAAAACATGGCCTGAAATGGTCACGTCTCAGGTTCTGAAAACGAATGGGGGTGGAGCTGTTTTTTCCTTGATTGTATTTTTTCTGACAATTTTTCAGGCCAGATATAAAATGATTTTCTTTTATTATTATTATTATTTAACCTAGATACCCGTTACACATCTGTTCCTTTGCATGGTTCTAAGTGTATATAGATTTCTCCTGCAATTTATTTTATCAGGAGAGCAAGATAGAAGATAAAGCAACATCCTATTGAGGGCTCTTGTCAGACTTACAGAAAATGAATGTACAACAAGGCCCAGCAGAAAGCTTTCAACCGAGAGATTTTCTTACTTACATAGAAAAGGAAATCCTCCAATATTTCCAGGATGCTAGGTTATTGCCAAGACAAGCTGTCGCTCACCTTTTGAGCAGCAAGCAGCCTGGGAAAATCAAATGAAATTGGGAACAGCTGAAAGGTCGGTGCTGTTATGCAGGGATCTTGTGGTGCTTCTCCTCTGCAGGACCTTGGAGCACACCAAGGAGGGGTCTTTATCCATAGCACAGGCCATACAGCACCTATATAGCAAATACAGGGGTGGAGACTGATTAAGTCCTTTCAGGCCCCAGCCACCAGGGAGGCCCCCAAGGCACACAACCAAATAACACAGAGTTTGCAGCCTCAAAGGAAAAGCAGGAGATCAATAGCACCAGCAGTCCCTTTATCTGCATGCCAAAGTGATAAATTGCAAAACATGGACTCCCACCAAACATCATTAGCTGTGGTACAAAAGCCCAAAGGGAAGAATGAGGAAAAATAAGTATTTTGTTATTCTCTTTCCTCCCTTTCCCCCGTTTTTGATAGCCAAAAGACGAAGAAATGGAGCCCAACAGCAGCTCAGGGCTTTGGGTCCCTGCGGGCCACTGGCTGACGTGAGCCAAAACGTACCTGGGGAGAGAAGTTAGGGGAGAAAAATTGCTGGCACATCCCAGCCACGTCGCTGCTCTGCACCCCTTGGCTGGACGAACTCCTCTCCCTCAGCCACAAAAATCACTGGGTGACCTGGGCTACAGGCACAGCTTGCTTTTGTTTCCTCCAAAACTGAGATGAAAGGAGATTTTCCTATTAGGACAAAAAAAAAAAAAAAAAAAAGACAACTCTTTTTTTTTCCCCTCCCAGTGAATTTCTCATCTTGCGGAGGGAAAGAACTGTATTCTTGGGCTTAGCTTGAACAGTTTAACTACTGCCATTAGCCTCAACAGCCAGCGCCATATAGAGAGAGGAGTGTGCTTAAAACACCAAATTGCAAACCCAGATTGTGAACCAAACCAGATGTCTGCTTTCATTGACGCAAAATTATGATTGTATTGATCTAGGTCAGCGGGAGGAAGCCAGCATCTTAAACATCTCAGACAATCCTAGGGCAAAAATGCTCAAGATCCTTGGTGCAAAATCTCTTTTTCCTTTTTGGCTACTGTGGATCGATTCCTGCTCTCTTGCATCTGAGTAGCTCCCGTCTGTCTAAAATGCTTACGAGCTTTCAGCCAAGATTCCTTCCACAAATCACTATCTGATGAGAGCTGAAGGTGGGACACCTTGCAAAGGGACCTGATTTTCAGGAAATACCTGGCAGCCGTTTTCTGAAAACTCATCATTTTTAATTGGTAAGGTGTCCTGGGCCATCAGGGTTGGTGCCCGCAGTGATGGAAGGCATTCAGTCCTACAGAATTAGGACTTTGTAAGACTTTTGTATATAGAAAAGCAGTCATTGGTGGCATGCTGTAGATACAATAGCTAGGGTGGGAGACGGGAAGAGACGACTTTTAGACAAGGCTTTGAGAAATTAGAAACATGCCTGTACTTTAATGGTGGCTTTTTTCCCCCAAACAATTAATGCAACATACATTGACCTCCTGCAGCATTGAGTGCGCTGACGTGGGAACCTATCCCCAGCTTCACCTGGCCTCCCCGAAAACCAGGAATCTCATGGCTTGAATTAACTCAATAAAACAAGCAAATGTTTGTTTTAAATGTAGCCATTAATTATCTCCTTGGGTCCTCTTCCCAAAGCAAAACGCATTGCTGGCTTCCCTATCTCATCATCGCTGGCTCCGCTGCATACAATGTTCTGTTCTTTTCTTTCTTCCTAAAGATCCTAATACGATGCAGCCGGCCAGGCCAGCAGCTTCGGAAACTAGCATAGAGAGAATTTAATAACAAGCAAACCTGCAGTTAATAAAGTCTGTCATCAGTAATGTCTCCACTGAACACTTGCCAGGAGAGAATTGTTTGCACTTACTGTGTGAGCCAAGTCACAGCTTTAACAGGCAAGGCACAAATAAAACCCAGCCTTCCCATTCTTTTCACATCTCTGTTTCGACCTACCAAAAAAGAACTCTGGGGCAAACAATGAAAAAATCCAGATTCAAACAGGGAAAGAAAAAAAAAAAAAAAAAAGAAAAAGCCCCCCCCCCCCCCCCATTATTCATTAGATTATGAAACATGTTTCGTAATCTAATAATTAGCAAGAGACGATTTTATTTTTTTTTTCAGCATGAATCTGGAGGCTTTTGTCATTTTGTGTTAGCACCCCAAACAAATGAACATTGTGCACAGCGCCGGTGCCGATACCAGCCGTGGGCTCCCGCGGGGTGCCAGCACTTGGTACGGGGCTCGCCTCTCTCCAGCAAAAATGTTGTGGTGAGGACGGGATGGCGCGGAGCAGCCACGCTCGGGACAGGAGATGAGTCCCCCTCGGGCACTCGGGGTCCCTGTGTAATGAAGAGCAGGCTCGATTTGCACAGACCTTGATGCTGGTGGGTTTGAGCATGCATCTCAGTAGGTCTGCGTGCCAGTGGCAGGGGCTGGGAAGCATGCTGAGATCCTCCAAGGGCAAAAGGACTCCAAGTCTCCTTCTCCGTGGCTCTTTTTCTCATGCATTCATTTACACCTAGAGAAAAAGGGTAAAAAAATACCTTTAAACGTGGGTTTTACAGCCAGGCTGCCCCAGGACCTGTGGCTACACACGCTGATAGCAGCCTGCTGGTGAGATGGTTTTGTCTTCTTCAAGACCAAGGCTTGTGAAACCTTGTCCCTTCCCCACTGCAGAATCAACCAACCACCCCTTCCACCCAGAAGCAGACAGAGAGCCCTGGGGAAGGGTTTGCTGCACCAAAAATGCTCTCCCTGACTGGGGTAGGGGTTTATGAGCAGTAAGGCATGGCATGCAGGGAGTGGTGACACCAGGACTGCAGTGACTCTGCTCCTCCATGGTGACCTCCCGTGGCCGTGCTTCATTTTTGGCTACAAAGCAGGGTTCAGACTGGCTTAAAGCCATCTCCTGTGCCTTGCCTGGGGCAGTGAGTTGGCTACCAGGGAGGTATTGAGTGCTGCATGGTGGCCCTAAGGAGAAACCTGCTTGAGTCCTCCCCCAGAGAGCAAAAATCCCAAGGAAAGAGCCCCCAAGCTTATCCACCAGCCCTGGTACCACCAGCAGGTACCAGTGCCAAAGCATCTTTTCTCTGCACTTTCTCCTCTCCCCTCCTGCCCAGTTAGGGCACGCGCCAAACCAGAAGCTTGTGGATGTTTGTGATTTATGGCGAGGCCAAATTTTAGAAAAATATTATAGTAATAATTATGGAAAAAATTAAACTCATTCCTAAAATGTGGCAGCGTTGTGGGATCTCCCACCAGCCAGGCTGGAAAATTTTGATCCTCACAGCTGCTTTGCTGGTTTGACACCACAGTACAAGACCTGCAGCTTAGAGGAATGGCTGCAGCTCAAGAAACCATGGAATAATCACCTCCATATGGGACATTGACTGAGTTTTGGGTGTCTTGAGACCCAAAGAATAATTATGTGCACCTATCCTCTTCCTCTCTAGATCTAGTGGTATCATCAATTTACTCAGAAATGGGTAAAAAAATGGTAGAAGGTGAGGAAGGATCTCACTGAGGTCTGTGCATAGGGAAAGTAAGAGGGAAAATTGGGTCTTCATCACCTGCACAGATGAGGTCCATGCTGGGTCCACACTGCAGATCTTGTGCTGAGAAATGAGTGTGTTGCCCTGCTGATGAAAGGATTGTAAAAGGCGTTTTGTTCACTTTCCTACAGCCCGTGGGGAGGCAGCAGTGACGCTGGGGAGCACCCACCCAACAGAGTTCACCTACCAGCTCTCCAAAGCGCAGGGCACCGCGACCGGAGAGGCCGTGGGAGCAGCGCACGGGATGATGGTGGTGTCTGAGAACAGCGTGACCATCAAGGTGACTCCCCCGACCAAGGGCTTGTTCGACCTCATGGTCTTTGCACGCCACGCCGACTCCCAGGGCCCTTACAACTGGGTGTGCTCCTATCAGATTCAGTGCCCGGAGCCGCGCAATGGGGAGACCCTGCCTGAAAACCCTTTTCGTTTCTGGGGCCTCCACCAAAAGGTGAGAGACTTTGGCATTGAGGACAGCGGCTACAAAGGGGAGCTGCTCGTTGCCCCCCAGGGAACTTTGCTTTTGACCCTGCGGACATCCCGAGCCTTGCTTGCCACGTATGAGCTGGTTCATAAGGATCTAGACGCTGCTCTGAGCAAGAAATGCCTGGCTGCTCAAGCTGAGGAGGAGAAACTGAGTTGCCATGTGCTCTGCCCTTTCCAGGGCTACTACCGACTCTCCGTGTTCGTGAAAGACGTGGGGGGCACCACCACCTTCAGGAACGCGGCCAATTTCCTCCTCCACTGCTCGGGACCCGTCAACCAGAACGAGCTCTTCCCCTCGGGGCTGAGCCTGCACTGCGGGAGCGGGCTCAGCTCCAGCAGCCACGGCCTCTCCAACCCCAGCCACTCGGCCCCCATCATCACCACCAAGCTGGGGAAGTGCAACATCACCTTCCACGCGCCCGCCGACGTCGAGGTGACAGCCAGCTTGAGCAAGGACAAGCTCACCACCAGCAGCAAGTACCCCCTGGAGAGGTACGTGCTGGTGACCCACCTCAAGTCCAAAATCAGCGTGTGCGTCGTGCTCCCCGAGCCGGGCGTGTACAAAGTGGGGCTTTTTGGGAGAAGCAAGGACAACGAGGAGTTCTCCCATATTTGTGACTATATCATACGCTGCTTCTCTGAGCCCTGCTGGCCTCCTTTCCCCAAGGTCTACAGCTTGTGGAGGAGAGGGTGCGTGCTGCTGGAGCCACGCACGGGTGTGCTGCAGGAGCAGAGCTGGGTGCGGTTCAGGGTGAAGGTGCCAAAAGCCCACAAAGCTGTCGTCCTCGGGCAAGAGAAGACGGTGCTGCAGCTCGCCCCCAGCGCCGTTTGGGAAGGGGATGTGTTCAGCGGGGCTGCGGGGACAACGATCAGACTGGCGGCCAGCTTCAGCCAGCACTGCTCCTCCCTGGAGGTCCTCCTGGGGTTTGAGGTGGGAGGTGGCCCACCTGCCTCCCTGGGGTGTTCGGGGTAACGCGCCAGGAAGGGTTTGAAAAGCCAGGGAAGGAAGCACAAGCTCTTAAAACTGAAGGATGTTGAGGAGACGTGGAGAAATCTCCCAGAACTTTATGGCATGTCAGGGGGGAGTCTGGGTGTTACACGCAGAGCTTTTCTTCCCGCAGGATATCCAGATACTTGCTGGGGCCTCCTATCCCACTCGGAGATCTCGCCGCCGCTCAAATCAGTACCAACATATGGAAGGCTCCTCATATTTTGCTTCTGTCAGAGGAAACCATTGTTCAGCTTCTCTACAGGAAGGATGTCTCACTGCTTATTACCAGCTTGAATAATTGTCTGGAATGTTTCATTTGACATTTATTCAAGAACTTGGAAACCCGCATAGTTTCTTTCTCTTGAGAGGATAACAACAACAACAGAAAAGAGCCCAAGCTGGAGCCAAGAGCATCAGATGGTAGCAAGATTTTAAAAATGTAAATATATAGTAAAGCAACCAAGACCTCCTCGCAGAGGAAACCTGTGCTTGGGCAGAGGAGAGGGGAAAGGAAGGAAAGAGATGCTGCATTTTATCAGCCATGTCTTTAAAACATCTTCCAGGTCTTCTTTATCAAGGATGACAAGTAGATACACACTTAAGAGCTCCGAGGGTTTGAAATTAAGAGAGGGAACAGGCAAGGAAGTGGCTCTGTAGCCAAAGCTTCTAACCGCAGAGTGGAAAGCGCAGACAACTGCTCTTAAACTTTGGCAGATGCTGCAAGGCACCATAAACAGGAGACGGCAACGCCGGGCAGAGCTCTCGCAGCATCCAGGAGAACAGATGACACTTCTTGTTGGAAGAAAACATGCTGTGAGAATCTAAAGAAAAAGGCAAAAACTGCAATTGCATCATCTGGTGACGAAGCGGTGCCACTGTTGGGATAAATTTAGAGGCCATGGGCTGGAAGATACACAGTGGAAATACTTCTCTGTGCCTGGCGTGGAGTGATGCTTGAAATGGGGATTCTGGTTGCAATACGGAAGAACCGTGGGTTATTTTTGGATGCTGCACAAGAGATAGGGGAGGGGGTCGTTTGCTTTCTTCGGGTCTAGCAATTTAAATTTCACCTGTAGCAAAAATTCAAATAGATTTGAAACTTTTCGGGGCCTGGAAATCAGGCAATGTAGATATTTTGTCAAGGTCTGCTTTTGACAACAAACTCACTGGAACCACGCTGATGTGCTGGAAGAGTCCTCTGAAAAAGAAAACACGAGGACTGGTCTGAAGGAAGGGAAGCACCAGTAGCAGACACAGGCTAAACTCTTGCCCATGAACTTAAAAAAAAATAAATAAATAAAATTAAGAAGTACAGATCCCTGGATTATCCAGTTCTGCCCCATATTTTGGTAGTCCACATTGGGCCATCCACTCTGATGGATAAGGCAAGGAGATGTGCAATGTGCCTCAGCTCCCCCCTGTGTCTTTCAGAATAAACACAACAAAAAATCCTGTTCCCTGTGAGGCTGAGCAGACAACCCAGAGCCCAGCCCCGAGGGTCAGAGCCCCGAAAGCTGCTGGCACTCGGAGTTGTCCTCCAGACTTACCCCTACTTCATGAGCAATAGTTTTCTGACCACGTTGTGCTCCCTGAGCAGTAGGGATGCTGCTGGGCAGCTTCCCAGATTTCCTCCAAGCTGCATTGCCCATGGATAGCACTGGCCATGAAATTTTAATCTGCAGAGCTCAATCCCTAAGTCTTTTTTTTTTTTTTTTTTTTTTTTAAACTTTGTGGCAGAATTTTGGCTTGGCAAATGAAAATGACTGACAAGAGACACGACTCTCAGTTCCCATTGCCATCTTCCTTTCCATGTCTTCTTTTTCCTTTTCAGCCAGCTTTCTTGCTAACTCTCCTCAGCTGTGCCCCTCTAACCCTGTTGAGCCACTCTCCGTATCTGTGCGTGCGCAAACACTGCGAGCTGAAACTGTCCCATCTTTGCCCGATTTAAGCAGGCAGGTCATGATCGTGAGCCCCCAGGGAAAATCCAGCTTCCAGCCCAGTGATTAACTCCTCTTTATCCATCATAATGAGGTCCAGATTAGAGTTACCTTGATTTGGGGTCCAAACAATTTATGTCAGCATATAATTACCTGGAGGTGCTGAGAACTTTAATGATACTCCCACAGGGAATTTTTCACTTCAAGGATCTGAAGTCAATCTACTCATATTTCCTCTCTATGCATGCTTGGGTATAGCATGCAACCTATTTTAAATGTCATTCTTATTTAGATTTACATACCTCAAAGCCTGCACCCCCAGCTCTAAGTGCCTTCACAATAAACACGAGCACCACCTCTCCAAAAATAACAGCCCTGGAGCAAGCATCACTCATGAAAACACAATGATAAGCGAAAGAACAAACCCGTATGTCTCTCCTCCTCTCACTCCCTCTGCCCATCAGGATTAAATTAGGTAAAGATAGATTACAACACATACCTGGAGCTACAAAACACACCTAGTTCTGAGCTAACTTGGTTCAAAAAGTCATTGGGAGGCCTCCAGGCATGCACGGAGCTGTGGACAGCCAAAACCAGGAGGCTGCACCCAGCTCTACAAGCCTTCTTGGCTGAGAGGCTTCTTTCCAACCAAAATCAAGGCAGGTAAGAGCAGGAAGAGCTGAACATGAACCCCCTGGACTAAAACCTTCCTGAGCAAGGTAAGGCAGCAGTCACCAACCCGAGCAGCATTTCTGGGCAACCTGCTCGTGGTGTCCCTGTGTGATAGGGACTTGGAGCAGATCACCTACGGAGATCTTTCTGCCCCCAGCCATTCTGGGATCCCGTGAGTCTGGAGTGAGCTTTTGTCTTCCTCTATGGAGCTGTACGTGATGTCAAGCAAACACGGTGTCCAAACTCTTTGGCTTTACATATTTCCCTGTGCTATATACCTGTTAAGATTGTCATTAGTGTGAGTTGTGTTAATATTCATTTAGTTTATCCAGTGAGTCTGTATCATTGAAGTGGCTATACAAGCTGTGTTTTCTTTGGCTTCTTGTTGTGCTTCTTTGCTTCGGTGCTATTAAAGCATGTGATGTCCATTCTTTCCAACCTGTGTTTAGCCTTCGGTGAGTTTGTTTGGGGGGGGAATGAGGGTGTAGGAGTTTCCAGAAATGCATGGGAATGTGTAGTTAGCTGCCAGACTGCAGAAAATGAACATCAGGACACCGGGATAGGAGCTAAAGTCTTCCTAAGTGCATGCTGTAGTTGGGATGAGTTGTATCCTCAGTATCCATTAGCATCCATGAGCTTCCCACACCACCAAATCATGCTGAGGCTGTGGTACAACAAGTCAGCATGACAATATAATGAAGCTTCTGCCACCCTTGGAGCAGGTCATGGCTGTACACATGCACCACGTGTGCTCTGCATGTTCATGCACACCATGAACCAGCCTGGCCCATCTCCAGCCTGGATGCCCTTTTTTCCTGTATTACTTTTACAGCTTATGTATTGAGGGTAGGACAATCTGTGGGGATATCAGGATATGTGTACTGGGGTAGGATTCACTGACTTTGAAAGACCAGAGCAGATGAAATGGCTGCTTGTGGTCAGAGAAGTCCCACAGTGAGTATGATAACAGCACAAGAACTGCTGTATTTTGATCCATCAGGTCAGAGAGCATGGCTGGTAAAACAGTCCTTGCATTGCCCAAGTGTCTTCAAAACCCAGCAAGATGAAACATTATCCACTTTCAAGGGTAATTGCAAACTTTTCCTCTTTGGTCTGACAACTGGGATTTTATGGCAAAAGTGCAAGAAAAAAAAAAGGGTACAGACAAGACGAATGTATGTAAGAAGGGTGCGTCTCAAAGCAGAGCTAAGCTCTTTCATGCAGCCACCTGAGACATTTAAGTGAGAGCAACCTTGTTCAGCAAGTCCCTGGAGACCTGCCTGGGAGGAGGGAGGGTTAAAAATATTTTGCAGAGCAAGCTCAGCTGTGTCCTGCACCTCTGCAGGCTGGGGTACAGGAGGGACTGGAGGTAAACAACTCCCTGCTAGAGGTGCTGTCCTCTCCAGACTGGCAATACAACATTGATAACACAGAGCTAAGTGGAAAAGATGAATCTGGAAAATCTCTGAAGACCAAGGAAATTGCACAAATTACTCTGGTTGTGAAGCTCCCCTTCCTGCAGAAAAAAAAAGGGAGGAAGTGATGAGCAGGCATTTTTTTACCCAGCAGGAGGGAGGACTTCCAGAACTGAAAGCTGGTGGGAAAGCTGCAAAGGGCATTTCTATAACAACAGGACTGAGAGATTAGCTCCTGGGTAGGCTAAGCACCAGGCAAACATATCTCCCAAATCCCACATTATTAAGGATTTAAGCTACAAACCCATTTTACAAAGCTATCCAACCATGGACACCTTGTTAGCATTTTCGTGACTGTAGCCAAAGACGTTTCATCTCTAGGGCTGCAAAAACAAATTGTCACGGGGCACGAGTTGGACAAGAACAAAGGAGAGAAGGAACAACTTCCTATTGTACCTAAGAGACAAACCCCTTAGCAGAGGCTTGCCAAGAGCACTGGAGTGATGCTAAAACCATGACATCACATTTCCAACACTTTTACTTGCTGTACCAAAAATCTTCATTGCCCTGGCTCTGATGTTCTCCAGCCCTGGGTACACTGTGTACTCAGTACAGACATAAGAAAGGGACTTCTGCTATCAGCCGTTCTGCTTACCACAAATAAAACTCTGGTAACCAAGGTTACTTGGGTTTTGCTCCTCTCTTGTGCTGTGTTTTTTTTGTTCCCAAAGAAAGCAATATTTCCCCCCCCCCCCCCCCCCTTTGACAGTGCATTGGCTCCTCAGATGAAGCAGGGCTCCATTGTGCTCAACCCTGAAGATGGGTCCCTCTCGACAGACCTTGTGGCCTCTACAGGGAAGAAAAACAAGCAGGTACCTTGGGGTGAGGTGTTGCAGGGGATGGCAGCCTTCGTACAGTGCCTGTGGAGGCAGCATCTCCTAGGACAAGCTGTGTTGTCCCAGCCTTCCTCCAGGCCCTGCTGCAACATCTCTGGGAACGGTGACCCAGCCCTGGGAAACTCCTCTTGATTCATCCCAGGACTTCTATTTCCAGGCCACCTGGGCTGTTACAGCCATATTGTTAATTAGATTTTTTGTCATAAGGGTTTTTTTTTTGATGCAACAGCTCCCTCGGATCACACCAAGGGTCCACCAAGATCAGGCAGGAGCCAGAAGAAGTGCTGGTGGAAAGACTACAACCATGCAGTGATGGTCACCTTGTTTTACTCTTCTGGCTTAGGTTGGATATTAGGGGAAAAAAAAAATCTCAAAAAGAGTAATTAGGCATTGGAACAGGTTTGCCCAGGGAAGTAAGCAGTGGAGTCACCATCCTTGGAGGTGTTTAAGGAAAGGGTAGGTGTGGTACTTAGGGATGTTGTTTAGTGGCCAATATGAGTCGTAGGGGGACAGTTGGGCTAGATGATTCTATGATTCCATCAATTTGAAGTCTCTCCCATGACTTGTGCAAAGTTTGACTCTTCATTATTCTGCTTAATGGCTCTTGATAGAACATTTCTTCTACAAATTGGCCGTTCTGGACACATTTACATGGATGGCTTCACCCCCAAGAGAGCACAGCGAGGAGTTCCTGAGCTGGACTGCAGATTGCACAAAGGAGATCCTAAAGAGGTTCCTCATAGCCACTGATGGATTAAGAGCAAAGCTGACTAGCTGGCTGGAGAAGAACATGTGCATCCTTGTTCTTTGGCACAAGGACAAATTCGGTAACAGCTTTTGGCTTTGCTCAGCCGAGCACCCATGAACCTCATGGAAAGGGGTTGGAAGACCTCAAGCAGCAACAAAGGGGCCAGTAGTGAACAAGCCTCCTCATTAGGCTGGATAACCCTAGCCTTAAAGTCCAAGGACACACAAGTATATTTTTATTTTCCCCTTACCAAGAACTGAGCTAACAAGGCAGCAGAACACAGCAGAAAGGACATTTTGTATTGCTGTTGTTAGGTTTCTCTTCCCCAGCGATGTTTTTTCCTTGGAAACTTGGTCCCCTGTGGTATCACAAAATGGGATTGCCAGGATGGCTGTCATGTTAGTATCACAGTCTTAGCTCCTGTATAACATATAAATTCAGTTTTTATTTCCCTTTTTTCTAAAAATGTGCTTAAACAGCTGGTTTTTCTTTTTCCCCCTTTTCTTTTTCTTTTTTTTTTTTTTCTTTTTTTTTTTTTTTTTCCCTGAAGCCATGTCCAAAGACAGTCTGAATTGAACATTTCAGGTAGCTCAAAATGGGAACAAAACATAGCTCAGATCCCAAAAATAGCTGCTGTCAAAGAAGAAAAACAGAAGCAAGGAAACAGCTGTGCTTTTGCCCTTTGTTTTCTTTCTCCTACCTTCTTTTTATCTTCCTTTGGGAGGAGAACAGAGAGTAACCTCTGCTCCTGGCCTGGTAATGCTCTGCTAATTTGGAGAAGGGCTCCATGCAGGGATCTGCAGCCGCATATGACTTCAGACACATTTTGGGGTTTCTCAAGAGATTTGACCTGGATTATCACACTGAATCAAGGCTGTCCCCATCTTTTCATCCTCCATAGGGTCAGCTTGAGTGTGGGATCCGATAAAAGGGGTATTGTCCTCAGAAAACCTGGTGTGTTTTCAGGCAGTGCTGCAGGTTTGATGATTTCTGGAGGGCATCCCTGCCCACCCAGCCCTGCTATGAAAGCACCCACAGCTCAGGGGGGTAAATGAGGGTTCCTGGAGGGACACCCCACAAGAGGGGCTCATCCTGCCCTGAGGGTGGTCCCACTGGGTTTGGGGAATAGCTGCACCCTGTCACAGTCCTTCCTGGTGGACATCATCCGGGGGGAAAGCTCTGAGGTCTTTGCCGTGACAGCCACCACATGGCTGGAACATAAATGGCAGCCTGAAACAAGGGGCAGGCAGCTTGGTTCCCCCACACTGAGCAGAGGCCATGCTTCCAGACCTGGCTGTGTGTGGAAGGCTACGGGTGACTGATATCCAAAGTGCCTGTCAAATATCCTCACAGACTTATGTAAAGCCACCCTGTGCCCCACGGCAGACGTACAGCCAAGCTGGGGTCTCCTTCAGCTGAACTTTCCCTTCAGGAAATCTCACTTCAGATCTTTTCCCCGTGATTTTACTTTCCTCCTGCGGGAGGCAACAACGTTCGGACTAGGAGTCTTCATGTGCACTGCAGAGGGGGGCAAGCTGCCTTGGAGGCTTCACTTTCTGCCCCTGAGAGCAGATTTATCCTCGGCAACCTCACTGCTTTCTCTTTGACTGCCTTGAAAGGGAAGATGGAGGCTGCCTTGGTTTGTTCAACCCAGGCTGAGGGGAGGCCTCATGGCGGCCTGCAGCTCCCTCACAGGGGAGCAGAGGGGCAGGCGCTGAGCTCTGCTCTCTGGGGACAGCGACAGGACCCGAGGGAACGGCATGGAGCTGGGACAGGGGAATGTCAGGATGGGGGTTAGGGAAAGATTCAGCACCCAAAGGTGGTTGGGCACTGGGACAGGATCCCCAGGGAGGAGCTCAGGGCAACCTCCAGCAGCCCCGGTGCCACCAGGCAGCAAAAGCTGTTGGTGAAGGGAAGGTGGCAGAGGCTCTATACCAAATCTCTGGCCATAATTCCCACAGCCTCAGTGGCTTTTCTTTCCAAACAGGTCCCTTGTCTTCCATTAGAAATGAAAGAGGAAAGCTGGTTGAATATGGTATGTAACGAATTGAAAGACTCAAACTTACAGAGATTTAAAAAAATAATAAGTTCAATTAAGGTAAAATATTAATCTCTCGTTGATGGGTTGAAACCAGCTTTCTGGAGGCTAAAATCTTTCACAGGTACTAGTTAACTCTTCAAGGGCTGCCTCAAGGCAATGCATTATGAATGGGAATATTTCCCATATGAAGCTAAGAGCATCCCTCAGATTAACGAGCTTCCCTTTCACCTACAAGCATGGAAACTTCCAGAAACCATTTTGTGGGAGGGGACTCTGGGGAAAAGGATTAGATGGAGAATGTGGGTAGTGACAGCATCGCGTGGAGAACTGCATGTCTAGAACAGAAAAACAGGGGAAGTTAATAAATATAAAACCTCTCAAATATCCGGGATCACAAAGAAAATACAGATTTGCTCCTCAGCATGCTGTAAGAAGGATAGCACTGTAGATTGCTGGCCTGGAAAGCAATGTGGGAGCTGCTGGGCCAGCACAAGACCGTGCACCCCACAATCAGCGGGTTCATAACCCAAGCTGGGGCAGCCCTTTGGAGGCTGTGTGCAGCAGTGCACAAACTGTGCTTGAAATATCAGATGAGAGCTCGGGCAGGACTACTGAAGGCAGAAAAGGGATGAGAGCTCCTCTGTGCTGAGAAAGAAGAGCTCGGCCACGGCAGACTTGCTGCAGATAATCCCAAATGTTGGCTCACGGCAAAGAGGTTGACCCAGGGCAGGGGGAGAATGCCTTTCTGGCCCACTCTGGTGGCTGTCTTCCCCCGCGGCAGGCTTTGCCAAAGGAATCCTCCGGGCTGCTTTTTGCACACATTAAACTTTGATTGAAAACGATCGTTATTTTCCTCTCCTCACCGGCTGCCAAGAAAGCGGCAGATGGGTGAACTCAGCGCTGTCTGCAAGCCAGCTGAATCAGAAGCTCTCCGAGATGTGAACTCCTCCGTGTGTCCCAGAGGGACTGGCAAGTTCAGGACAGAGTTTAACATATTCTGGATGACACTGATGTGGCCCTCCTCTGCTACTGTGTCCCATGGTGTTGGGTAGCAGGCTGCCACCTAGACCTGTGAGGAAGGAAAGTTGCAGTTTGAGTCTTGTTGAAGTGGGAATAAAGAAAACCCATAACTCTAGCCATGTGAAATAGGCTCATCCTGCTTCCCAATGCCCTAAACCCTTCCTAGATATCAGACACCTGGCCTTGCCACGTTTTTGGTGTCCCTTCCTCCTGTTGGAGATGAGCTCTGCCCTTCAGCACTGTGTTGGGACATCCCATCCACCCCAACAAAGCCCCACCAAGGGATGCTCCCACCAGACTGATGCCGCACACCACAGTGCTGCTGGCAGTGAATCCCATCACCTTTCTTTCTCAATACAAGCAAAGGCCCTAATTCCTACAAGAGGAACGAATGTATACATGATGAGGAAGGTGACTTCCTCATCAATGACTCCTAGAAATCAGCCGTACCTCACTCGCTGTGGACAATCTGCCCCTCCTCGCTCCAGGGATGCTGCTCTCATCTTTGTGTCAGATCTCTACCAACCACGTCCTCACAGCTGGAGCACATTTCCACTTCATTAGTGAATCAAACAATAGCTTGCTTGTTCACGCTGAAGGTGGAGGGAAGCCGGTCCACGGTGCTCCTCAAGGCCCCCAGCAAGGACATCAAAACCCGATGCACTGCCACATTCCCCACAGCATCCCATCCCCAGACTGGTGTTGGCTTGTTCCTTTGCTTTGACCTTTCTCTGAGCCATTACATTGCCTATTTTAGGGAACTTTTCCTCTAAAACGATTTCTTTACTCTTGCAGCCAGAGAGAAGAAAGCTGTAAATCATTGCTTTGAGAAGATGTTTCTCTTATCAGCCCTGCTGTGTCATCACCACATCCTGCTGCCAGGGGCAAGTCTTTGATCAGGGGGACAACACAGCCTTTTGGCAGATTTATTTTTTTTTTTTTGGGGGGGGGGGAGAGAAAAAGAAAACTGGCATAATTCAAAGAGTTATTTAACTCCTGAAGATGCAAATCTGCAGTGACCGCAGGGAGCTCCTGGCCAACTTGAGCTGGGGCAAGATGCTTCCTTTGCTGCTGACTCCTCTTTCTGGCTTACTCAGGACCATCCTCTCCCGGCAATAGCATTCTTCATTTTCTTCCAAAAAGACAAAGCAGATATCTTCTGTTCCCACCAAGGCAACATCTAATAGCATTGGTAATCACTGGTGCATGTGAGGATGCATATCAGGCAGATGCACATCATCCTGGTGGTACATTTGGAACAGAATAGGCTGAGTAGGGGCAGGTCACCTCTGACAGCACAAGGCATGGGGGAGGCACCGCAATTTGTAAATTCTCTTTGTGTTCTTCTTCGTGCCAACAAAGGGAGAAGGGATGTGTCTGCTGGTACAGGATGAACTTCAGCCCTTATCTCAAGAGGTTCCATGGGGAAATACGACAAAATTCTCTATTGTTGCACAGGAAACACATCTTTCAATAGTTTTCGGCATCAAACCTGCCTCTGGGACCTTCCCCGTCTGCTGGTGACATCCCCTCTGACCCCGAGCAAAGCGCTTCCTCCCCGTTTCCCCGCGGCGTGGTGAAGCCTGCAAATAGCCTTAGGGCAGCGATGCCAAAACCAGCACTAGGGTAAAGAGAGGGTGCAAAGACTCGGTACCCTACATCAGGTTTTAGGAAAGAGGAGGCTGACGGACCTGCTGTCTCTCCTGTTATTACGATATGAGGCACCGATCATTGGCAGCATGACGCTGAGCACACCCTGCACATTTGCTGTCCCTTGGCTTCAGGACAAACCCACCCGATTTCTGACTTTTTGCCCCTTAAATTATCCCGAAGTCACCCCAATTATTCTGTCTCCCTCTCCAGAAGACCCCACTGCCCAGCCTTACCTCGTCCCCTCCAGCCTCCCCTCTGTGCCAGCTCCTCGATTATTCCTTCCCCAGGGCTTCACAGAGCAAGCAGAGGGGGGTAAGGACAGCAGCAGCTCTCGGGCTGACAAGATAAAGAGTTAAAGCAGGCGAAGCAAAAGCTTCAGAAGAAAAACGGTTATGTAATAAATCAGATATTAGAAGGCAGGAAGGTGTGCTATATAGAGGAATCAAAGTCCGGAACAGGATGTATATAAAGCAAATATTGAACTAACTTTGATAACACAGAAAAATAGAAGATTTTTGGTGGGGTTAACCGAAGGCTCAATTTTAACTATTATAAATTTCCTGTTTTACTCGTGTCGGGCGGTTTTACAGTGATCTATACAATACATTGTGTGCCTAATGATTTCCTAGCCATGAATGGGTCACTCAGATTTTACTTTCCATGCCTTTTTTTTTTTTTTTTTTGTCTGTCCTGGAGCAATAAAGCTATTGAAATCCTCCAGGCCTTGCCCACTGGGTGTTTTCTTTCCTACCAAGACATCAAACTAGCCTGAAGGTTTATTTTAAGCAAATTCAATAGGAGGGATCCCACAAGCACCTTGTTGAAAGGGTACAATAGGAGCCGAACCCAGGGTTATTCAATCAACAAGAGCTCCATTTTCATGCAATTCCTGTTGTGAATTTATTACTTTAATTAGGCTGGCAATTTGCAAAGCTAACAAGGCACCATTTGTCCGCAGACACGTAGGCTATGAAATTCCAAATCCATACACCTTGGATGGTGGATGAGCTCATAAAAAGCCAAGGAGAACTGGAAACCTCTGTGGATGCTCACCAAAGTCAACCAGGCTCACCAAAATGCGAAAGGGAGCCAAGAACAGCAGCAAAATCCATGACTCAAGGGATGTGATTAGAGTCAGCTAAGGAAACCCAGCTCATCTCTTTCAGGAGAAGAAATTCATGTAGCAGGCAACCCATTAACTATACCCTATCAAAGCATTTCAAGCTTTATGTGAGGGATTTGCTCTTCACCTACTAGGAAAGGAACGCAATGTTCCTGCTTCACCCACCCAGATCAGTCTCAAACATTTTTAGAGTCTTTCTTTTGGGAGCAGAAGTCACCAGAAGAGCCCAGGCTATCCCAGTGAGCTACAAGGATTTGTCAGAGGTGCTTTGCACCAACCTCACGTTCAGCTTTTCTTGCTCATCTGACAGGAGCTCAAGTCCCTCTATCCATACCTCAGTTTTCAGCATTACATTTAGGTTTTCCACTTCATCCTCCAGCGTTTCTTGACCATCCTCTCTATATAACTCTCCTCTCTACTTCCTTAGTAAATTTACTGTATCATCATGATTTCTTAATCATTCATAAATTTCATTAATCATTCATAAAGCCCCATTCTCAAGCAGGGAGATGCACAGCAGTGCTCACAGATCCTCCTTTCACCGGGAGGGCAGGAAAGAAGACAGTCCTCAAGGTTAGGGGGACTGGAACAAGAATCCAAACCACATCCTTGAAGCTAAATGGCAGCAAGAGAAGAGTAAATATACATTAGACTTCAGGTTTGATTCTGCTCCAGGGTAAGTAGAAAATGAAGTGAAAGAAGTCGAGAAGAAGACTAAGTCACTTATAATAGGTAAAAAATGATGCACCTACATGGCCTCTTACAGGAGTTAGGTCAGAGAAGGGACAGGCTTTGACCTCTGTATTTCATTCCTACAAAAAGAAGACAGCAGAAGTTACAGGCTCATAAGAGGACATGTTTTATATGTGTTGCATATTCCCCCTCTGAAGTTTTGGCTGTAAATAACCAGACATTTCAACCATCTCAGCCTGAAGAAGAGAGCTGAAGATTAGGTCCTAACACGAGGGTAAAAAGGGGCTGGGCAGAAAGTGGAAACTGCAAGGGGTGAGATCCTGCATTAAGTCACCGCGGCCAGTTTCCCCAGAGGATGACGAAAGCTTTCAAAAACTGGAGCAGGTAAAACAATTGTGCTGTGTGTTCTCCCCTCCTCAAAGCTATTACTGCACTTTATTTTTTGCGAGGGCACAGATGTCAGGTTATCTCCTCTGATCCCGTAACACACAAATAGAAAGGATGATTCCCAGGTTAGATTACCTCGATTCCCAAGTTAGATTACCAGGAAATTTCCCCAAACACTGTTTTCTTATAAGATTTGCTGGTATAACTTTCATTGTCACCCTAAATCTCTCAGGGTTGCAGAGCGTTATTGGTAAATGTTTTGAAGTTTGATGGCCAAAGGAGCAGACTGAAACCTCAGCCTCTCTCCCCAGGAAAGCACCACTCACCTGTCGCATGACTCAGACCATCAATTGTTACCATCATTTTCCAAAAGTTTTAAGCTAAGGGTTCTTGGGTTAGAGAACAAAAAGATTTTCCTCTATTTGAACACTCCGTCAGATATTTCTATTTCTGTATTTTCATGGATGGGACCACAGGTAAGCCAGCACTCTCTACCACCAGTGGTTTCAGTGGATCTAGTAAGGGAGGTGTTTTCTCTAGGAAAAAAGCCAAATACTTTGGTATTGGGATGGTCATCTCCAGAAATTCCCCATCAACAACCACCTCATCACTTGTCCCAGAGCTCCATTTTATGCTCTTTTACTTTATGAGAAAAGTAATAAAGGAAGCATTAACCTTCAGCAACTGCGCCTGCATTTGAGGAATGTCTTAGGAGCAATGGCACTGTAAGGCATGGTGGAAACTCTCCTAGTTGCTTGGCCAGCACAAAGACATAGCCCAAAGGCTTGCAATGAAAGATTATGACCACACTAGTTAAGAACAGGGCCCAAACACTCTAAAAGTAACACAGGAATGATCTTGTGGGGTCCGCAGTCTGATACTGAATTGTTAACCGCTGCCTCTCTCAGACCATCAATATATGATGGGGAAATTGTTCACTGCTGTGCTGACAGCGTGCACCGCAAGTCAAGGGAATGGACTCAGCAGTTGAAAAGCAGTGGATGCAGTCCAACTGCGTTTGGAAGTGGAAGAGTTCATGCTTCCCCAAACCAGCTGCAAAGCAAGGGAAAATTGCTGGATTTTAGTCAGAGGACCATGCAGCAGAAGCCGCTGTTTCTTGCATGCATGCCTACAGTAAGCAAAACAGGCTGAATTTAACATGCTTTTTTAGAACTGATTATGAATAAAATAACACAAAATTATCCTAAAAAATAAAATCAAGAAAGCATTGACAATCTGAGACAAATCATTGCAGATTTGTTTTAATCAGCAAAGTGACCTGACCTGTGCACAGCCTCCCACTCAGAGACTGAAGCAGAAAAAGGAGGGTAAGGTGGGATTGCCCTCTCAATGGCAGCTTGATTTTTACATCAACAGCAGCTGATCTTGAAGCAGCTCCCTCATTTGTGAGTACTGGGAGCAGGATTCAGCTCTTGCATTCATGTACACACAACTATCTACTTACAGTGAAGTACAGTTGCTGAAGGACTGGATGGCAGGAATGAAGCTGATTAACTTCCTTCATCCTACAACTGCTTTTAAATTTTATCCCATTAAAATTCCATGTAAGAACATCTAAAGATAAAATAGCAGCTTGGGAAAAAAAAAAAACCAACAATTTCTTTAAATCTTTCGATTTTAGTTTAAATATGAACCAGTCACCTTTCTGATCTTCTGCATTTCTCTTCTCAGAAAACTAATTACTTTGAAAGGAAAATTCAATGATTAAAAATTCAAGCTTAATGAACTTATTAAAGAAGTCAAAGACAGACAGCAGATGGAGACGGTTTATTGGTTCTTTCCATCACATCTGAGTTACAAGTGTAAAAGTCACACAAACTGCAGGTATAAACATGTAAAACAATACAAAAATAAATGGAAAGGTAATTTTATATTTATTGAATCAAGTTGTGTAATAAATACAATAGGCAAAAAGCTTCAATCACACAATTCAGTTTAACTGAAGTTACAGTAGTGTTTGTAAATACAAGTTTTTAACTTAAAATTGCAAATATTAAAGCATTGAGAACTAGTATAAAAGTGAATTTTGGCACATTGTAAAGTGAGAAGTGTTACATTAGTATCTAATGTGTGTGAAATTGAAGCAATTTCTCACTAGCTTTCTGAGGTACATTTTTAAACAATCTAAAATTAGATCAAGGATGCAGTTCTAACAACTCACAGTTCACAATTCACTATACTAGTTACGTTTTTTTTCCCTTTTAAGAATACCAAAGTATTCCCGAGCTTAAATCTGTGCAAATTCAGAAAAGTTTCAATTAAAACATAATAATAAAAAAAAACTTATTAGGGAACTTCATGCAACTTAAACGCTCCCTGCAATCAGTCCTTAATTGCAAAGTGTAAAATTGGACTAAGACCAAATTGCACAGCTTACTATAAAATACTCCGAGATTGCAGCGCAATCCAAGTTGCAAGTGTTCCTCTCTTAAGTTTATCACATTTTTCTCCCTATAACTTCAGTAACTTCTGATCACACTCATTCTCCACGAGGGGAAAATAAAAAAACACCACAACCTGCTACCATGAGGGTCAGCAAAGCACGTAAACCCCTTGAGGACTCTCAGCATTTCTTCCCAATTTCAGAAATGCCTGGACACAAAGTTACTGTTACCAATTGTCAAAAATACAGTAAAACATAATGGAACAGCGTAATGGCACTTTTATTTTGTATCCAAACATTTGTGGTTTAGAAATGGTGCTTTTTTTTTTTTTTAAATTATTATTACAGTAGCTAAAAAATTTTCAAAACTAGATCTTTAACTCAATCCTTACCTCGTCTTCAAAACAGCGAGGAAAGCAGCTTGCCCTACAGATGGGGTTTGACACAGTATAAATCTCTCTGACCAGAGTACAAAAGTTACGCTCTTCTAAAGAAAAAAAAAAAAGTGCTGCTGACTGTTAGAAGTAACTCCAAAAGAATCAGCAACTGCTATCAAACTATCAGCAGCATCAGGCATTTATACGTTTTAGTCCTCAAAGAGTTTTCTTTTAACAGTTTAACCATTTGTGCTAATATTCTCCACTAGGTTAATTTTAAGTCCTTTCACCAAAACCGTTTTTTTCCTTTAAAAAAAGAGGGTGCAAGCAATACAACCCACGATGGCCGTTTATGCTACGCTTCGTGCATAAAAGGCATCGTCTGCAAGGCACTACTATGTTTAAAGGATACCATTGTCACAGTTTCACTATTTCAGTAATTTTTCAGTTTTAAAGTCACAGTTAAAAACTAAGAAAAAAAAATTGAGGTAATCAAATCATTTCAATACCAAAATAGATTAATTGAAATAGTACCAGTATGGTGAAAGGTCTTCAAAATACACAGCTATTACCATATAGCATGCAGTACAGTATATAAGTATACTAGGCCTTTGTTCGGAGCTCTTCTGATGCAGTTTTTAGAGAACACATCAATTTGCACAGTAGCACGCCAATTGGATATGCTTATTTCCTTTTTTTTTTTTTTTTTTTGTTCATGAGGCACTGCATTTGGGATTGCAAGCTGCTACGCCAGCAGCCCCAGCTGAATTAGCCCCATCAACAGCTGTTTCCAAGAGCTGCACAAATTGGAGTTCTTAAAAAGAGTTCAGCAGAGCAAAATCAGCTACAGTATCTTCATCTATCCTTCAATTGCACTTAACTACACTGTTACTGACTTGCAAGCTGAGACAAAGCATCAAGGGAGCGCCCCTGGGCTCTGCAAAAATGGTGTTTCTCCTGCCATCACGTCGTCACACCGCTATCTTAGAAATATGGCTTTGCAGATTAGATTAACGTGTACTGCAAAGGAGCACGCGGGGTTTACACTAAGTTTATTGGCAAAGAACTGCAACTTGGTAAGGATTTCTTAATGCCCCTTTTATTGCAGTGTTACCTCCAGAATTCTGCACTCTGATAATCCTGGTCTGGTATCTCTAGTTTCATGCAGCCAACTGTACTTAGCTTGTAAACACCTGCTTGCCCCCCAAATCCACTGCTAGCTACATTTCTCTACCAGGCACTACAGTATATTAAGACTAAAGTATAGCCATGCATAGATAAACTCACGAGCCTTATCATGATGCTCTATACCTGTAATAAGGGTTACCCCGAAAAGCCTAGACACACAAACTAATCGCTGGCTTTTAATGAAATTCAACAGGATACAAGTAGTTTATAAAGTCTCGTGGTGTGCAAAAAAAAAGTTTAGACTGTTTTTTAAATCTAGTAGGAAAGCTATAAACGAAACCTTATCAACACCTATATCCCAGTCTGCAGCACCTGGAATTCCACATCTGTGCTGCGTCACCATCGCAGCGCAGGCACCGAGCCAGCTAGTAGCAACACGAACTGAAACTCTACCTACAAGGCGTTGCATTTTTTGACAGCCTTACGGAAGTTTCAGCCATTTCAGATTCCAAAGGTAAAAAATATCTTTCTTAAATAAGGCGTAAAATGGTATGTAGCCTTAGGTTTCACGGCGGGATTTAAATCTCATTTTTCCTCCCACAAAAAGAGACTGAGTGGACACGTTATGTGCTTTAAGTATGCTCTAAGAAATAATTCATTCAATTTCTTACTGCATCGTATACATCTGACCAAAAAGGCAGGCAGCAGTTGTATTAAAAGATTGAACTATTCCTAAAGCAAAGGAATATGAAAATCAAAATCCCTCTTGGACTTTTTTCACCTAAGTTCTGAACACGCAGCACGCTACAATAATCTGCTTATTCAATAAGCCTTCAATAATTTTGTTTAAGTAGCTGCTGGGGTACCACGTAATCCTTCAGTCAGTGATCTATGATGTCTCACTTAAAATTGCACTGAATTAAGTTACAGGACAAGTTGCCCAAATCCCTATTACAGTATCATTTAATAACTGTAAAGGTTTTGGTGCAAGTAATTAAAACCTAGTGTATCAGTTTAGTGAGATGTCACTGGGTGCAAATTTTTCTGAAAGTTTCCCAAACAACTTCTTTCCTATTACAAGTTCACCTTCTGATATTTTTTACCTTTGGAAGTGAGTCTTTTTCACGAAGAGCAATTCTTTTTAGCTAAAGAATCCTGGCTTTTCATACTCTTCCCTGTTTCTTGCTCTGCTTAGTCTTTACTACTGAAGTAAGAATCCTTCAGAGATAATCCTTTAAAGAATCACAAGTTACAGATTCTAGAAAATATGACCTGAATTGCTATAACACCACTGGGAAGAGAGATATCTCCACCTATCTCATTTCACCCTGAAATGCATAAATGTCTTTTTCTTTAAAAAGTCAAAACTTTGACCGTAGGTTCAAACTGTGCAGAGGTTTGAGACACGCTGTCCCCTCAGAAAAAGAGCAGAGGTTTATGTATTCCCCCATTTCTCGCTTTAGGAACACCCTTACAGCAGCAGGATCAGGTACTCTTCAGAGTTCTTGAAGCGTTCCCCCATTTCTCGCTTTGGGAACACCCTAACAGCAGGAGCGTTAGGCACTCTTCAGAGCTTTTGGAACGTTCCCCCATTTCTCGCTTTAGGAACATCCCCCAGTCCCACAAGCTGAAGTATACCACTGCTCTTTTATGCTTCTGTGCAACAAGTTTCAGGGGACATCAAGAGATTGAAGTTGTTTGACCATCCGCACAATGGACCAAATCCATGCTTGCGTTTTGACCTGCTAGGAAAGAACACCTTTCCAGCTTTTCTTCTTTTAACAAAATTTCCACTGCTAGCCAGAGATTCCAGGTGACACTTTTTACAGTCTGGAATTAAGGTGAAGTGGAAGCAAACCTGACAATACAAACAACTAAGCAGTTACCATATTAAAAATGCCAACCTTACAGGAATGATCTCTTAGTTTTAAAAGGAGTGCTGAAAACTGACATTTCACTTAATTTTCTAGTTAACCAGCAAGGACAACAGCATTTTTGGTTACTGACAGTAGGTAGCTCAGAAATCCACAGAATACATGTGCTTATGTCTTCTGCTCAAAGAGATCATGATACTCTTGTTCTTCTAATTCTCTGTTGTACTTCTCTATTTCCCGGTTGGCTTCTTCCAAGTAATCGTTCATGAATTGGTCCATTACTGATTTTGAAAAGCTAAGGAAAAAAACATTTGTGCAGATAACATTCGTTACAAAAAGAACAAACAGGTCTGAAGGATCTGCCAGTTCAGAAACACTTACTGAAAGCAGAAATTCATGGATTCATAGAAATTCATAGAAATTCAATGTATTACTTTCTGAGATTGTGAGTTGGACCCAACCACAGCTACTTCTTATTACTGGGGAATAAAAGAGCTTCCCATAAGGAAGAATGTAAGAACAATAAAACTACAGCAGGTTTGCAGACATTTATAGCTATTTTGGTAAGTGCAAGTCTGAAAAAATTTACTTGCCCAACACAAAATGGCCAGAAGTACCTGCACAGACATCTCTGACTTCCAAACACCAGGATTCTGATGGTCTAGTGAAGAGCAGAGTTGAAGTTCACTGTTACCCTATTTCCTGCCACTGTACTGTAACTAGGAGTTTACCCAGCAGCCAGAAGCCTGCTGGTTTAAAATTAACGTTGTCCCATAGAGCAGTGAAAATCTGTTCTTACTCCAGAACAGAACACACTCCAATTTTTGTTAAGTAAAAAACAAATTGAGGATATCAAACCAAATTTAAAATTTCAGTGATAAAACAAAAGCAAAAAACAATAGAAAGGTATGGAAAGGAGTAAACTGGATCATTAGTATTACTCTGGCGTTTGTGCCAGAGACAAAAACACATTCAGGTTTAAGTAACGTATATATTTGTATAAAATCAATATGGTTCTGGAAAGAAAACTAGAGGGATGTGTTGGCCCTACCTCTCTTTTGTAATTGATACTAAACAAGTATCAATCAGTAAGTACAGAGCATTTACGAACAAATACATATCACAATTAGATGAGTAAATCATTTTGCTTGCTCAGCTGACAGAGTTTTAAAATAAGGTTTTAGTTAAATAAGTTTAAAAAACAGTTACAAAAACTGCACCTCCACTACTTCTGGACACTGTTCACATTTCTACTTGTGGGTTTTTTTTAATCATACTAAGTTACAAAATGAGAGCAATCATTTAACTTGAGCTGCACCACAAAGATAGACAACAGCAAGAAGTATACTGTAGCAAAATAAACCGACCCTGACTGCTTTTATTTCAGTGTGCACGCACATGCATTCACACTAAATTACATCCATTTGGAAATTTTATCAGTCATAACCAAGAATTAGGCAACATTATATAACTATTGGGTTTGAAAAATATTTCTTTGACAAGCTGTGGTCCGTAAATTGTTCTTCGCATGAGATCATGTACAGCGATTTTAGGGTTGTTTTGTTGGTTCTATACCACTTCTTAGATCGTACCTCCAAAAAATTGTTTTAATAATAAGCTTTAAATGGCAAGTAACCACGCAAAGATTCAAGCAACAAAAGTTTTCACTTCATATTACTACCTGACAATCAAACTGTCTCTTTAGTGTATCATCTGCTTTGACAGTATACGTTTCAGATCCGTATAGCCTGTAGCCTACCCAATCCTTCACCAAGAAATGTATTTCAAAGGATACATGGATGGTAATCCATTTTGTCACCAAAAAAATTCACAAATTGAGTCCCATTGTAAAAATAACCAGCTGGAAGCGGATCCAAATGGCGTTTTACCTAAATTAAGAAAGGATATATACCACACAATAAGCATTTACAATGCAAAATTGCTTAGACACAGTCCTAACAAGTTTAAACATATACAAAAAAAGAGGAGAAAAACACCTTCAGCATGCAGGAATTTATGGCACGTGGCTAAAAAGGAGCACTCCAAAAAGCCAGTATGACCAATCTACATATGAGAAAGATCTATATAGACTAAGGGAGTTATGTACAGCAACACTCATAGGCACAAAAAACTTAGTACCCCAACTTTTACAACCCACAGTCAGTTGATTGGGGCACAATTAAACAGTTGGGATCCTAGTCTGTAAATGACAACCTGCACAGTACAGAGCAAGGAGAAAAGATGGGGAAAGACGACCATTAAGCCAACCAGAATAGTATGCGTGGTCAACATCCCCCGCTTTTCAAAGCTCACTTAACATCCCAATATAAATGCCTACTCGACACCAAGATTTATGTTGTAAATTCCTCCTGGACAGCCTTGGTTGTGTTTTGAGAATATGAAGAGACAGTTAAGTGTTATAATTTAGTGCTCAGCACACTTGTCATGGCAGATATGGTAAGTGCTCTATCATACAAATGGATATTTAAGAAAATTAGCTAAAATTTTCTTTGCTATTAATAGTTTCTACTTACGTGAATGTTTTTTATTTCCTGAAGGGTTAGCATTCCCCTGGTCTTCAGGGCTTTCCTCTGAGGTTTCTGTAGAAAGAATTAGAGCCCAGTTATGTATCTACTGAGTGATGATGCGCCATTACAGTCTAGTTATGTTAAAAAATAAATACAGAGAAGTTCTTCCTTGGAAATGTGGAAAAAGACAGTGAAATTACAATCACATGCTACCATGCTCAAGCCCAGCAAAGAAGTAAACCTTTTAGAAGCATATATTTTAAACATTAATTTCTAGACTGACCGATTGTATTAAACTACAGCACTCACAAATATGTGCTGAAAACATAAGTACAAACTACGTGATCTTACATAAGGCACCACTAGAGATGACAAATTCAAGAAGTATTTTCAACAATGCAATTTAAATACAACTCTAATGCAAAAAAAGGCACATGAACAGAAAAACAACCCAGTTTTTAGTCTGAAAGGTTTTATACTTCATTTCTTTCATGAAATTAGCCATGACTAGAGAGACTTAAGGAAGACTACTTGCAGTCCTGACCTGGTCAAAGAAGAAACACTTCACATTTGAGATATGCAATTTCAAGTTGCAAGTTTTCATAAAATTAAAATAGTGTTCCTTATCATAAAATTAAAATACTATTCTTTATCATAAAATTAAAATAGTATTCTGTATAGTGCTTTCTTACATGCAAAAAAGCATTTGTCTCCATATATTACCCATATAACACTACTTGCACAACTTAACAGAGGTGAGAACCTGAAGATCCTTACAAACAGCTCCAACAATCATCTGCACGTAAATTATTTCCCTTTCTACACAATTTTCTAGAGACACTATGCAAATCCTAAGCCATAAAAAAGTAATTATAAGTTTATAATTAACTCTAATTAACTAGTATTCCAAAATGGGCATCATAAAAGGGCAGAGTTAGAACCATAGGCTCAGAATCTAACTGAAGTGCTAAAATAAATAACTTGTATGGCTCAACAGTTCCTGTCCAAGTATATTTCTGAATCACAACCCCAAGAGCCTGGCAAAACTGCTGGTATTATTTGGATGTGTACAAGAAAACCAGCTCGTCCCACACTCCTGGTCAGGCTGTGCCAGTCTTTGTGCAGCAACAGCTGCAGGATGTGCCTTCTAGACTTCTTATGTGCATACTCTGTTCCCTACCTCTGCTGCATGTGTATGCTAACCATGCAGGAATATATGAAGTCTTACGCAGCTGTACGCTTGAGAAATTAAGCATGAAAAAATGAAAAAGCTATACCCTCCATTTCAGTTGGTTACTCTCAAGGAGGTTTAATTTAGTGAATCAAAACAAGTTTTCAGCATTATAGCATTCAGGTACTTCAAGAAGATTTATTTCATACTACATTTTAGCTTTGGGCAATCACGTCTCAGCTTAATCATCTTGTGTTTATTCTGGACATATTCCATTTGCCCCAGTGCTCAATCCAAAGCAGATCAATCCATGAATATGCTGTAGCAGGTATTAAAACAATACACATTTACAAGCTGTTAGTCCTCTGTTTGAAATACATTTACACTCTGGAATGTTAATACCTTGGTAGAAGAGAAAGGAGATTAACAAAAAATGTTTCATCACGATACTCCTATTTCTCCTCTTGTTGTTAGGAAATGCCAAACAGATCACGCTAAATAGAAGCAAACACGTCCACAAACCTGTTTTGCAGTTTCTCTGAGCCAATCTTTTATATCCTCTTCCTTAAGAGAGCAGCCAATGAACACAAGGAAGCACTCCTGTTGACTGCTGCAATCTCTGCTATCGTTTCTTGCATCAGGAGGAGTTGGCCCCTCCTGAACAGGCACAAGGCTTAGTGAGTTAGACGATGTGTTGTGACAGACTTCAATCAGTTTATCAGAATCTAACAAGGAGAAGACAGAAGAAAAGAATGTCTTGATAATTGCTAATCTAATTTAACACCAACACAACGGTGTAGACAGACTACAGTACGTAAAAATTAAGTTTTCAAATACCACACACAACACAAGCACAAGGAACTGCAGAAGCGTTTTCCTCTTACCTGAAAACTTAACTTTGCCCATGATGTGATAAATGTTTCCAGAAAAAGGACTTGGCTTGAGCAACGACTTGATTGCTGTTTGAAATGGAAAACAGACAACATTATCTCACTTATTTTTCCTTCTCCTCGGTGTAGCTTCTCATCAGACCTATGCTACAGGTCTCTAATCCACATCCTAGTGCTTTGGGGGGAAAAAGCTGCAGTGTCGCCCGCAGCTCCCACTACAAAACATTTCTATACGCTCTCATTTCTTCTCTAGGGGTTAGGTGGGAAATAACACGTGCTTGGCATACTGAACGCTTACACTGTGTGTGGAAAGTAAAATGGTGCTCCTTAACATTGTTTTGCTATGGAAAGAAGGAAAGGCATGATTATAGATCTACTCTAGCAGCCTGACACATAGTTGATCCTATTTTCTAGTAACTACAAGGAATTGCTTGGCATTGATAATAAAAGCTGATACTCACTTACAAACTGTGTTTCAACAGTAGTAAATAAAATTAAACCAAAAAGCAAACATATGAAGATAGCTGTCTCGGCTTCTAGAAACTCTAAATGAAATGAGATTTTCATCTGAACACAATCATAGGTCAGTTTTCCAGAGCAGATTCTAAAGGTCATTTACTGTACTTTAAGGAAGGAAAGCTGAATTTTCAATTAAATGTTTACTTCAACAGTAATTAAAGAACTGTGCTACGTCAGTGTCTTCCTTCCCTTCTGTTCCTCAGCCTTTTACACCTGGATTTAAATCAAGTGAGTCAAAGTTCATTTGTACCTTTACATTTGGTCACAAATCGTGTTTTTTCTAGAGGACGATTAAACCACACACAGATCTGAACCATTGGAGGAAACACAGACCCAGCTCCATATTTGCCTTCATACCTTAAGGCAAAAAACAAACACACACTTTCAACAAAGAGAACACACACACTTGCACTTTTCATCTAACAGACTTCTTAAAAAGAACATCCATTATTTCACTACAGGTAAGCTTTCCTCACAGGAAGAAAACCACGAAGCTTTTTTTTCCCCCTCTACGAAGAAATTCATGAAAGTGCAATATTAAAGTCTGAGGTTGTTCAAAGAGCTTGGGATTCATTTTGATGTTCTTCCTGCTGCTAGGCTTTTTTTTTTTTCCCCTATACACTATCTACTTACTATACTTGCATACTACCAAATGCAGTAACTGCTGTCCAAAAGTTTTAAATACTGTTTTTTTTTTCCCTCTCTTCCTTCAGCACCATGCAATTTGCCAACAACCCTGACACTCCAAGCTTTGTGCCAATTTATTTTAGGAGCCTTACTCGTAACCCAATTTCGAGTTAAAATTCCAACCAAAAACTACACATGCATATTGCAGGGCACTGCAGATAAATCATGCTTCCAACACTATAAATCTAAGTAGGAAACAGCCAGCCAGCACTTATAATGGCTGTCAGGTTTACATTTTCTGCCAAATAGGTACAGCAACACAGATAACTGCAACAAGACGTGCAAAGCACCCTGAGCAATGAAAAATATCACCCAGTATTAAAGGAAAAGCTTGGTACCACTTATTATTGGGGCCCTTAGCCTCTGCCAAGACTGTCAATAAGGCTGCTGACTTTTTTTTTTTTATGAATAATTGTTCTGCTAATAGCTAGACTGACATAGCAAGTTCATTCCAGTAAGGCTGAATAGCTGTCAGAATGAAATTACTCTCATCATTATTGACCTCACCCATCCCAATCCTTCCCAGCTTATTCCCAGAGGGTTCTTTTCTATTCTTCTGAAAAGCAACAGTAATCTTGCCATTGATTTAAATGGGGTCCAGAAAGGATCCTTTTCCCCTTAAAAGGAAAGCAGTTGTGTATCTACTACGAATACTCATCAGCTCTCTTTCAAAAATGATTTACAAAGCTATTGCCTGTTCCAAATGAGTAGTCTGGAAAAAAAAAATCTAAATTAAGTTAGTAAGACTTTTTAATCTTCAAGTTAATTAGAAAAATAGTTTTTAATATTTCTCAGTCTAGATACTTGCCAGCCAGGATACATTAAATATCGAGCTCTCATCATCTGAGGATTTGAGAAACTGCCTTCTGAGAGAATTAATTCAATATCCTCATTCCTACAGAGAGATAAAAAATGAAGATTTTTAATTTATGACCTCAATAAAATGGCCACTATCTGTAAGCTGCTTAAATAAAACAGAATGTGTTAGCTACAGTAAAATTAGAGTATTCCCCAGTATCCCCTCAGTATGACACTAACAGTAATCACATTCTTCAAACAAGAACTTACATATCCTAGTCCCTACTTATGGCCAAAAATGTAAAGGTAAGATGCCTTTCACATGAGAGGCAATTAAGGAAAACAAGTATCTCCTGTTTATATGGTATTCTCTTGTTTTGCTCTGGTAATTTCCAAATGCATGTGCCCCATGCACCAAAAGTGACAAATACGGGATGGCGATGAACATTACCTAGTCACAACTCCATTTTCTGCCAAAATGAACGAAACAGCAGGATTTGCCGCTCGGATGAGGCTCTGCAGTTGCATAAGGAGTGGATGCTTCTGCTCCGTAGCGTGACTTGTGAAGATCACATTACTCACCAGTCCTGCGTAAGAAAAACAGAGGATAGTTTACAGACGTTAGGTATGCAACAATAACTAACAAATAATTAAGTGATATAACAGCTGTTCTTATTTTGCCTCTACCTCAATGCATTAAAGGTATTAAGGAAAAAAAAAGCAGAGTCTTTCTTTTCTCTCCTGCCCAACAAAAACCCAGAAGCCCATCTAACTTCAGATATGAACAACCACACAGAACCATGAACTATTTTGCAGCAGCCAGCTCAGAAGCCCATTTTATCACAACCTGTAGACATGCAGGAACAGTAGCTCCTGAAGGAGGCAACCGTTTTCAGACACTGATATGACTCAAGGGGGAAGAGGCAGGCTGTTACACTCTGGGGGTTCTTATGTTTCAGTGAAAACAATCTTACAAAAAAAAAAAAAAAAACCAAACAAACAGAACAATATGATCCTACCAGTATAACACTAGTCACTGAAGATGACTTGACTAACGATGAAGTCCTGCTTTGCCAGAACACAGCTACACCAGGTCAAGATATTTTTCTCTTTTATTAGACAGATGGTGTAACAGAAGTAATTTAGAATCAATTAATCAAAAGAATCAACTAATCAAAGGAATTAAATTATGCTAGAAGAAGTTTGAGAAGGGACAGTTTAATAAAAATTTACTGAATTTTCCAAGAGGCTTAAATACTAATGTGTAAGAAGATAGGTTAAACATCTTGTTTAAAAAATACTTAAAAAAAAAATCAGTGTTTTGTACACTGACAGTTGTTACTTTCAAAATACAAGACAAGGGTTGGGTTTCAAAATTAAAGCAAAAAATAAAGGCAAGCCCTGAAATGGTTTTCAGATGGCAAATCTGAATCCACATATATATTTGTCTTGAGCAGTAGTGCAGCAACCATAACACTTGTCAAGCCTTGGGCACTGGAGAAGATCTTTAAGGTAAAATTGCCAGGTGAGGTATTGGATTATCATCCAGTTAATTTGAGCATTAGCGGATCTCCACTTCCCAATTGTATCAAGGTGGTTACAGCCCAGTTCCTCAGCCAGAAGTGCTGCTTTTTCAGGTCTCCCTAGGGTATCAGTGCTGTCCAGAATGCAGCAGCAATGCTGTTTCTTTGCTCGAGGTGTGCAGCTTGTTTCAGATCCTGCATCTACAGGTACGGTGCAAGACAACAGTAAACTCTTGGCTATCCATGAGCAACTGAGCCAGGACAGTCCACCCCATCCCCACCACTACTTAAAGAGGAAAATATAATGAACTTCACAGCATCATCTGCTGCCTGAAGTTATTCCTGAGCTTTACAGAAGTATTTAGAGTACACTAATCCCAGCAGAGGCTTTCTTATATTAAATGGATGTATCTATGCCAAGTGTTCTGGGTTCCTTTATACCATATACTCCCACTCTGTTACTGGCATCACTGACCCTTTCAAGAGAGGATTTTAATAACCTGTGCAAATTCCCATCGCTATTTTGTTTCTTAATCCCCCACAGAAGTTTCCAGTCCAGTTTCAGAAACACCTATATTTATGCAATATGCAGTTGTTCTCTCCCCCCACCTCCTCTTTCAGGAGGAACAAGCATGCTTAGGAATTTAAAAGTTGCATGAGTTCTTGAAATTATTATGTAGATCATACAATTAAGATGGAAAAGTCTGAATAAGCTAATCAACAACCACCACACTGCGGGTATGCTAAATGTAGTGTGTGTTTTTTTTCTATTAATATCCCCAAACTTAGTATTGATTTAAAAGTCAAGTTTAATCAAAACCGTTGTTATAATTTCTGCAAAGCTAGCACAGAACAATAAATAGGCTGTATAATACAAATGCTGCGTAGAATACATTAGTTAGAATTGCTGTGCCTTGGAGAGAACAGGTAATTGTCAAGGGCTAAGCTGGCAGAGCCTGAAGTTGAGAAGAAAAAGACTCAAGGAATAAGATCCCGAGCAAATCAGAAACTAAAGCATCTTGTCTCATCCTCCTCGCCCATGCTGTTTCTCCATCACTCCCTGCTTCCTTTGCGCTTGTCTAAGGGGAACAGCTTTCAGGCACTAGCTGTCATTCTCGCTGTAAACTCCCACGCAACCTTGCAAGAAACAAAAGCCTGTGGAACCTGCAGGCTTCGGCTCGGCACACACCTATGCAAAAGTTTTGTAGGTGCCAGCATCCCACAGAAATTGGCCCCGTGTTAGCTGGCTGCAGTCCACAGAACTGAATTGACAGACAGGTGGTGTAATCCAGACGAAAAATAGCTGTTTGAGAGCTGGAAGATGCCCACACAGCTTTAGTAACTAATAATTTGGACTTTTCTGTTTGAATTGTCACTGCTATCTCTGTACCTGGTGCTTTTTTAAGATGACCTAGTTTCGTTGAATTCTCTATCTGTGCACCCTCTAAAGAAAAATCTTTGCAGCCTGGGGAATAGCATGTTGGAGAGAAACAACAAAGCAGCAGGAACAGATTAAAACCATACAAAAATAACACGTCCCTTTCACTTACCAGTATACAATGGGTATATTTAACAACAGTGATGTCTTCAACTGTAAGACAACTTCATATATACCACGAGATGTCAACGTGCCCCTAGACTAGCGAGGTGTCATCTCAGAGCTTCTGTGCAAGAGGCACATTTGCAAGTAGACAAAAGTAAACTACAGTGCACAGATGGTAGCAGTATCTTTTGGAAAAGTTTGAACAAGCAAGCAAGGGAGAGAAAAAAGAACTGCTAATGCTGCTGACAAATGACTCTGCTCAAGGCTTTATCAGTTCTCTGGGATTCTCATCCATTTTTGCTAGTCTTATGGCTTTCCAAGCAGAGCGTGTCACTCACATAAAGTGATATCACATTGAGAACATGCATAGGTACCCTGTCAGAACTGAAAAGACCCAGAAAACTGCACAAAAAGCTAACCTCACTTCCAAAATTTCTGCAAGATAATTAGGAGGATGAGGTAGAAGGTAGATACCCGAAGCTCTTATTAATCCTTAAGCACCTGTACCCATGGACTTCTTGACTTCGCACTTACACAACGCCCAGTACAAAATGTTGGCCCACAGACACTGCAGTAACACAATATTGGGGTGCACAAGAACAAAAAAGGGACAAATCTCCCTCAAAGTGAATGTCTCATTAAATATTGCTACTGCTTCAGTTCTTCAACAGGCAGAAGTGGATTCCCTGGGCTGTATAAAGCTGCATTTTTCATTCCCTCCGGCTTTTCCCACCTGCTCTGCAGTGGCAGGCACATAGGATGGTTGGTGCTAAACTGCCCCAAAGCATTTGGGTTTCTACATCCTATAAAAGCCTTCATTTTTTTGGACAAGGTGGTGGTGGGGAATAAAAAGGCTTTGTACATTACAAGACAGTTTACGTTTCTTCCACTATGCATGTGATACACTTGCCTGGAAAGTTTAGAAGTGTACCACCTCTCAGTTCAAAGTGTAGTTTTGCTCCTAAAACTTTTAAACAACTTTTAAAACAGCCTCTATTCACGTGAACCCATTTGCTTTACATGAACAGACCTCTGGGCTATCTGATGTCACAGTCTGTATCTGGGAACTAGATTACAAAACCTTGCAACATGCAGAAATAATTTGCTGCCAGAACATTCTTCTAACCCCCAACGTTTTTAGTTCCTTCAGCTTTTGGACCATAGGAAGAGCAGCTATCCTTGTCCTGTGCATTTTCTAGTTACTCTTCAAACCATGACAAGTTCTTACCCTGTCATGTCTGCATGCATACACTTTTAAAATTGCTATAAAAGCAAAAGGCATTAAACTATTGGTATTTTGGTACCTTCTTAACATTCTCCTGCTCCTTTCAAAGAGGAATTTGGCTTTAATCATGCCAGTTATCTACTGGTCAGTTCACCATTTTTTTCCAAATGGGAACAAATACTGATTTATATAATAGCACCTACAAACTTTCCAGCCTGTTTATGACTTAAATTTCAGGGGTTTAATTCTTTTGGGCTCTCTTCATACACAAATAATATAATTCAGGCAGCAAAACAGAGCACTAGACTCTAAATAGCCATAAGAAGAAAGTGCAGCATTCTACTTTGACAACAGCACTTAACAAAACAAATAAAAATTTACAGTCCTGCAGTTCACTTGAGAAGACACAAGTGTAAGATCAAAAAGTTATGTCACAGTAACTGCGGTCTGACAGTGGCACAAAGAAATCCCCACCATCATTGGCCTAACCAACTTTAGGTTGAGTTCACAGTCTTCCTAAAATAAGGATTATCTGACTGGAGATATATGTTCTTACACACACACACACACCAACCACATTTACTGTTTATTATATCATGAAACAGCTGGACAACTGTTGAAAACTATAAAGGTGCTACCGCTGAATGATTTTGCTACTGAAACTTAAATTACTTATTTAATGGTAGGTCAGGAAAGATGGTAACCCACCAACACTAACAGCTGCTCTACTCTGACAAGGAAGACAATGCAGTAAATGATTCATTTCAGAGTGAGGACATAAAACTGAATACACAGCTCAGAACCAGCAGACAAGCATTCACAAAAGAGCTGTCACATGAAACGTGCAAGGATCCACCAATGCTGCAGAAGAATTGGATATGGGAAACAAGCTAACTAGCTCGTCTTTTCCTTTCTAAAAGTAAGAGAAATGGAAGGAGATCTCCATTTACTCATATTTCCCCAAAGAAAGGATGGGAGGGATGAGGAAACATAGTTCTCCTATCAAATGCAATCCATTTGGCAACTTGATTAGCGACACAGCACAAGTTAGAGCAGCTTAATTAAACAGCTTAATTCCTGGCTGTCTGAATCCCATCCTCCAGGTGATGACAGCCAGAATGCATCAAGCTAAAGATTCTTACATTTTCTCCATGCACCCATGTTTTTTAATTATATAGGGACAGAGAAATTGTCTGTTCTGCACGGGTGAGTCTTACCTCCAAAAGTTTATCATGACCTTTGACTATACGCATTTACAGTCTAGTTATTTGGCCACATGGCTCAGCTACTTGTTCTGTATAGCATACAGTCAAGAAAAATGACACGTACCTTGTGAGCACTGGTCCAAAAACTTGGGAAAAAGAAGCCTAGAAGAGAAGAAAAAAGTTTATATATTAATAATTGGTATTATTTATACAGGTCCCTTCAATTAAAATGTTTCCATTCATTTAGACACCGACAGCCAGAGTCTTGCTTTCCAACCCATTTTCACGTAAATGGAACATCTCTAGAGGTTATGATTTTGAAGAGTTCTTCCCCAAAATTTAGTTTTCTAGGGTTTCTATTCCTTCTGAATTCTTTATGGAAAGACACTATGTACATAATGCTTTCTGAACACATCACTTTGCATGTCCTATTGTGTCAGAAAAGCAACAATCATTTTTTATGAGCTTTATCAGACACACATAAAAAGCTCCATACAAAAGACAAAATCTTATCTGTTCGCATTCAGCTACCTATCCCTTGTCCTGCCCTGCTGTTCAGTACTAGGAAGAGCTTCACCCTAGCACATGAAAAAGCTAGATCTCCACAGCAATAAACTTTCTGGGATGGGAAAAGGTTTTGCTTTTCTTGACTGAAAATGTTGCAAGACAAACATCAAAATCACTCAACACTCAGTGAAACTGCCAAAGTTTCCCAACTGAAAGATTTGTCATTGGCTGTACACGGCTACTTTGTAAGCTCTTATCAGAAGAAACTTCAAAGTGAGACAGAAATAATCTACAGCATCAGCTAAGCCTCTTCCTTCAATTGCTACTGCAATTCAGTAGACAAACAATGTTAGGCAAAGGATTGCAGGCTACTGCTGCTATAAATACTACTCAGCGCCATGACCAGTTACACACGAAGTTTGGGAAAAAAATATGCACCTACGGGAGGAATTTGTCTTTACTATAGTTATGGAAAGAAGTTTAAACAGCACTCCAGCATCAATTCACCAATATTTTCTGTCGTCTGTTTTATTTATTTACAATCTTGGCTACAGAGACCAAAAGCAGCGGCAAGGGAACATCTACTATTGACTAGTACAAAACACAAGTTATTGGTTCATGTTCCAAAAACAGCCAGTACGTTTAAGGAATCTTTTTATAAAATGATTGGGCAGTTCACCTCTGAACTCTGTGCATCAGAGTTTTTAAACAAAAATAGCGGTAACACTAAGAACTGAAGATTTGAACTGCTTTGACTTATTTTTATCAAATCAGCAGCAAGGCACAGTTGCAAAATATATGGATTACAGTTTACTGATAGTCTATGAAATTCAATGAGTTCTATTCCACGTTTGTTGAAGTGTGGAACACAAATGTATACTAGGAAACAGCAACTACACCACACTACTTCATAATGTTAGTGTTATAAATACTAACTTATGTTATTGACTTGGCTTTGCTATCATTTCCTCCCCAACCTACCTCTGCAGTAACCCAGGATATCAGATTTTAATACTTGCAATGCTTTTGCTTCCGTGCTTTGTCTTTGATTTGGGACAGCTTCCCGTAAATTCCATACTTTAAATATGGAAACTCTTTGTTTAACACCACAAAGTGTTGATATAATCAATAATCCAAATCGAGATGCACGTCCCAATACTCAGCCACATTTAACAAGTCGTAAAGAATGACTGGAGAAACCTCCAACAGGCCAACTGTCCAGTTTTCACAAAACACCTATCCAGAGTATACATAATTTTAGTAAGCTAATGCTTCATTCTTCTACAAAATAAGCTTTACTAATATTATATGTAACTAATTATATACCCATTGGAAACCAAGTTTCATTATAAATCAAACACTTAAAAACTTCATCCAAGACTGACTACCTAGCAATTTTGTGAGATTTAAGACAGTTCAATGGCATTTAGCTACCGCATAACCCAAGTTATCATAAAAGTGATCTCAAATATATACATAATCTATTTTCAGACTACTAAAAATATTTTCAAGTATACCTATGTTCTATATAGCAACTCAGTGGCTCTACACAAGTGTTAACTGCTCCAATGATGAAAGAAGACTTCACATCTGGGTCAGGATGAGTTTGTAGAGCTTGTACTACATCAATCACATCAGTGTATCTGTAAGAAAACAAAATGAAAGAAGGCTTCAGAGAAACAGTAACACCTTTCAACATGTAGTAAGAAAAAGATCAGTTACTTGCAAGGTTAATGTTCTAAAAAAGCCTGCACAGATAGTTATAAAGCATTTCAAAACTTTGCAATTGAAACGATTAAGCAAACCGAGTAAAGTGAGTAACACTAGAAATACACTAATGCCAGCTTCAGAAAAAAAACCTATACAAACTTCACACTGAACAACTTTAAACTTGACTTTCTGGAGGCCCAAAATTGTTTAGTGGAAATAGATGCACCCTATGCTTTCTGTAGAACATTTTAGCTTTGTCTGACTCAAGTGAAAAAGAAATATTAAAAAATAACATGCGCTTTTATCAGCATTCCCAATTTAAGTGTGCTATTATAATTAACATGTTCATTTTTGAATCATTACTCTTGACATTGCTGTATTGTACTTCTGTAGGATAGCAAAATTTACGTGAACTGGAGCTTATTTCTCGCTAAGTGACAATCTCTCTCAAAACTGTATTGAGAATTATCACATTAATCGATTATAACATAAGAATTATACTTGTTAAAGTTGTCTAAACACCACTCAACTGCTCAGAAAAGAATGGAAAAGCTATAATTAACTATTCTTAAAGCTAGTGCTGCTACCAGAGTGTCAGTTATTTTGCACATCACTGGACACTATAGCTACTGACTTCATGAAAAGTATCTCACTCAAGTGGAAAAAAAAAAACAACTGTTTATCAGTGAGAGAAGAGACTATAATGAAGAAAATGCCATGTACACGTCCTTTGCAAAACAGATGAATGGTTGGTAGCCTGAAAACTAAAACAGTCAGGTTAGAGTAGTACTTTGCTCAAACTAGTTGTGGTACCTGCTAACATCTCATACAGAAACAGAGTGGGCAAATATGCCTCAGTCTTCACCTTCATTTGAAGAACACAACTGGCATTTATCAAAAATGTTTTAATCCGTCGTACTTAAATATTTCCTGTCGTGTCAAGTGAATGGCATGTTCTAGACAGCTTGCTTTAAGTTTAGGGAGCCATTCTTCTGAAGCACAAACACTGAGGGCATACCATGAGGATGCTGTGCAAAAAACTGCACAAAAATGTATGTTAAATCACATGCATGCAACAGTCTTCACATCTTTTATCAAGCAGAACTTTGAAAATTCATGTTGTTTTTTTGTAGCTAAAACTTTCAAAGAATTAAAGCAAGGACTACCGGAAATGCAGAGAAAGAAAAACACACCAAGATGCTAAACACGTGGGGAAAAACCTCAAAGATCGACTCTTACGCTTACTGTAGAATGCTCATTCTGTTTAGCTTAGGCTTTTAAGTTTCTATTTGGAGAAAAAAACATTGCAAACTGAATGGGCCATTTACTTCTGAAAACCATAATTTTATTAATTAGTGACTGCCTAGCATTTGCTGATCTTTCAGAAGTTTAAAGGCTGTAAGAACTTCAGAGATATAGCTACAGTCTATGCCATACCATATCACACTTCCATTCTATTCTGAAGCTCCAGAAATTAAAAGTCAAAGTATCCTCAGTCATCTAATACCTTAAACACAATAGATCTTCCTCTAAAAAAAAACCAAAAAAAACAGGAAGGTGTTCCACCCCCAGTTTCCATTAAATAATTTCAATATTTTTCCAACCTTTCAAGGAAGATTATACATGAAAGGTAAAATATGAATCATCATAGAATTACAGGACAGCTTAGGTTGGAAGGGGCCAATGAAGTTAGCTAAGCCTATTCTGCAGTGATTTGTGTATTTATTGTATATTTTATTGCTTTGTTTGATGCAAAATGTAGGTCTGTTGTGAAAAAGTGGCAGTAATTCGTGTACCATCAGGGTCAACAACATGCAAGCTTACCACTGAAGAGCAAGTCTGCAGGAGATAGGAGAATATGAAAATGAAGAAGATACTCATGAACATGAACCAGGCTTTGAAGGACAATTACCTCTCTATCTAGGATGTCTGGGCAAGTTTGTATAGAGGGAAAACAGCTGTTCCAATAAAATTCTATAGACAGTAGTCTACGTTACAGTTGGAAAAGGCAAAGAAACTGATTGTGATTTTGGCCTCTCAAAAGCAACCTCCTAAACTGAGGAGGCAGACCAAATTCCTTAGACACTTTTTTTTTTAAGAGTAGCAAGCAATAAAATTAATAGGTAGCAGGAAAGTTGAGTTTAGTACGTACATAAAATAGAATTAACAGAGAATCACACTTTAGCACAGAAACTTCACTGCTTCAGAGTGACAAGAAGTTTAAAAACGCCTTGGAAACACGAGGAACAAAAAAGCCCCTATTCCATTCAACAGTTCAAAGTTGTAACATTTACCCTTGCAAGACCACTAAGAGCCGCTTGTTCTTTCTAGCGTAAGTGGACTGACGGACACTGTGGTTTTGCTGAGCCTCCAGGACACTGGAGAGATAACGCTGGAAGTGTGCTGCACTGAAACATTCAGGACTATCCATAGTCTGCCGATAAACTATCCACCTACAACAGAACACAAGGAAAAAAGTTAGAATTATGTAATAGAACACTATTTACTTCTTGTTTTGAACCACCGACCAAACCCAACAATGACAAGCCCCAAGACTCCACATTTCTCATACCACGTGGGAGAGAGAAATTTACTTGGCTTTCTATCATTTCAGCATAAGCACATTCCTCAGACTACTGCCAAAAGGGCTTGTGGTTTTTTGTTGCCTTTTTTTTTTTTTTTTTTTAATAAAACAATGTTCAACAGCTTCTTCAAAGCAGCACATCATATGAGTAATTCTGATCTTTGTTGGTGATGCAGTAAACAAAACTCAGATTCATATAATTTAAGACTGGGCATGAAACTATTTCACTGCAAAAATAAAACTAATGATGACATGTGTGGGAAAACGTAATGTTCTGTAATACTACATCTCATTCAAAAACCACCTTACATTTGCCCTTTAGAGAGCCACTAAGATATTCCAAATCAACTTGCCAATATCAAGACATCAAGTTAAAAAATAATACAACAAAACAGTCCAGAACCTTACTAAGATTAAACTGTAAGGTGTTTGGCTGTAAGATTTGAAAGACTAAGAATTTTGATTTTCTCAGAACAAAGAGCTGTATCAACACACACAATGGTAAATTCCTACAGTGGATTTATCTTATTGCCATTCAGTACGTTTCCTGAATATATCTCCTGCAACTGTAGAATAGAAACTAGATCAGATTTTAAAATATTGTAGTAAGGACCATTAGTACAGTGTTTTCCCCAAGAAGAAAAATGTATTTTAGACTCACTACCACACAAGTTAATAAATGGAAGCTGTTCAACTGTTTCCTTCAAGTTTTGACAAGACCTTTCCCATGCTTAATCAAAGATTCACTTGGCCCTTCTAAAATTATTCTCAACTGTCTGTAGCATGAGTGGTAGTTCCAGACTTGTCATGGCTCTGTAATGATACCTCTGGTATTTTTAATATAGAATATCAAGAAGAAATCTTATTATTTTTTTCTTCTCTGAATGTCTAGTATCTAAGATCAAATATGCCTGGCATAACAAAGTTAACTGAAATACCTGAAATAATAGAACTGTGCTCATTTAATGCCCCATGGGAAACAGACCCTATGCTGTGCTACGTAGGACTATTTAAAGTGCCTCATAATATTTACTGAATCTATTCTTATAATACATCTGATTACAAATCAGGATCCTTTTTTTAAAGTATATCTGGTTTTTTATTTCCTTCATGTTGAGTAGTTCTTTGACTGTATGTAAGACCACTGCTTTGGACTGTAAAACCAGAACTACACGAACCTTCCGTGCTCCTTGTTAAAAGTTACAAGAAAAGCACATAGATCACTGCTGCGACATCCTGGAAGACCCGTTATAATGGTGATAACAACCTAAAACACAAGAAACAGAAGGGGACAACTTAAAAAACTAGAAGAAATGAGTTAGCACTGCACACAAGGTTTAGCACTGCACATGAGGCTCTCTATCTCCATAAAACCTTAAGTCTAAACAGTTTCTGATACTGAGCCCAGTGTGTTATATCCAAAATTTATTGCAGATTTAAGCAACGGTGCATGCAGCTTTGAGCAGGGTTGGGAAGAGGCTGCACAGTAACAGCTCCAACACGCCAATAGCTTTTCTGCACAAAGCACCCCTGTTGCCATTATGTTTATTTTCTGTGGCACTGAAAGAGAAAGAGAAATTATGTCACATTGGTAACCACCCCACACACTGTGTATCATCCTATCGCTAAGGGACAATTTACCTCTTCCAGTTTCTACCTGGAGTATAGCTGAAGATAGCCATCTGCAGGTTATTTGTATCCTATCCTCAAAATCACTTTTGGATGTTAACAGACAATGTGTAGGAATAGTAATACAGATAGAGAAGTAACTCAAAAAAAAAATCAAAGTTTGCATGTTTTATAGAAATTTTTATAACATTATAGAATTTTTTTTTTTTAAAGACATTTAAATGAATCTTAAAATCAGATTTAAAAACACTAAGGGTTTACTAATTAATACTTAGGTGTCAGTAAGGTCTCTGAAATAGATCCTAGGAAATAAGACTGCCACCATATTGCAACATTTGAAGAGAAAGACCATATTTCTGCTGCTTTGGTTTTCTTGCTTATAGCAGCCTTCAAATGCTGGAAGCTTCCAAGGAAATTATTTCTCTGAAAATGCTATTTAAAGCACCCCTTAAGTTTGATGATTGTTGTTGCCCCTATAAAGAACAGAGTGTTCTACAGATAATATCAGCAAATGTTAAATATCATGTGCTACCTCCATGCTATTTAAAGGTCTTATGTTGCAGGGAACAATTCGGTTAAATTATTCAGCAATTCATAAAAACAAACTACTGCTTCAGGGCTAAACTGTCTGGACGTTAGAGAAAACTGCTCAGTTGTGAAGATCTACTGTTCGTTTTCCGTCCCTGTTTCACCAGACTGAAGGTCCACTGGCACTTCCAAAAGATTGTTTAAACACAAAATTAAATAACGTAAACAGGAAAACAAGACAGAGCAATTTATTCTAAGAAACAGACTTGAAACATGTTCAGTATGAACTGGAGCAGGAGGCATAGCTAAACACACACCATGCTGCGTGTCAGTATTGCATTACCTGCAATGGAACCAGTAACAGCCAGAATATTTGGTAAACACTCCGTGCTAGGGATAGGAAGTATTGTTGCACTGCTTTCTTACCTTATCACTTTCTGCTGTGCTATCAGGAATGATTTCTGACTGTTGCAGTAAAACAGGAAGATGTGCTCTCATTATTGGCTCGCGACTGACGCTGCTGACAGTAAAATGCTGCACAAACCTTTCAAAAAATAAAAGATGTGTTTTTAAAAGTAAAAGACCAGAAGACTTCATTCATATAAATAGCTGGGAAATTACTAAAATAAAATTGTTTAAAAGGTCAAACAGAGGCTTCCTAGCAAGGAAATAATTCATCTCAGAGTAAAAATACTTAGTGTGAACACACTTATTTAATAAGCAATTTTTAGATGATGATTACATACAACAAAATATTTTTGTACCATTTCTGTCAAACCTAATCCCTTGGAAATAAAAATAATTTCTCACCTCTCTAGTTCTGGGAGGGCAGCGGATATTTTCAGTTCACTGCATCTTTCCCCAGAAGGAAAAGACAAATAATTAAATAGCTTCTGAACACTGGAATGTCTGAAAAGAAGCAAAAAAAATCAATTTGTTAGTTGAAACAAAAAGCCTAGAAGTTTTCCTTCTTTAAGCCAGATGTCTACATAGCCAGCACAAAAAAGAAAAAGGGAGCGTTGCACTAAGAACACTGCAATTCCTTTTCAAATCATTATCAAAAAATGAGTCTCAGCATTTTTCTAATGGTAGCACACAGTTAACATGGAATTGCAATTAAGCAGCATGAACTTACAGTCTCTTTTGTGCCACTGACAGGAATTCTTCTTGGACAACTCTTAAACATAATCCTGAGTTTCTCTGGTTTTGCCACGAAGAGAAAACCTGGAACAAACCAGACCTGCTCATAAATGTCATTATTTTGCAAAATTTGTTTTTTGAATTTAAGAATGACTTTTATTCACTTAAACATACATTTATCTTAGCCAGTCATTAAAGTAATACTTCACAATACTAGTTTTGCTGAAAATATTCAAAATGTGGAAGAATTCTCCACAGAGAATTCTTCACAGAGCAGTTCCTGCTCTACAACTCCTCTAAGTATTGTTGTAGTTTTTATTAGGTAATATTGCAACAATCACATTTTTAGAAATTTAAGAAAAATTCTGGTTCTATGCAAGAGAAAAAGGAGGCATTCGCTTCTCTGGGGAACAACATTTGGCTCACATCCTGCTGCTCTAGCCAAGTCCCATTAATATGAATGGCATTCTGAACCTAGAAATCAGATTCAGATGAATCACAGTCATTTCAGTGTTCAGTATTTCCCTTCTTTTAGTAAGTTAAGGGAACAGCCATTGTCATTTTTCACAATTATTTTCTGCAAGACAAAACAACCGAGGAGGGACAAGACTGCTTTCCATTAACAAATCGGCATCCTAAATGCAAGGGTACTGAGATAAAAAAACATCAAAATAAAATAAACTTTTGATATTAACAAAGACAGCATTGCTCATGTAGAATGAACCATACAAACAAACAAATAACCACTTCAAAACTAAGGAAAATGCCTACAAGGGATGGAAAGGACTGGTAAACAGAAAAAAACATTACTTAGAAGTCAAAGTGCTAGGGATAAAGCAAAAACGTAGGTCAGACTGAGACAGAACTTGAAAAGGAAATCAGCAAAACTGGGAAGTGTCCTTTTTGTATGACTTCAAGGAAAAAAAAAGAAAAAAGATGTTCTCTGTATGTCCCAAAACCCAATCAAAGCCACCTCAACTTTCAATTACAGTGGAGATACGAAAGGCACTGCCCTGTCTTTGCAAGATCTTCAAACCAGATTCTATTCCTGTGTGCTCGAGATCTTGCAATCAACATTGCAGTTACAAAGAATTTGATATGCTCAGATCTGGAGGGATGGGTAATTGCCACTTCCTATTTCAAGGAGGCTTGAAATAATTAAGTCATAGTTCCAGTGAGTCTGCTAAGAGAGGTATCGTGGCATATGACTGGAGAAGACTAAAACCACTCTCTGTATTTATTTCAGTCAATCTTTGCAGCTACAGGTCTGTAAAGCAACTGCTAAGTCTACACAACTTCAGCGTTATGCTGAGTTTTAGATAAAGTTTTGGAGGAAAACAATAAATACCTGTAGTTACCAACAAAATAAGACACCTGATTGGAATGGCTTACACAGCAAGGAACACTTGGTCTTATGGCTAGTCTTCGTTTATGTGATAATAGCTCCTAGACAAAGGACATGGTTCTTCTGCTTGAACATGAGCAAAGCAACTGGTATGGTGCCAGCCAGATGAGAAACTGCAACTCAGCTGCTTAGTGAATGCTCCAAAACATCATCCATAAGGGATTTTGCAAGAACTGAAGGGAATTGACAGCATTGTGTGGAAACTGAGTTGGGAGACAGTTGCATAGCACTATGTCTTACAAGGAAATCTAACAAAAAAGAATGGAAGAAAGAGAAAAATATGAAGAAGGTAAGTAAAAAGGTAAGAAGGAACACAAACACTTCTGGAATAAGATGGAAAGTCAGTGGGTATCAGAAGGGAAGGACCTGAAGGTGTTTCTCAAAAAAAACCCAAAAAAAAACCAACACCAAGATCTTTTAATTCAAGGCAGCAGGGCAAAGCAAAGACAAATAAAGGATAACTAAACTTTTTCTGAAGATAATTGTTACTGCATCTATACAAGAAACAAATACCCTCATATACAATACTGTACACAGTATTGGATATCTGTAGCCAAAAACAAAAGAACTATTACAATGATCAGAGGAAAAGAGCACATTTTATAATAATAGAATAAAAGGATCTGTTTTTTGTTTATCAGACTAAATACGCCAGAAAGGATAGGTCTGAAATCTCTGAACAGCTCAAGCATTTCCATCGGGAAAACAAAATACAAGCAGGTATAAAAGTAGACCTAATAAAATAGGCTAGAAATTCAAGAGCAAAATAATCACAGCTGCTCAAAATAGTTGAACAGTGGGAGGACTCTAAACACTTACGATAGAAGGAGAAATTGTATGGAATCATTAATGCTACCAGTGGGGACTGTACTCACTGAGCTAGGTGGTCTTTTCCAGTCCTGGGCTACTATCACATACTAAAACCCTTGCAAAGTCCTAAAATCTCCAGGCTCATTTCCTCAAAAGTGCTATTGTTATAAAGTTTCGCTTATTAAAAGCCTCTGCATTACAACACACGAAGCCAATCTACTCAGAGAATAATACAATGCCATATGGGATACTTAAAGACTGAAACAAAACTTCCCTAAGGATCACGATCCAAATGTGTCTAACCACAAAAAAAACACAATGGAACCTCTGCCACTGCATACAATTGCTGCAGCCAATTATACACCAGTACTACGTTTAAAATGCAACTACTAGAAAACAAGCTTTTAGAGCAATCGCTGACTTCAGAATACAAAATGAAAGCACATGGTGACCATTAAACGTAACAAGCAACACAATCACTACAAATACACATATGACAAAGTTTCTCACACATGCAAGTTCCTAAGATCAGAAGCAATCATGCTCCTGGGAAGGACTACACAGAACTGCTATCTGTCACATACAAAAAAAAAAAAACAACAACAACAACACAAGTTTCTAGAGGGAAAAGAGCCTCTGGAGGTCTCCAGACCAATCTTCTGCTCCTAGCAGGACTACTGCTGGCAGTACAGATCAGATCTGCAAAATGGATTTGTCCAGCCAAGTTTTCAAAATCTTCAAAAGTGGAGACTAAGTTTCTGGGTGGCCTGCTCCAGTGCTGAACCAACCAACCTCTTGCTGAGAACTATCCTCCTAACATCCATCTGAACCTCCAAGGTTGCAGTCTATAGTTACTGCCCCTTGTTATATGCCATTAATGAAAGAAGTTTGTTGCAACAGTCCTTCCTACAGTCATAAACTGCTACACCTTGTTTCTGTATTAAAGATAAGTAACCTCAAAATCACATCTGCCTCCTCCTTCCATACTTTTCATCAATACGATCTAACTTCATAGGGGTTTTCAACGTTCTTCTAACCTGTTGCTCCTTCAGCACTAATTGCTTCTTCTCCTTTCCAAACCATGCTGGTGCACTGAGATACAGGAAAAGGTTTTGCTTGTGCAGAATGAGGCAAGGAAGACCTCATACTTCAAACTTTTCAGAACCTACTTATCAGATGACAAGCTTCAGCAGCTGATCTAACAGAAGAAGGTATATTTATTTATTTTTTTTAACACAAATATAATTAGTTTACACAGACATTAACATTTACCCTTGCCTCTCATCTGAAACACAAAGAGTAAGAGTTTGGGGTGGGCTAAAAAATTGCTATCTTTATTTACTTTACCTGTGAATAAAAAGCTTTATAAATCTTCGTTTTGGGGAAAAGTGCAATCATCAAAAAGTTGTCTTGGGTATGGAATTCAATTGGTAGATGAGCAAGCAAGGAGCTTTTGAAGTCTATAAAGAGAGCAGCAACAATACTGGTTGAATCCTAGAAAAAGGAAGAAACAGGACAATTTATAAAAAACAGTTATTGAAAGTAAGAAACAGGTTTAATGTATTATGACTGTAACAGTTCTTTTCTGATCTATACTACTTAGCATGGCACGCATAATGATATGAGCATTCATAAGCTTGCATATCACTGGAATGGAGCAGAAGAATCACCTGCTATACTTCTCAGTTTCTATTTAGCAGCTATCAGCAATATCGTACGCTTTAAAGAAAACACCTGAGATTGTTCACAGGATTTGGATCCTTAAAAAACAAAAGACATATAAAAAAAATTTGAATTTTAATACCTATTCCTGTAGCCCCATCTTTTCCCTCCACCACCAGCCTCTCTTCTACTAACTGCTAACGCATCACAACAGAGCCACCTTTATTTATACCTTTACATTTCCTGACACAGGTTCCTTAGAAGAACAAATGAGTCAGTAAAAGGATCAGAAGGATGGTGTGGTGCTACTGCAAACTTTTTTATACCACTCTCTTCAGGTTCTGACCTGAAAGGGTCCTCACTGCCAACAGGTACATCTGTCAAGCCTGCAATTGGAAGTGTGGGTTGCCTGCATCTTACAAGTGTCCCATTTCTCTCAGTTTCTTCAGTGAGCACAAACTCCACTGAACCTGTTGCTTCTTCACCAACAGAAAGCTGAAGCCTCTCTTCATACCGAAGTATTGGACACAGAGTACAACCCAACAGTGTGAAACATCTTTGGAAAGTAGGGATTCTGTTACTCAGTGTACAAGTTCGAATTTGAGTAACATCCATCTCCTTGGACATGAAGAAAGATCCCTACTTCCTGATTTTGGAGGAAAGCTCCAACTGGGGAACATTTACATAAGAATCAGAATCAATTAAGAAACATTTGCAAATGAAATCTCTACCCTTTGCTGACTCAGGGATTAATTATAAAAGTAATCTTCTCCTTAAGTCACTGAGGTTACTGAAGAACAAAAATGTTTTAAGAGAACAACTTCTCTTAAGAGAAAATGACTGTTAGCTCATGGCCCACAGACCCCAGGTCCTGCGGGATAACTGGAAGATTTAATGAAGACTGAAGTATGAAAACTCATACTTGCTGCAATCTGCACGTGAGAAGCACAACAGAATGAGTTCCTCCTCCTGGAAAATGTTTAGTGTGCTACGAATTGAAAAAGGCTGAAAATAAACATCAATATTCCTCACAGACTTAAGGTTAAAAGAATTATATTCCAAGTTTTACAAGATGTTAATTCTGTTATGAAATCTAAATATCACTTAATATTTGTTCAGTTAATGATAAATGACTAAAATGAATATTGGATTCAGATACTTTCAAGCTTCAATCCTTAGTCTTAAATTTAAGACCCTATAACCAAGCACTCAGCATCTAATCTTTACACAATAAAGACGCTTCGGTAAAATTTCAGCTACGAAAGAGAAAGAAATAAGCCTGGGTGTAGAGACTGGGTGGCAACTACTCTCTTTGGTTAGCTGGAACTAAGCTAGAATGAAGACCAGTACTGCCTTACACCCTGGTGATTTATGTTTGGTTGTACCCAGATTGGGATAGGATGGTTATTGCTTTAAGATGTTCGTGGCACAATTTTATGAGCAATTTATCCTTTCCTCTATGCGCTGGATGCCTGTGAGCCCCGAGGACTTCAGGAGGTTAGATGGCAGTTAAGCACCTCGATTCTCAGAAGAGAGAAGCTTACAGCATGTGTTGGAAGCAGAAATACATTTTCAAGTCAAAAAGAGAAGCATCAAGCAGGCATCATGAGACAGCTGCTAAGAAACCGTACTCTGCATCACTTAAAGTCTCTATTTTTCATTTTAATCCTAGCATTATCATTTACTTTCCATCAATATTGTTGCTGCACTAACTTTCAGCAAAAGCATAACAATTAGCCTTCTTCTCCTGTCACTTAACGTTTAAACTCTCCACCCTTGTATTATGCCTAGTCAGTTAAACAATAAAATGCTCTCTGTCAAGGTTTAGCTTTACACAAAAATCTGGCGTCGGTTCAAGAATGATAGCCAGGTCCCATAAATAGCTGGTTTTACGAAAGTGAGTGTCTTGAATCAAACAATAGAAGGAAGGTCAGCGTTAAAATAGCTTCTTAAACTACCACTGGGCAATTAATATGATATAAAAGAAAAGGCAGCTAAGGTAAGATTCTCCTCAGTCATCTCAATTGAATAGCACTTTTATTGTATTTTACTGTTTTCCTCCATTATATGATGAAATTACAGCTACACAATGCTTTCTGGAGGTCACTAAGCAAATGTGTAATGCTGTACCTGAACAAAATAGAAACTAAAGGAAAGAACTTTTTTTGCATGTGCGCTTAGGAAACAATAACCAAAATAATGTCTTTTCCATCCTGAAAAAGTGATAGTTAACCCAGTGTGCCTGCCTCAAAGAGGAAAAAGAAGAAAAAAAGCTGAGGTGCCATCATCATCCTGGCTCAATTCCCACTGAGCCAGAAAACTGAACTATTAGCACGGCAACTTCACAAAGCTGAGTGAAGAGATGCTAAGCTGATCATAGTCATATACTTTTGTGATTCCTAACACTGGCTTTTACTGAAATTATTTGGAATATGTTACAAGCAGCATGCCTCTCCATCTCATCTCTCAGCCTGGAAAAGGCGAACCAGTCACTCCCTTCACCCTGTCAGTTACACGGTGCTCTACGACAGGAGACAGACACTGCTCGTGACCTCCCCGGAGATAAGAAGTACACTGCCACGAACGTTTGGCTAAAGGTTAAATATATTTTGAACAGAACGCAGCATTTTGCTGCCTAATACTCTGTAGGACTTCACAATGCCTTGAACTTTTCTCTACCTATCACTTAAGACCGCTAGACATTTTATGAAAGCTTTGTTCTGCAATTCTTCTAATAAAAAGCAGTTTTACAGATTATTAAGAACATTATATCCTTGGAGTTTATCTAATCAATAATTTGTTTAGCTAAGCAAACATCTACTGGTTTTATATTGCATCAGGTATTAGTTTTACACACCCTTATAAAAATGCAACTGAAATTAAACACTTTACATTAGTCGCATACAAGTAATTCTAAAATTTGATTAAAAGTTTGTGGTAGTAGGAACAAACAAAACACTCACCCCATCGTAGAGAGAAAGAGACTTCATATGGTCCTTTGAAATGGAAATGCTGCCATGGTGGGGGTCAGAAAAGAGGATACCATCTGAGAAGAAGTACAATTTGCCTAGAACGTGAAAGAAAAAAGTCACTGAGGTGCGTACCAATATTTAAACATCATATGATGGTTGAATGCCACTTTCTCAGGAAGAATCTATGCTCTTGCAGAATTTTGTCATACTTAACACGGAACACATTTGAGTGAAGATTTGCAATAGCTTCTAGGCAGCATTCAGAGCGCAGTTATCTGCTCTTCACCGGATCTCGCTATCAAGGGCAGGAATCATGACTGTGATTACATTTCCTTTCATCTTAGCCCTCCCTGAAGCCCACTTACCATAAAAATACTCTGTGCTTCATTTTTTAGGGTTGGGGGGCAGGGGAAAAAGTGGTGAGACTTCCAGCAGAGAGCCAACATATTAATACAAACCACGCAGACAGTAAAAAAAAAAAAAAAAAAAATCACAGATAAGAGTTTGCCTTCACTCCCTCATCAAGAGGGAGTTGAAAACAGACAAGCCCTTTATCAGCAGAGGTTCCTGTCCTTGCACAGGCACAGAACCACCCCTTTACACAGATGCCCTACATGCTGCCATAAATCCTTGCTCACTGCTTCCCCAGCACAGCAGCACCGTCAGGATGGCCGAGCGGTCTAAGGCGCTGCGTTCAGGTCGCAGTCTCCCCTGGAGGCGTGGGTTCGAATCCCACTTCTGACAACTTGCTCTTTTCTTCAGCAGCCGCCCCGGTGTGGGTCTGGGCGCCCTGCACTGGGATTTCTCAGAGGCAACTGTTTCTGGACTATCAATTTCCCTGGAAGCTCCTGACTTATAGCTGAGAGAGACAAAGTTCATTTTATCTCCTTTTTTTCTCGACACTTTGGCTCTTAGCAAATGTGATGATCAGGGGAAGCAGCTGGAAAAACGAGAAGCAGCAAGGCTCACTGGTATAACAAAAAGAGTATTCCAAAGTTCTACAGATTGACATTAAATTAGCAAATTTCATATTAATTTCATATTAATATTTAATATTAATTTAATATTAGCAAAAAGCTAATACCTGACAGTCCTAAGAAAGCCATAAACAGAAGACTGAAGTAGGGACTCTGCTACCAGTGCTAGACCAAGCATTAAAAGCAGGATCACATCCCATCCAGGCAAGTGTGTGAGACAGGAAAAGGGAAAGGGAAAATAAAGCAGCTTTACTCAGAGCTGAGCTTTAAGAAAAAGCAAGGGTCAGCAGCAGAACAGCTACAAGATCCAGCTAAACATGACTGTACACCCAGCTCAATCAAATAATGCTTTGAAGAAATAATAAAGAATGAAGGCAAAGAACTACAACGTTTTCCTCTTGAAATGGCAACTCATTAAGATCTTCAAACTTCAAAGTCCTAATACTGAAAAGAAGCTTGATAAGATTCACAGTATCTAGGTAAATGATTTCAACAGTTAGCTGAAAAAAGGCTGTTAGCTACAAATGCCATAGTTGTAGGGGGAAGCTTCCAGCAAACACTAAACCTGTGCTGCAAAATCAACTGCTATTATAACACACAGGCACTACTGTTGTAAGCAAAGCAATAGCAAATTTGAGGTCCAAATTCAAAGTAAAACGGAGACAACCTAGGAGTCAACAAATCCTCCAAGTAACTAGAAAGCTTCACACAATAAAACAGGTGTGGAAGTTTAACAGAATACGTGGACAAGAACTTCATTGCTGACACAGGGCTTACAGAATTCAAAACACACAACACAGGTGGTATTCTGTTGGCTGAGGAAGAAATATGGCCAACTATAACATTAGGAATACGTTTGTCAAATTTCACAGAGCATCCCACTGACAAATCCTGAGAGATGGGGGAAAAAAGCAGGAAAACTGGAGATGTTAATTCTTCTGTAACAGGAAAAGATTCCGAAAAGAATAGTAATTAGTCCAAACCAAGATTGCCCCCTCCAACATTAAAGTCAGTGAATTACATCAAGAACAATTTGATACACCGTTTGTATATTTTTCACAAGTCATTAATTACAACAGAGACTATTTAATTGGTACGAGTGATTGACTCAGTGAAGTTCACCCCATAAAATTCCAGAGAACATTAGACACGTTAGCATACCAAGGAAAAGGTTTAACAGCTCAACTTCTTTGCCATGAACTTTAGTCATGGATGCAAAGCTCATTACAGCAAGACAAATGACAGAGAGGAGGAGTGCCTGTGTGACAGCATCTTTTTCACCTCGCCTTGCCAGACTAGATGGCTGAAGCCCCAGTAGAGCCCAAATTGGAGCACAGCAAAGCATCTTGCAGCACACATGAAAGGGAACAAGATCAAGTTCGTTTTCACTTGACACCTGAGAAAATATCTCACTCGTTGAAGTGTTACATAATGGCCCTTATACCACCTACTTATAACTCTCCATCCCGAGAGTTATGGAAACATTTAACTTAGCAAATCTACCAAAAAAGGGGAAAAAACACACTGCTCCACTGAGGCAGAGACTGCCACTTTTCACAACACTGAAGGAACCACTCTTCTTCTCCCTGATTATTTACCGAGTGAGCCTGCACCCGCAGCACTGTGTTGCAAAACAACAAAATAGCTAAACATGTTGTTCTGCATTAATTTTTCCTTTAAAATCTTCTAAATTAGAGTGAAAGAAAATTCCAGTACGTGAAACTTGCTGTTTTATTGCTTTGCACATCATTATTTGTCTTCAGTACTCTTTGTGTAACTACAAAAGAAAAAAGCTAAGTATTTTCCCATAAAGATTAACAGTTTATAATAAGTATTTGAACAACAGCTGCTGCTGCACATCAATACTGGGACAAGAGTACCTACCCTGGATAAAGGAATAGAGAAGCAATATGCCTTAAGAAAGGTTTTGATTTAGCAAAATATTCATTCATCTTTGAGTTTTCACACGGCAAAGCAAGTCACATTAATGCAATGCTGCAGTGTGAAGGAAAATCCTGCCAACAGTCCTCCTAAATTGTATTAAGGAGCACAAATGTCCCAGTAACATAACTAAAGGTCTTCAATGAAAATGCACCAAGACAAGAGGAGTGGTCTATCCATTGCTTGTCATTTTGTGTCAGAAAACAGTAACTTCACCAAATCTGAAAAATACTGAGAATGACCATCTTTCTGTTATGCAGGGAGCTTCTGTGCTAATAAAGTTCCTCAGGGAAAATGACAACAGAAAAAAAAGCTGGAACAGCATGTCAGCTCCAGGAAGAGGCTTTGGTAGAAGCAAAGAACACAAGGCTTTAAGTAAATTTAGAAACAAATCACAACACAGAGGCAACGTGTCACGCTGCTCAAAAGGTACTTACGTATTGGCCTTTACTTCCTATGCAGGGAGCCCACAGTCTCATGTCACTACTTTAACGCCCAGTCTTTCTAACCTCATGTTCACACAGGTACAGAAAAATCCAAACCCACATACCACATCACCCATTAAGGGGAGAAAAACCCAGTTTGTGCACTCTTTTGTGCTTTAACTATGGGAGAACTCTCCCAGGCTCACAAACATTAATTCTCAATCACGCGACGGGAGCTGCATGTGTGTCAAAATCAAGCCTATAGCTCTGATACAAATTCTTCCTCTACACCTACGAGTTCCAAGCAGAAGTTGGGGATAAAGAAGGGAAACGTGGCGTTTAACAAGAGATTTACAGATGCAAGTAGAAAGAAAGCACCTTAAAATGATGGTACAGATCCGTGAATCCCAGAAACTATGCAGAAACTGGACCAACTGTATAAACAATTGAAAACACATCTCACCTTCTGCAGGCATGGCCTGTGGATTGCTAGAGTAAATATATGCTCCATCACCTCCAGTAAGTAAAGTGCCCAGAAAAGATTTGTCTTCCTAAACAGGATAAAAAACAAAAGTATCACAGACCACATCAAAGACTGTAGTCTAGACAAGAACATTTTCATCAGAAGAGGTTTTACTGCAAGAATAAAGAAATTAAGAAGTTCTGACAGATGCTGTTTAAAAGAATTTAAACTGCATGGATACGGAAGAACTAGTGAAAGACACTGTTATGTCAGGAAACCAATTTTTAGAAGCATCCCCCTCCGCCCCCCGGCTGGTTTTGCCAGCAGCTATTAAATTACAAGTTATTGTCACAGCCACAAGGCACAGCTTTTTGTTTTTAGATTGTCAATCGACTGAATTCAAAGTATACTACAGGAAAATGAAACTATTTGTAATGAAGATTCCTGGGAACCGCAAGCTAAGCCACAAATGTGAAACTCATGTGGTTTAAGACGTTCTCAGATCCCAAATTCTTTTCTTTTTCATACTGCTTGAAGTGTTTTCCTGTAGACATTTAGCATGCTAATTAAGTTAAAAGAAAGTTGCATGTAAAGTGGCATTGAGGTTTGTTGGTTTTTTTTTTTAAGCTCATGTGCTCCATGGGTAATGCTTAGGGAGACTTCCATGGAAACTAAGCCTTATTAGAACTTTTTGCTCTTGGGTTTTGCCATTCTTGGAATGAAAGAAAACCTCAAACTTTTACATACAATGCATTTCTTTTTTTTAGGTCCAAGTTTAAAAAAGACAAGATAGAACAGATAAGACTTTCACAGAAGAGGAAAAAATGCTAAAAGCCAATTTTACTAGCAGCTAAGATTTTGGGGATATTGGTTCTTGAAAAAAAAAAAAAAAGTAACCTTTATAATTTAACTAAAAAGTTTAATTTTACCTTTAATATTAGCTGTGCCTTTTCAGACAGTTTCACATCGCTATCTTCAACCTGTAGGCAAAAAAATGTTTCCCTTTGTACTGTTAGTAGATAAAGCAAGTTAATTCAACAAGAAATCTTTAAAGAAGGTTCAAGAACCTTATGGACCACAGAAAGGTAAAAATCCTGACCAGACTGCTTCAAAGATAGCTTTGTGCTTTTCAATACTGTGCTACCATGGGACAGAAATAATTCTTTGAAATATATTCAAGGAGATACTCCCCATTAAATTGTTTTTGTAGACTAAAACTGTATTGTATTAGACACAAAGGAGTGTAACTTTAAAAAAAAACACTATTATTAAAGTACTTCAGAAGCATGGACTGCCAACTGGCATAATGTTGTCCTTCTTCTAAACATTCATTGAAATTATAACTCAGTTTACTACCTTAGAGGTCTGGAAACAGACCTCTGTTGGGGTAGACACTGAAGTGACCCCACAATAAACAGAATTTTCAGATGTTATAGTGTATACTTCCTAGAAATAAAAACAATAAAAACCAAATGTGACTTCAAACAGTTAAAAATTGAAATGATGGCGAAAAGAAAATGATTTAAAACTTGTCATGAATGGAACCATCAGCCTGTTTCTTTTTATTTTTTATACACTCCTTGTCCAAATTTTTAAAAAATTACAGTATTACAGAATTCTGTTTTAATGACTGGATTCTGTACTTTTTCTTCATAAATCCATACATTTATGACACGTTTCCAGTTGTGAAACTGCATTCATAGAATAAAATCGAACAAATTTTTGTGTACTAACCAACCAAGATGCGTATCTTGGGATAGCTGCAGTCAATATTATGTGGCTGGTTTCTGAATTAATACTGCCATCTGCAGGGAAGTAAATGGAAAGCAAAGAAGTATAATACCATCCATGTACTTCAGATCATTTAATGTTACTTTAATGACTGGAAATTTCTCTAGGAAATATGAAAAGATTGCTCATTATTTTAAGGACTCATTATTTTTTAAGTGAAGCTCTCCCAGCAGACTAGCTTCTAGTCTCCCTGTGTTGTAATGTACCCAGAACTGATAAACAACAAAGAAGCCCTGCTTTTATTTTGTTCTCAGTATGCCTCTTGCATCAAATTATCGTAGCTTCTTGGCTATTTCTTGCTTCTTTCTGGCTCACAGTACAGCCTAAGCTAACAATTTTCCCTTTCTTCCAATTCTTGTCTGCAACTTGCCCCAAATGGTAGCCCAAAACTTCTAGTTTAAGGAGGGACTACAAAGTTTTAATATAAATAATACTAGCAGCTGAATGTGTGATTGGCTTCTTCCTTTGCTCTCTTCCTCACCAAAAGTGTTCCAACTCCCATGGTTAAAAATCTTGCAGTCTGTCTGCATACAAGAATTCATAAATATTGTCCAGACAACCCTAACAACTACACTTCCTTGCCACATGTAAACAATCTGAAAAACTATTCACTTGTTTCAAGATATTACTCAATATTCTGTATTTTAAATAAAAGCCTGTTCTAAAAACAAGCTTTCTATAAGTTGTATCATTTTAGTTTTATTTCACCTCTTCCAAATACATGAAACAAGTGTTACAAAGTGATATAAGAGAGCTACAATATAAAATATTCACCAAGACCAAAGAAAATTTGGGTAGGTTGCTAGTATACTAGAGTTCTTGACACCTCAGCACAATCTTAGGGACAAGGCAGCCATAAAACCTGAAGCCCTTTCAGTTAGCTTACAAAAACTGTCTTGACACTTACGATATTCTTTACTACAGGCAAAAACATGTAGATCACTACAGGCTAAAACATGTAGATATTTAACAAGAAGGCTTGAAAATATTAACTGCAATAACAACAACCATCAGAAATCCATTTGCTATTCAAGCACAAAAAAGTTCAGAGAATGGTAAGTTGGCACTAGAATTCAAAATAGTTACCTTTTTCTTTTACATATATCTGTGATGTTAGGAAGGACTCTGAAAAGACAACAGATCCCAAGCATCCTCTTCCTGTGAGCAAGTCTGGAATGTCAAATACCATCATAGACGCCTACAACGATCAGACAGTTGGACAGGAAAGGGAGAGAATGCAGAATTTGAAATATTTCAAGTGAAGCAACAAACAGCACGTTTTAAACTTCCTAAAACACAATGCTTTTACACTGAATCGGAAAGCCTGAAACCTTAACAGCATTTTAAGGTTTTACTCCAAATTCCACTGACTTCACATTAAAACTCAATCTTATCTCACTTTCAGTGTCTGAAATAATCACTGCCGTTACATTTCTAATCACATAGATAAAATGCTCAGCATGCCCCATAAAAACAGCCACTCAAGCTCTACTTTCTAACAAAATATATAATCAGAATATTGAACAGCTTACTTACCGTTTTAATCAGACTCAGGCTATCCTCATTATCTAATGGAGTAATTCTGGAATAATAATGATAATTAAATATTTAAAGATTAGATCATTTTGAGTGACTTTTTAACAGTCAAAAATCTATTTCATTTTAAAGCAAGCTCTGATTTGTGTAGGCCATTTCAGTCAATTAGACAATACGGGGATTAAAAAAGCACAAGCTCGTGATGTCAACCAAGTTAAAAGCACTGTTTTAAATGGAAACTCTTAATGGGCTTGTGCTGCTTCTACTCATTAACAGAGTTAATAAAAATGGTTTACCCAGTTGTTTTCCTTTTCCTTTTCTTTTTTTTTTAGAATGTTTTCAAGATTCCACATAATTACAAATAGGAATCCACTAAACCGACTCAAATACAAAAATATTTAGAGCATCTTGTACAAAATAATCAAATGTTTTTTCAGTCTCTGAGACAATATATTCATTAAATGTAATAGAACACTAATTAATAACAGGAAGAGATACAAACCTTCCATGATTGTTCACAGCCTGAATTTGAAAAGCAATTTTAGAGCTGCAGAAAAGAAAATGTACTGGTGAAAAACATGTTTTATACTTCTATTGCACATTTTTAAAGATCAGCAATAACACATTTTAAACCAATAACTGTTGAAGTGATTACATAAACAGGAAAAATTAAATTATTGTGATTGTAAGAGCTTTTTGAACACATTATGAAGTCTTGGAATATTGGCACTAACTTTGAAGTTAACATTTTGTGCATTTTTCCCCCCAAAAGACACAATAAATCAATATTTATTTGGAAGTAGTTACCTTAATGCTGTTTTAAGCTGTGTTAAATGTAGGGTATCTAACATAGACATAAACATCTGCTCTGCTCCCTCCTTTGCCTGAAAAAAGGAAATCAAGAATGAAACACCTTTTCCCATATTTCAAAATCCCAGCAACCGTAGGAGCAACCATAAAATACACAGAGACCATACACCAAACAATATTATATCGATACACCCGGCTAAAATTTGTCTTTTACTTCTCTAGCATTCCTTACCTTACAGTAAGGGAAATTCAAGAAAGATGAACTACTGTAAAAAGGTAAGATTAGATATACTCTGAATTTATTTTTTTAACAGAATTCAGAGATACTGGTTGGAAACCAGTGTTAACCTCGTTAATGTTAAGCAGTTGCCTGAAATGCTTTGTGAAAGGTGTTTTTTTGGGGGGGTGGGCATGTGAGGTAAAGGGTGTTTAAATATATTAAATATAAGTTTATATGGCAGCAAATCAACAGTGAGAATGTACAGAATCAGTGCTTCATTTACCTTGGATTCAGTGGAAGTTTTAGCATAGCACTCAATGCCAGCAAGCACAGCCTCTACAACAGCAGTATATATTTGCGACAACAGCATACTGAAGAGAAACACAAACACAACATTTACTAGACAGATAGAGTTTGGTTTCCTCCACGGTTTAAAAGGAGCAGTTAACACAGAACTAACTCCCTCATACAGAAGGGGTTCTTGTTCAAATGAGTGTAGATGTAGCTTTATGCTTAAATCAGTTAAAAAATATTAATTTGCTATTGCTCAAACTACAGAGTATCTTGATAAAATCTCTTGCCAGAAGTGTAGCCCTGTTCTCATCAGTCAAGGAAAATAGACATTTTATCATTGACTTTCCTTGGAGCTGTGTTAAGGTAGCCTCACGTTCTGAAAAAAGAAAACCAGGCTAGAACCAGCTTTGAGACTGTCTTTTACTGGAGAATGTCAATCAAAAAAAAAAAAGCCAGAACAAAGCAGTCACCACCTTTAGATCACATCTACATCATAGCTTAGTCCCATTCTCTTCATAAATGGGAAGTGAAAGACTACTACTGAACTAAACAAAGATGATGAGAAGCCAGAAGTGATTTACAGCTCCTGACACATTCACAGCTCCAGAGCTATTGAAAACAAAAAACCTGTGCCCAACTAAGACATTTTGTCCTGCAACTAAATTGGAACTGAAAGATAATAGACCAACATTCCTTCTTCCCCAAACTTTAACTCTTCTGCAACAGCTAAATTTTGAGGGATGGATGCAGGGGGAAAGACAGACAAAAATACAGCATTTAAGCCTATGCAAAGCATTCCCGAATGACGAAAAAAAGCATCTGAAGCTCCCAAGCATGGCCCAATATGGAGAAATCTCAAAACGCCCTGATGATTGCCTGGACAGACATCAGCCAATTCAAACAAGCTCTACAGAGGCTTTGTTCTAACTTCATCCCTGAGAGCAGCAAGTAGTTTAAAAATTAACCTTATTTATTTGATGAGGTTTAATCCATATAATTGCATGTACTAATTAATACATGCATTTCATTTAGGTTTTCAGTACGTGCTCATCATTAGTGTAATTCTTCCTAACTCTGTAACAGTTCCTGTTTTCAAATTCCCATATATATTTACAAGAAATGATCTCACGATGAGCTGCGATATAAGTAAGATGTCATAGTTCTCTTACTTCTCTACCCATTTTTAAATTTTCATGTTAACAATGTAAGACAGCAAACGGTATTTGTTAAAAAAGTTTACCCCAGGGATACCTGAAGTCACACAGCCAGTTTATGCACTCCAGCCGTTCTGTATTGTAGATTGCAACTCTACTTCCTAAATATAGCTGGATTTGGACTGAGTATTGCTTATGAAATATTTCTGTGAACTGTGGCTGCCCATCCCTGGCAGTGCTTAAGGCCAGGTTGGATGGGGCTGGGGGCAGCCTGGGCTGGGGGCATGGGGCCCTGCCCATGGCAGGGGGTTTGGTGGGGGCTCTGAGGTCCCTTCCAACCCAAACCACTCTATGACTCTAAGTCGGCAACTTACACTTGTTCAGGTTTCTTGTGCATCTCACTGTCATTTCCTGTAAAGAAAAAAAAAAAGTTTCCTTTAAGCACTTCTGGAAGCGTTTCACACAGAACTTATTTGGCTTAACAGTTCTGCTGCTTATCTTAGACAATATTTACCCAATATTTTATGTAACTTCACCTTGTTTATAAATTAAAGAAAGAGCAAAGCACAGATCAACTTGTAGCACTACAGACTACATAATTGCCAAAATTAGTATCTGCATCTCGTAAGCACAGCTTTACTGAGTCAGAACAAAGATCCCAAAAGCTGCTATTACTGGATACCCAGAAAAAAGCATAGCTACAATAGATAAATGCTACAATTCCTTCTCTCTTACATGCCTCTGACCACTTCCTCTTCTGACATTATTCGAGTTGGATACAGTCTGAAAATGTATGGTAACCCTAAGGAGACTGACTTTATCCACAGACCCCAAACCATTTAGAATGGTCATTTAAGAAACTTGTTTTTCAAACTTTCATTTGATTTGTTTTTATTAGGGAAGATAACTGTTCAAACATCTCGTATTCAACCCAAGCAAGATGGCTGAGGATGAGTCAAAGACTTTTCTCTATCCTTTTAAAAATCTTTGACTTGTTTACCCCCACCCCCAAAAAACAAATATAAAACAAAGACACAATCACAAAAACCACCCAAAACAACAAGAATCACAACACAGTAGTGTACAGTATTGCACAGTAGCGTAGGATGTGCAGCAGAAAAATGTTCTGCTAAGGTGTCATGCACCCACTGCAGAATTATGCAAGAATCTACCACCAAAAACACTGTGCAGCCTAATGTTAATAAAGGAATCAAAAACATCTTTTGATTATTTAAGACTTGCATTGATTAAAGAGAAGAATTCCCTTAAACTGCTGCTTGTCATGCTTAATACACTTACCCAGGAAAGGAACGTGAGTGGTTCCAAAAAAATAGGTCCTGGAACAAGCCAGCGGTCCCTTTGGAGATACACACTGCACTACCTGGTGGTCAGTAGTAATGAGATACAGAAAGATCTTAGTAAAAAAAATCAGCGCAATATTTAACAATAAACTAAGTTCCCCTTAAGTATTCTAACAATTGACATACTACACAAGGTGTATAACAGAGTTGGCTGATTTAAAGAACAACTTACGTTTTCAAAGGTATATTTCATTTTTGACTTGACCTGAACGGTTCAAAGGCTTTGGAAAGGAGATGAGCCCTGACTTCCATAAGTGTTAAGAATGCATTTTCAACTTCCTATGCCAACTGCTCTTCTCATGAAAAGGGAAGTGGGTCACGTTCCAATAACTATGCTCGCACATGGCCTTATTTACTGTTTTCATGATACCCTATTAAAACAGTATCACCTGTACCTGTAAATAAACCAACCACCTTTTTAAGAACAACGTCAGAATTGAAGACAACAGATGGAGCAGGTACTGCATCAGAAAAAAAAAAAACTGCACTTGCATTCTCAAAGATATCACACGAACTCAACTGGAATGTTAACATGGGAAGAAAAAAATAAAAATCGGAGATGTCTTCACAGAAATAAGGTTAGGACAGCAAACGGTGAATGAGATTTCACTGGAATGCCAATACAATCCTTTCTCGGGCATCTGACTCATGTGATGTGTCAGGAGTACCCGTATCCATCCATCCATCAGGCAGCTATGCATGAAATGTCACGACAAGATCATAAAGTCAGTCCCTCAATCATACGTTCACTCCACGATGACCTGTATGTACTCAGCCACATCCATCTCCTCCACAGCACAGACTTGGGACTCGCACAACTGACAGACACTCCCAGGGCCCATGGAGATTGGCCAGCAGGGAGCACTACACAACGCAAGCTGCACACTACCTCTCCTCCTCCGCTGCGAGTTACCTTCTTGATGCACCCAGCCCAGCCAGGCAGAGGATCTGAGTTCCCTGGGGTCGCTTCCCCAGTTACGTCCCCTGTGCAGCGGTGCAACAAGCCATCGACCTCATGATATGTTTTAAAACTAAGCTTTTACTTGAAAACGGAAACAAGTTAATCTTACAACTTGAGCGTAACATTCGTTGAACACCACAGAGATTTTCAACGTTCACCAGAACAAAGAACACCAGAAAGATTTGCAAAGGTCAAAATTTTCAAGCAACTGTTAGGTTGCTGAAGCAGACACTGAAATTTGGATGCACGTATGGATCCTGTGTCTACCTACAAAACCATTATTAAAAAAAAAGAGAGAAGTGTCCTACTGTTTCTTTTAAAGAAGCAGCTTAACAGCTCTGATTCAACCAAAACCTGTGTGTCAGACCATGTGCTACCATTACAAAGCTTTTCTCTTTACAGCTAGGGTAAGTGTCCCAAGTGGCATTTCCTCTCCCCCACCCAAACATTTGCAGCACCTCAAGTGTTAAAAAAAACAAGCAGTCTTTAAAGGACAGCTTTCAGCAGCCTATGATTAAATAGCCAGTATACTTTCACTTGGAAAGAGAAAAAAAAATTTCTCCTTAAACTGATTGATTGTTAAGGTAACTTACATTTTTATACATTAGGAATTGGGTATTTAACTAACGAGAAACATGTGCTTAAAGGGCACAAAAATATACAAAGAAAACAGAAATATACACTGCCTAGAAGCACTGGATAATTACTTTAAAACCTCACCATATGTTTTGCAGTGCTTCCACCAAGGCCAGTGTTTCGAACAAGATGTCCTTCTGATGGAAAATTGAAGTTACCAGAGTTCAAGTTTTCTCTAGTTGAGTGGCTACCAAACAGAACAAAAGGCTGCCGGCTGGGACTATGGAAAAAAAAAAAAAAAAAAAGAATCTATCACCACCAAAACACTGCAAGAAAACTTGAATAACAACAAATGAAAAAGGCTTTCAAGTATGATAGACCAACTATTCAATTTCTTACTAGAAGAGCAGGACAAAAAATCACTACAGCTGCACAGATCAAAGCCACAGAAAGCTTCCTATTGAAAAGACCAAGTTCCAAAGAAAAAAGGACTTGAATTAACAGGACTATAATTTTCTTTCATATACAATATCGTACCTCAAGGCTGTTTCTTAAACATTCAGTAGCAGACTGCATTTAAAACTTGGCTATTAGAATTTTTTTCCCCTCAAAAAAGAAAACTGCCTTCAAAAACAGAGTCGTTTAAAGTTTACCATCATGGCAAACCTTGAAATAAGTATATTGGAACAAACCTATTTTGGTTTTAGCTCTGGCTTCAGGCCCAAGACTCCACTGCTAAGGTCAAGGCTTTTCTTTTCATTATTTAAATGCAAAACAACATAGGATGCTGGAGACGATAAACAGTGGAGTTGGAGTTCAGTGTCCTTTAATTCCAAATAAAGAAGAATCTGCAGAGACACTGAGGAGCTAAGCAACCTTTATTTAGCTCGAAATAGCAGAACACTTGGTTTTGCAACATACGATAAACAGCCCTCCTCTCTTAGTTCAGATTCTGGGCTGAAACGAAATAAAGCTGACCTGGATTCCACAACTTGTGTAGGCTAAGATTTGGGTTTTAACTGCCTTGCTTCCAATAAAAAACACTGCTCTTGTTCTTCGTGACTCAGAACAGCATACCGACTCCTTCAACCTTCGTATTTTAGTTGATTTGATTATCATAAACAGAAGATCCAATTTTTCAAACAAAACTATCCTGTGCAAAATTTTGATATCTGTCCATGAAGAAATTGATCACATTAGAAAACACAATGTGGATGGTTTCAAACATTGAAATTGTGTATGTAATACCTACAGAATTAAAACCTACAAAAATTTGGAGCATCCCTCACAGAACTGCTTCTGCATGTTTGTTTGTTTTTAAATGTGCAAAGATAAGATGTAATATAATAGGGTGGTCCCCAAAGGAAGCATTATAAGTGTTCTTATGGCAGAGATATAGAAATAACTCATCCACATACTAAAAAAACACTGTTTCACAGGAAATAATGAGTAATACCTGTTGTCCGTTATATGGCTTGAGATCATTCCATGACTGAAATAACTTCTGAAAGGCTGTGGGGAAAAAAAAAATCATGATTAATAAGCAAATAAATGGAAGGTGTGATTTACCCTCACTATCATTAAGAACTTGAATTATGCTTCTCAGAGAAAAGTCTTCAACCCTCAAAAACTACTTATCTCCATAAACAAACCCAAATACCATTAAGTCTCATACATGCTTAAAAAGAAAGAGACACTTCCAAAAAGCACTAGAAGCAAACACACTGTAGTATTTTTATCCATCCTGAACGTCACCAGTTATGTTTGAGGTCTGACATGTGTAACCTCAACTTGTGAGTGCACATATACAGGAGCTACCACTGAAATGAAGTTTGGTCCACCTACAAATAGGGATCTGTAGTGCAGACCTGAAGCTAAGCTCAGTAATCAGCGAATAAACACTTAATTGTGAATTCATTATGCAGTCCTATGCCATCACACCCTGGGGGTGAGCAACTTATCAACAAAATGTAGGTTTTGACTCCTCAAACAGGTAAGGTGACATGGGTAGAGAGGAATAAAAATCAACAATGCTCAACATGCGTTAGTACTTCTGCATGAATGACACTGGCATTTCAAAGAATTACTGAAGCAGGCATACCTCCCCTGCCTGAGATTCTGACAGTTCCAGAATGAAGGGAATTTCAGTATCAAAATTAGCAAAAAAGTTGGTCCACTGATGCTCAAAAGTCATTAAATCCTAGAAGAAAAAAAAATACAACATCAATTATTAAGGCAAGTGTTACACCGAAGAAGGAAGACACAGATATTACTGAATGATCCCAAATTACATTAGAAAAACAAATTATTTTTCACAATGCAGTATAGAACACAGACTGACCAATGAAAACATCAAAAACAAAACCTACATCTTCTCTAAAAGATAAAGGACTCCCTGTTGTTGGAGGGACTTCTTTGACTGTGGACTTTAGGGATTGCTGGTGGGGAAGAGATGAAAAGACAGGAGAGATCTTCCTTGATCTAAGGCAGTACACTATTTTGAGCACCCGTAACTCAGACATCACGTCTGCCATATGACTTTCAAAACATACATGAATAGATTTAATTTATGTTTTTAAATCTCTAGATGTTCCGAAATAGATTTGTATCTGACATTAGTTGAGCTTACATACAGAAGGTTAGGAACAGGGTAAGGAGTTTGGGAAACTCATGATCAGCAAATGGCAACAATACAAGAAAATTTATTTATCTGCATCTGGAAGAAAAAAGTGGTATACAGAAAAGGAAGTATCAGTAGCTCCTCACTGAAGCTAAAGAATAGAAATGAAGATGACTCCTAGGTAAAAAAAAAAAAATCATTCACATTTTTTTTTTTTTTTTTTTTTTTTTTTTTTTAAAAAGAGAACCAGTAAAGAGAGGACTGCATCATGCTGGTAAAGAAGGAACCTTACAGAACTATACAATTTTAAAAATGCTCAGGATAACTCAATTATTTGTCATATACTAACATGAAAGGTAAGAGACATCCTGATTTTAGGGAGTCTAACACTCCAGGAGTATAACAAGCAAAACCAGAAATATGATTTTAGCAGAGGTACAAATATTTTATAGGATTTGACTTTACTTCATTAACATAACAATGCACACAGTTTACGCAGTGGATGTTGATAAACTCTTACAAGCCTTCTAAAATAAAAGTCAAGGCTTTATTAGAATTTTAAAATCAAGGTGTCTATCCTGGGAGTATTATTATTGCAGAATTATTTCAGCCTCAAGTACGCTTTTCATAGAAATTAAGAACTAACATGTTTTTGTCAGCTTATTCGGATCACGTCAATATTGTACAGAACTTTCTCTTAAATCTCAAGTAGAGTTAAAATCAAAGCTGTTAACTAAAAAAAAAAAAAGTATTTATCAACTGCAAATGCTCTAAGGCCACCCAATTTCCTCCTTGCTGAGAAAGTCATTTTTAAAATAGCCAATTTCTATGACACCAGAGTTGTTTGAAACGCCTATTCATTAACTTCAGTTTTCTGGCTATATCTTCTGTAAATGTAGCTCAGGTATTCAAGAGACGTGGTTGTTCATTAATTCTTCAGTTTCTAGCTGGGCAAAAACTTATTAACTGATTAACTTCAGTCTACACTTATGGAAGGTATAGCCACAAATGCAAAAGTTGGTCTGTAACCAGTTCTGGTAGAAATAATGTCTTATTTTGAATACCCGAACAAGTACAACGGGTAAGTAGGAAAAGGCAGAAATTCAGTTTTGAGAACTCACATAAAGACTAATTATATATGCTAATACTTATATACGCTTCCCTTTTCTAGCATGGAGATCAGATCAACTCTTTAAAATAAGGAATCACTTAACACTGTATTGTTTGTATTTCACAAAGCTACAGGGTAGCCACTGTGTGTCACTGTTACCCACTCAAAGCAGTTACAAAGCAACCGTGAAAATGTTTTTTCCCGAAGAATGGCTGTATGGATGGATTTCTTCCCCTTACCACAAAGGGAGGATTAACACACAGAAACATACAACTTTGTTCATAGTCCTGTGACCTGAATAATATCACAAGATTCAGGGAATCTTCTGTAGGAACTTCTGGCATTTTAAGAACTTTAAGGAATCCAAGATGAGCTATTTTAGAGACCCTGCACTCACTGTGTGGATCCAGTAGATTGTAAACACTATTAAAAATAAAATCAAAAAATAGGAATAAAGGCACACAACAACTTAGCTCTGCAGCCAGAGTAACAGATAGTCACTGGATCAGAAAATTACACCTGCCTTACCTCAAATACCAAGTCCTCCAAGGAAACTGGATCCATCTTGCTGTATGTTTTCCACAGATCAACGCTGACATCCATTAGCTGCAAGATATTTTAAATGGACCTCTATGAAAAATTCCGGGATGAACAACACACATACAGGTTTAAGATGCACTGAAACAGACTTGCAGAATACTGCCTAGAGTCCTCTGGGATAAGTAATGCTTTTCCACTACTGCTTACAAAAGAATTGACCAGAAATGATGCCAATATTCTGGATGCTCATCTCCTCAAGTACACAAAGACTTTTTCTTGTATCTTTTAAACAATTTCACAAAATATTCTTGGAAACTCAATTAACAGTGAAGAATAATATCACCTGGTGCAACCAGAAGGGAAAGATCAGTTTCCTGGGACAGACAAGTAGATTCCAAAGTTACTAGTCCTAGGCAACAGTTGATTCTTGCTCTATGCCAAATAGAAATTTAGGCAAAACTAGTTTAACTTAGCAATTAGCATTACCTTCTTCCAAGCTTTAAGATGACGTGTACAAAAATACTATTCCAAAATACATTCCTAGAGGGACACCTGTATGTGAATAATGTCTGTATTTACTGTGTTCCCCCACACACACTCCCTTAACTGAAAATGCAACACTGACTGTAATTTTCTTAAACCACTGCTTTACACAGCTATTCCAATTATATATATCATAAGATATGGCAATAATGACATCCCAGACATTAACTTCCATTCAATTATCAGTACAGTAAATTCTCTGAATTACAGCACCTTGAACAAATTATACGTTTATTCTACCACAAAACACAGGAAACATTTCTTAGCTGCTGGAGTTCTGTCATGTAAGAAAACAAGTATCCTTAAAACACCAAATAAAGGATTTACAAGTTATCACTGGATTTCAGATTTTTAGATTTAGCAGCACTGAATGCACAGCAGGGGGAAGCTAAGTTTGGGGAGCTAGAAATGGATCAAGAACACGTTTTAATAGGGGAAAAATTATTAAATTTCCAAAATCTATTTCCTCCCATACCTTGTTTTTTCCTCCTTGTCTATGACATACAGCAGTTGCTTAACAGGCAGCCATGCACAAACAGGTAAAAAGTTAAAAATGCCAATTCCCACTTAAATCCCCTTATAACTCTGAGGGAGGGAGGGAGGGAGCCATGCTGGAATGTGGCTGAAAGGCGAGTTAATGTGCTTGCTCTTCAGATAGTGAGGATTTGCATTGCTCCTTTTAAGGCTTTGAGAGTGCCATAAGGATAGTATCAACTCTCACAATCAAATAGTAAAGGCTTTGCCCTTACAAAGCCAACACCACACTATATACATCTTCCCAAAGCTTCTGCAGATTCATAAAGTAAATTGGGTGAGGGTAACTAAAGATTCAATCAACTCCCTCTGAGTTCCCACAGCCAAATTTTTATTGACTCATTTCTGACATCAGGAAGGGCAACTGCTCCCAGTCAGAGCTTCACAAAGATTCTCAACTATCTGCACTTGACCTTTAACAATTCTGACAGGTTCACACAAGGTGGTTATGCTGCTAGCAGCAGAACAAAGGAAAAGCATCAAGGTAGATATTGGTGGAAAAGGCACCCAGGAACTAACACAAGCCTTTTGAGCAAGCACGTACAGTATAACGTGATGAGACTAACAATGGCAGTATTAATTCTTTGTATTCCCCCCCCAGCTTCAATCATCAGACAAAGAGCACTGACTGTAAAAAAAAAAAAAAAAAAAGTGACAAAAAAAAGAACATCTGCATTTCTTTGGCAGAGGTTCAAGAAAATGAAATAAAAGAAGCTACGCACAAGTACTTAAATACGAAGCTTTCCTCTGAAGATGCTGTTAGCGTATATTTAATAAACAAATCAAGTGACAAGTTACTCAGAGTGGAACAGCAAATTATTATTTAAACTAGAAATGTTATCCAAAATCTTGTCTACTGCCCTATTCAAGAGGCTATGATGACCCAAGAATATCTAATACTGGTGAGAAAAGTAGATTCATTTCCTGCGTCAGAACCAATGACCTAGGAAATCCAGCATTTGTTACTAATCAGCTTCTATTACACTACTCCTGAAAAACTACTCCCAACTAGCAGCTCTGAAGAAGCTTTGTCTGCTAGTAGCAGATGATGCTGTAGAACATAAAGGTTGTAAATCACAGCAGGAGGCTCAGGGTGGAACCAAACAGTCATCACTTACCCAGGGCAGAGCATTGGGTAGCTCCTAGCAGCCTTTCAGTAATACCACAGTGTCTCCATCCTTCAGATTAATAAAATCCCCCCAAAACTAATCCAACTTAGAAGTTGACCCTACTAGGAGTAGCGAGGCAGGACTAGATGATCTCATAAGGTACTTTCCAGCTTAAATTATTCCATGAACTTACTGCTGCTTCAAAAAGGAAGACTCAAGAAGATGAAAAGCAAATACTCACTTCATATTTCATCGTAAAGAAGCCATCACCCCCAATTCCTTCCAGTGCAAAAGCCTGCACAATTGGCCACTTTTCAACAATGAACATATCAAATATCTGTAGATGACCTGCAAAAAAATTCACAAACATTCTCTCGTAAATACCATCAGTTTACTAATTTCCTCTAAGATGTTAGAGTGGTTCTGAGAGTCTAATAAAGGCTCTTGATTATCATATTTGCCTGTAAAACTTCAAACCTGTAACTGAAAAGTGTTTTTTGGTGAAGAAAAACTTTTGAAAAATACTTTCTCTACACCCCAAATTTTGTACCCTTTTTCCACCAGGGAAAAAAAAAATTACTTTTTCATGCAAATTTCTTTCCAAGGACATCAGAAAAACTGTGTCCATTAAAAGTCAAGCTAAAACACAAGAAGCGTTGCTTATTTCAAAATCTTCAATTATCTGTCCCTAAGTTAAAGACATCATTGTCTCCATTTTAATCAAAATTTTATGTTGATGGAGAGGAAAAAACTATTTAGCCTGGTATAACAGTACTAATCAGTGAAGCTGGAAGCCATCTAAATTGAAGCACGATCATTATCCTTAAGCTAAACACCTTCTGTAGAGACTTCCTAACAGAGGAACTCCACTCTTCCCCCTGCCCCGACACATTAAGGATTTTCCAGGCAGTGAGAGCACATCACCTTTTCCTCAAGGAAAGCAATGAAGAACTGAAAAAGGGTTTCCAGACGCGGCTGTTTTAACTATGAAAACACACACGGAAGGGAAACGCAGTACTGTTATTGAGAATGCAAAACTAACTTAAGTAGTTTGGTTTGAACCTAAACAGTTAACAAAAGCCTATTTTTTATTATAACACATTTTTTCTCTCACCTACTTTACTATGGATGAAAACCCCCCATGCTACAGGCTGAAGCAGCACGTATTGCATCGCTTTTGCAATATTTGCTGTTTGGGATGCTGTGAAGTACACTTGACTAAACAATGTAAGGTTACATTGCTCAGACTGCATGTCTGCCTACAGATCATAACAGGAAGCCGAACAGTCCAGTTTTTTCAGTGCTAAAAAAGGAAACTTGCATAACGAAATCTTTATTGTTTCCTTACATAAAGGAGCATTTATCTGAAGCTCCCATCTGAACAGAGAACTTCTGTGGCAGCAGAACATACTCCTCTGAATGCAAATTACTTCTTTTCCTCACGCTGTGAGCATTCACTCTTCAGATGAAGTCTAAGGGCTTACGTTTTTCAGAAAGAAACCCAAGCTCTAAGTAAAAAAAAAAAGTCTAGAAGGAAACTAATGACATATTAATCCTTATTGCTTACTAAAGGCAAGGAAAACTTCACTCCCTGAACTGAATGGCTTGCATGCTGCAGAACACTTGCAGTAAGCATAACACAAACTAACCTACCTTGGCAGCTGTATGGAATACCAATGCGACTGCAATCTCGAACCATGTCTACGAAGCTGGAAATTTTGAACTCCTCTGCAGCTTCTTCATCTTCATACTGAAAGGAATCGTTTAAAATTATTTGACTATTAGTTTTATACTAAAGAAAACATGTACTATATAGCTTCAAATCCATGGCAAACGTAACTTCATGTAATTCACTGAAATATTACCTACAAAGACCAAAGAACCTCTTTAGCATCTGTCTTTTGGAAACTACATCAAAGCATGGATACACTCAAGCCAACAGAGACTTTTTTAAACCTTTAAAGCAAGGTTTTCGTAAGGTCATATGAAGGCATAAATGCATGCTTAATTTCCAGCTTTTAGTCAAGTCTTTCAACATCACCTGCTAGATTCTGTATAACTTTTAAACGGAAAGTATTTGGAGAATGCGAACTGATACGCCACAAAGAAAACTTGCCATTGAGGAAAAAAGTATTACCAGGTTAACAGTGTTAAACCCACAGAGCAGACTAACCAGATATGCCTCAGGTCACAAACAAGCAATGACAACTAATTGCTATCTAAGGGAGGGGTCTGTGGAAGAAAAACAGGAGAAAAGCAGAGGAAAAGCAGCCAACACCATCTTGTTTCACGTGAGGAGCAAACAGAAGTCATTTTTTTTCACTCCATTCCATATTTCTAGCACTAGAGCAGAAACAAAGTAAAAATGATATACTTATGGCTCAGAGGAGGCTGAAAATTAGACTAAAGAGACAACACACAAAAACCATTTTTACACAGTGTAGCAACACCTCTGGAACAGGCTTAGCACCTTTGGGTATTCCAAGAGACACTTAGCATCCCTCCCCAGCCTTCCTGCAGCCCCCTTTAGGTAGTGGTAGACTGCTGTGAGCTCTCCCCCAGAGCCTTCTCTTCCCCAGGCTGCACAACCCCAAATCCTTCAGCCTGTCTTCACAGCAGAGGTGTTCCTGCCCCTTGATCATCTCTGTGGCTCTCCTCCGGACTTTTTCCTAACAGTTCCATGTCCTTCTCTTGCTGGGGAACCCAAAGCTGAATTCAGGGCTCCAGGTGGGGTCAAGGACAGCAGAGCAGAGGGGGGCAATCCCCTCCCTCACCCTGCTGCCACGCTGCTTTTGGTGCAGCCCCCAATATGATTGGCTTCTGGGCTGCAAGCACACGTCAGTATGTGATTTGTTAACTTCTTTTTATTCATTTTATACTGCTCCGAACTTAACATACAGGTAAATTACATGATTATGAACTTTTTACTTACAGCTCTTGTGAGCGTCAGGCAGCACACAGGAAATTTCTTTTAAGAAAAAGTTCTTAAAATCAGGCTCATCTCAAAAGAAGCATACCAAGTTCTTCCATGATGTGCTCTTTTTAGAATCCCAGGAAACCAGATCAAAGCTTTAGTTCAAAGCCAAGCACTAAACAGCTGCCAGCTTCTCAAAACTGAAAATGCCATCAGAAGGAGAACTTGGGTTTGGACAGCAGGCTAGAGGTTTGTTCTCTATCCGCAACTGCAGATATACACACAGACCTTTTCATAACCGGTACAGTCATGACACCTAGAAAGCTTGTATGATATCCATCAAATTTCACTGTTTTATCTTACTTGGCCATTTTGAAAATGTGCATTCTTCAATAATGTGTTTTTTTCCTCCACTAACTAGGATATTCACTTAAAAGCCCACAGTCCTGTTAAAGGTAAGCAGGAAGGAAGACAGCAAGGAGAGGCAACAGGTTTTGCCAGCCTCATCAAGAGCTACTGGGAACAATTTGTTTCACTTTTTGAAAAGCAGCAACATTTATTAGTATTAATAAAAAAAAAAAAAGAGAAAAAAGCCTGCTTAAAAGCCACTACAGAAAGTTCTCCTGTAAACAGGATGCACCTAAAGGCTGACACAACTTTTTTTTTTAATTCTATTTTAATTCACGAGTAATCTAGGAAATTGGCAACCTTAAACAAAAGAAATGTGACTGGAAGCACTGCTTTATGTGAATGAGCTGAGCGATGCGGTGAAATGCACCTTGTATTTTCAGCATCAGAAGTCTCAAACGCTTCCATTCGTTTCTGTATGGTTACCTTTCCACTTACACCATTATTTCAAGCCAGTACTGTGTGATAAAGGTAACTGCTTACCGTAACAAATCATATAAAAGCCCATAAGCAGATACAGCTTAAAATTCAGTAGCTTAGATTACAGCTGTGCTAGCAAAGGTGTGGTAAAAACTGCTGCATTCCTCATTCCAAAATGCCTGTTTGACCACCTTCAGGCATGCTGCTTTGCCCTTTCCGTGTGTTTTTTAGCAACAGAAAAGCCTGATGAGGCTTTAGATTTTGCTATGGCACATTTTAACCCATAGTTCAGTCGTTCACATCCAAACAAAGAGTAATTATCATCCTCTGTGCAGCACACTCAGGGGACCATATCTAGAATACTGCATGCAGTTTGGGACTCACAATCAACTAAGACACTGACAAAGAGGACTGAGTTCACTGGAGGGCCATTGAGATGATCACGGGGTTGGAGCAGTACGAGGGAGGAAAGGCTGAGGTCTTGGCACTGTTCAGATGCTGTGGCTGCACCCCGTAACTGTCTTTCAACACCTACAAAATTGTTGCTGAGATGGCAAAGCCAGGATCTTTGTAGTGGTGTGTACCAGCAGAATGCATGCATGACAAAGGGCATGACAAATGTGAAACAAATTTCAGATTGGATAAAAGGAAATGCTTTTTCACCATTAGGACAGTCAAGTGGTGAGTCAGGTAGCCAGAAGAAGTTCTGCAGTCATCATCCTTGGAGGTTTTCAACACCCAAGCCATAAAAACCCTCAAGTCACCAGATCTCCTCGCTCACCCTGCCTTAAGCTAGAGTCTGGGCAAGATGTTCTCTGGAGGTCCCTTCTGAATTATTTCATAACTGTGTGACATAAAACAAAGCAGCCACACAAAAACACTATAACCCCCACCACTGGAAGCTCAAGGGAACAAAATGGTTCTCTCCCTTTCCTCTCCATTTCTTCTTGCACTAGTTTCACCCATTTACATCAAGGCTCCTACCCCACTTCCCTCAGATTTCAGTATCACTCTAATTTAGAGAAGGAACTACACAGTTTCCTAACAGGGAAAAAAGCTTGCCTTAACGGGACTAAATCAACATAATTTCCAGTCTCAATTGGAATAAAAAGGTTCTTACTCTGCACCTAAGCACCAGAACTGCCTGCAGAGCAGCACACTGAGACAACAGCACGCTGCTTTGTAATACTGCATGCACAAGTGGCACGCTCCTTGGCAGCCAAGCAACTAATTGTCCACCAGCATCCTCGTTTATGTTATTCATCACAGAGAATTGGAATGGCAAACGATTATTTTCATTTCCTACTTCTCTCGCCTTCTCTTTACTACAATGAAGTTGTTTTTTTTAAGAATACCTTGACTTTTGAAATACAAGATGAAACTCTGATCCAGTAACCATATTCTGATCAAAGTGAGTGACATAACCCAGCTTTTCTCCTTACTGAAATTAATAGCTCTTCAAAGGAATAGTTGAAAGTTAAAATAAAAATACATAACAGTTTATTCGTTTTAAATGGCTTGCTAAGCCAACCTTTTCTAATGTTCTGAAACTATTGGCATACAAAGCATTAAAACACTGCTTTGACAGCAAACAAGACAAATTGCTGGAAATCTCAGTGCTTGGATTCAGAATCTCAGTATTTGATTTGATTCAGATTCTGTATTTTTTACAACCCACATTTTCCCTCACTAAAAGATCACTGAGTCATATCAAAATAGTAATAAATTAGTGGGGGAGGGAAGCAATTTGTTTTAATGCTCCAGCAATTGCCAATTATTAAAAACATTCTTCTCACACACATTAGGCAAAGCAATTAACACCCATATGTAGATGGGGATCACTCCCTACTGAATATGAAATAAAGATTCCACAAGGAACATGGAAAACAAATGTCCACTTTGAATATGAGTTCATCAGAAAGATATTACAGAAAGGCAATTCTTATCTGCACTGAATTTTCCACTTACCTCATTTTCAGTTAGACAGTGAAAATGCAAGTTCCTCCAAAATGCCACATATGGCAAAAGATGATTATAATTCACAGGGTTACAGTACAGATGGACACTATCAGGTTTTATTAATATGATTATATCTGCAACAAGCAGAACAAGCATTATTCTAGCATCAAGACTCCATATATAGAATTACACGAACACAAGAAGAGCACAGGAACTGACCAGAAAACACTTTTCCTATAACATGCCTCATTAAAAGAAATTATTTAACTATTTGAATAAACAGTCATCCCCCACTTTTCTTTTTTTTTTTTTTAATGGAACAGTTGGCAGCTCTGCACTGCTCCAAGTACAATAGTACTTTTTGCTGTCCAGAACAACTGCGGGTTTATTTGGAAGTCTTGCACAGAACTTGCGTCAGCCTGTCCTTTGACAGGCCAAGAGTGTCAGTGATGAGGACTCACAGAGCACTTCGAGAACTGTAAACTACAGCTGCTCTTGCTTGATGTTACATCAGCTTGCTCCAACTGAAAACTAGCCTTACAACATGTACGATGGACATTGAAAGTTGCATGAAAATAAGAGAATATGTTGAAGTAAAGGAAAAATATAGCTTTACTCTTTTAGAACTCCAACGGTTTGATCAGATAATAATTGATGATAAATGTACAAACACACCATGACTGAACGAGGACTCTGATACTGGGTGTATTTCTCCTTCTTTAGAACATTTGGAGGAAGTTCTGAATTGGGGGAAGGAAATTTGAACAAGGGTTCTTCAGTAGCGTTTTTAGAACAGTTTTTCAGGTCTATAAACGTGATTAGAAGTTTTCTGGCTTTTTCTTTTTTCCCCATTGTCTATCACTTTTCCTGGACAAGCCTCTCTCCAAAGGCAAAGAATTGATGAAAATGCTGAGTGTACTACTTACCATCAAGAACTTCTTCAGGGAAACCAGTTCTCTCGAAGTCATTGTTACTCTGACTGTACAAGCCAAAAAGCAGATAGTTTGCCAGTTCCCTGCAACCTTCATTGTATCGGCTATCTATTCCTGCAAAAGCAAAGCCAGATGTGAAACATTCTCTCTCAACACAGTGCACCTGTAAAGTTTGTGTTCTTCCCAGCTAAGAAAAATATTTTAACAGGAGCATTACCTGAACACCTTCACAGGGAAAGGAGGAGAGGGACAAGGCAGCTTTTGCAAGTTCATTGCTACATGCTGACATTCTTCTTTTGACCTAAATCTACAGGTCCTGCATAAAAAATAGTCTAGTTTTCTGCAGTGTTATGAAGCAATAGAGTTTCAATTTTATCTAGTAATTGAAACTTGACATCTGTCTGGATGCAGTGTTCATTCCAATGAATATGTTCTTGATAGAAGCTTCCTAACAAACTAATCCTGTGACCTAAATCTCCTGCTTTAGAATACATGATTAAACATTATCTCGCAAGTATTACAGTGTAATCCCTGAGTCACCAGAAAGCCACTGCAGACTTCTAACAAGTCAAAAGACATTCAGACGTAACATATGGTATACAAACAGCTTCCATAAAAAGAAAAAGGTTCTGTGGTCATTGGGAAAGTAAAATGAAAACTGAAGATCTGTAACATGAAGAGGTAAGAACAAATACAAGAGAAAAGAAACAAGCCACAGATTTAGGGAAGGCCTTCATCTCTGGAAAACAGATTCTAATTATACTGAAATAAATCAAGGTTTCTCATGGTAGAGATCACGGGTCTCGAATGACACAAAATCTCTCATAAACACTAAGGCCACGTTTTCCCACCAAGTTATATTAGGATACAGTTGGATGGTTGTCAACAAGTCATTTGTTTCTGTTATCCTAACGAGATCAGTACGATGATAATGTAATAACCCAGCCTGGATGTCTGGGCTTTGGGACTTTTATCACAAATCAAACTGAAGTCATGTGAGCACATCAGAAATCAGAACAAACACTAGGTTCTCCTAACTATACTTTTTTTTTTAAGCTGTGCTTCAGACTTTAAGGTGTTAACCAGATGCAGTGTCTGCCTCCAGCTACTGAATTCTACACCTTAATAAGCTCTCCTTTGTCTAGTAATAGTTCTTTGGATAGCTCACACATATTCCCAAGTATCCCATATTTGGTTTAAGCACACAGAAGAGATGAAGAGAATCACTTAAAGTTGTGCTGAAGCTATGAAACTAACACTGCTCCCTGCTTGTAGCTGCTGGGAAAGGGGAAAACTACACCACACTAGCCCTGGCTTTCTCAGCCCTCAAAACTCTGCCAGGATCTTGAAATCCTCATTCCTTTGCTATCTAGCTTCTAGCATTGACCTCCCATTCCTACACACAGCACTGGAATGCGCTTTTCTGAAAGTGAGCCACAATCCAGGGGGAGGTGTCCCTGCTCACAGCAGGGGGGTGGAACTGGATGATCTTTTTTGTCCCTTCCAACCCAAACCGTTCCGTGATGCCAGGATTTTGGAGGTTAGGTGTCCCTGATAACGGGGAGCCTTAGCAGTTCATTTCTAACTCCAGTCACAGCATCAGTACAGCTCAGCCAAATAACTCCCAGCTGCTCATTTGTCCTCTCTTCTGCAATTCTCTGTCATCACTTTGCTGATAATCTGTACAGACTGCCCTGGATCTGGGAACTTAAAGACAGACCGTAAATGAATGAGCAAGGTGAGGCAGAACACTCTCTAGTTCTCTTTTTTTAATTTAATTTAAATTTCCATTCGCACAAAAGCAGATGTAGCAGTGTAATCTAGAATTCAATGGGACTCAACACAATGATTGTGGTACCAAAGCTCCCATCCACCTCAAGGCAGGACTCGAGTTAGAACCAAATGTGCAGTGACCCTCCTTCCAGCAAGCTACCACCCCCTTTGCTCTTGGGGACTCAAAACATCAGCAGTCAGCCTGAACCCCACTGTAACATTACAAAATTAGCACACAATGTCCTGAAGATAAACTGGTTTGCTGCTTGAGCCTCACTGAAGCAACTTTTGAAGACAATCTGATGAGCAATCAATGGAGCACAAAGGAGTTCGGATGGTCCCTTTCAGCAGCAGCAAGCTGTTGGATCAGTTGTTCTGCAAGAGGCATTGCTAATGTTTCACAAGCAAACAGCACTGATCAGATGTTAATCTAATGAGACACTCAACTACGGGCAAAACAAAGGGGAAAGTGCAAATGTCACGGCCACTTTCATCCGATCAGGCTCATTACAGAGGTCTCCAAAGGCTGAAGAGCCAAGGTGGTGAGCCTAGTGGACAGGCTGAGTAACAGAGAACCAGGAGAAAAGGAGAGAGAAATAAGCATGGGAAATCAGAAGATAAAATGGTCCCTATACCGAAGCATCTGGAGTTAAAGGCACAGCTCCAGTTAGTGGAAAACAAACAGGAAATGAAACACAGGCAAAGATCAGATACCTCCAGAAAGCATGTCTGGAGCCCTCAGGAGAACAATGGGGAAGCTGGTAATTCGGAAACCCCCACGCCTGGCTCAGCGGAGCCACAAACTGAGTAATCCCAGGCTGTCCCAGCTCCTCATAAGGGTGTAGCCAGGCAGTGAGGCAGCCCAGCAGCTCGCCGCTGCCTACAAGACCGGGAACAGGGTGAGAATCCCTTTTTTGCAACCGAAATCCCTTTCTGAGCTGAATCCCTGTTCTTCAGCAAAAAAGGGATTCAGCTCAGCCACCTCATTTGTAACTTCTCAGTTGATAAACTGACATAAGCACTCTAGAGGAGGAGAAAAGTCACACTTTCTTGTTCCTAGCCATGCATTCCTGACAGATCTCCATGCACCAAAAGCAATACCTGTTCCCTAGCACCTCAAACACCCACGTGAGCTCTCGGGACACAGGGAGGTAGCAGGAAGGTGAGGCTGGAGCAAGTGGACTGGTCACCTTTTGACAGCTGCCCAAAGCCATCACACGGTTGTACAGCTGCCATCCACAAGAAATGGCACTTAACTATTAAAATAGTCTTCATTTAGAAAGGAGGAGGGATGAAAAACCAGTTCAATGTGCTAAATTTTGGTGAGGTTTCTCCCACATCCTAAGTGCACGAGCCCCGTGCAGCGCAGATATAATTTTAAAAGATCCTAAAGAAGTTGTCACACATAAGAAAAAAGGAGATAACTTGAAGATGTACTGGCACAGGCTCGAAAGTACTCCTATCCTCTTCAGGGAGTATAAAAGGTAAATGTCAAGGTCTGGAAAAATTTAGCTTAGCTATGCTGAACTGCGACACAAAGTTTGATCTACAGTCAGAAGAGCTACAACCTACAGTCAGATTTACAGACAGCCTACTAAATACACATCCTCAGCAATCACAACTTAAACACGAGCTAAAAATACGCTCTCAAAGTAAATTGTGAGAAAGAGCAGCATTATAAAAAAAAGAAGCTGACAGTATAATTTAGGTAGTTCAATATATTTTCTTAACTTTAACAGCAATGCGCTCCAGCTGAGACACCACAGCTTCTTCAAGACACATCTGACATGCATCTCTTCTCTCCTGACCTCCAGATGCCTTTCTCCTGTCAGCTGCGATGCCTTTTGTCACCAGCAAAGAACGCAGAAATGCCACCGCTCAACCATTTTAAAACACAAGACCCAGGATTCTTTAAAATTAGCCAGAACTGCATTTAAATAATTGTGTCAACAGCTGGTCAGTTCTGCACCTCATTAGAATTTTCCCAATTTCAGTAGAAACGCTGCACCACCTGAAGTGAAGCTGTGAATTTTATGCTGTTTCATCTCACCATGCAGTGGGTAAAATGAAAGCTGGGGGGAGGGAAACACATTAGCTGCAAGTCATTAAAAAGAGCCAGGTGAAATATAAAATGCAGTGATTGTAAAAAAAAAAAAAAAAAGTATAAAAGATTAGCTACTTTATATACAAGAGGAATCAAGATGTAAGATGATATTTTTGTCACTGCAAGTGTGAATTTGAAGACAGATTTAATCCATTCATAACAGAGACATTCCTGCTTAACCAGAGTTATGTGAGAAATTCTGCTACATTAGACAGGTCAGCTTCGACAACAGCAGCCCCATTGTGCATGCAGAAAGATTACTGCAAAGCACAAGTTTAATGACAAAACACGCTTCCTATATTTCCATAACAGAAACGCGCGTTACGAGGCAGCCTTATGCATGGTCTTAAACATTCCACATCACACTGAGGCTTACACAAAGGAATTCCTTTTGCCTCTGATGTTTTCCCTAAAGCTGTACAATGTTTTGAGTGACTTTTTTGCTCGAGACTTACTGCAGCTTCAGAATTAAGAGTCACGAGTAGTGCAGAGTCAACGGCCAGAATTAAGAGATGGCACAACTTGGGGTATCTTATGAAACTTGACTGGCATTAAAAGCCAAACCAAGTGATTTATCTTGTATCAGTAAGTTTCGATGCAAGGTTGACAGAGCCACCTAATAGATCACCTACCTGTGAAGTTACTACTTAACCAAAGATGTCTTCAGCTGTGAAGAATGTGGGTTAGGAAGGTTGTTAGATAGTTGACATCAGAAGAGAACTAGGTTATGCACCTTTTAAGATTTTTCTGGTCCACTAAGAGAGCTTCAAATTTTCTTGCTGCACCATTCAAAAAAAATCAAAACCAGGCGATGGCAGGAAACGATCTGTTGTATCGTTTCTTATTGCAAATCCATTACTACACAACTTCTTTAGGGCTACACTCGATTTCTCCATCCTTAACTGTTATATGTTATTTGCACAGTTACTCTAGACCTATCCTGCAGGGAATTTCAATTATAATTCCTGACTTCTTTAATGTACCAACAGTAATTATAAATTAAGAAACAAAAGTCAGTGTTACATACAGAAATGATGAAACTGTGAGAAAAAAAAAAAAAAACAAACTGTGACTTTCCTATAGCATACCTCTGCACACAGCTTTGTTTTGTCTTGCTCTTTTCCCCTACCCCCAGAAGAAATAAAGCACGGAAACCACATACTGTTTAAATACCACCATTTCACTCTCAACTGCTTCCCAGGTTTCTCAAGCAACTCTTTAAGTGCATTCTGAATTACTTCTCCTGAGGGAAGACCACCCTCCTGCTAAAATCCAGTTTTATTAACTCTGCCAGGCTCCTGATTCCCCCTTCTTCCCCTCTTCATCTCTTACAAGCTGAGCCTGCTCTCAACCACTCCTCCCCAATGTTCTACAGATGATTATGAACCCTGGCACTCCTAGGGCCTTCTCCAGCTCCTAGTTTCTTCCACATCCCTGCCTCTGTGGGGAAACCAGCTGCAACACGTATGTTTTCAGCTCCTATCCCATCACAAATGCTGCCTGGACAGCTGACTGTTTACTCCAAATACGCATGGGTTAAATTCTCCCTATCTTTCCTTCAATCTGGACATTAAGGCAGATTTTGTCTTTTCCTCCAGGCACTCAATTTTCTTAAGGCTTGGAAGAACATTAATATCACTTCTTATTGCAGGAAGTCTGCCTGAGAAATATTGAGAGAGAAAAGGGTGCAACAGTCAGAGAGCTGTCCTCTTGCTGGCAAACAGGGACAGGACAGGAAGGAGGAGATAATATTCATCTTTCTGAAACTCATGGCATCTTCATTAATACAATGAGAAGAGCAGAGGGGGAAAAATAAGTAACACTAACCTAAAATGCAAAGGATTCCATCAGGCTGAGATTTGCTGCTCTGTGTCAGGATACTCTGAATGTTTCGGAGGCGGCTGCAGCTGCAAAAGAAAGAGAATTGGTCTTTAAAGCCAGTGTTTTAAAATGCTCAAATTTGGTAGGGCAAAGTTTACCTCGCTTTTCCTTTGTTATAGAAGTTATTTGGATATGGTTCAGCTTAGGTATCATTTCTCTGAAATACTTTTAAATCTCTTATCAAACCAGCCCCCGACTATTTATATTTGTCCACTAAAATATGCACAAGTAGCCCTGAGAGAACACCACAACCCGTGAGAATTCCTTCTAACCAAGTGCCTCGTTCATCTCTGATCTCTAGCAACCATTTCTGCTTGGTTCCCTCCTCTCTCCCCAACCCAGCCCCTACCAGAGGGGCACAGCACAAAGCACCGCAGGGCAGGTGACACCCAGGTAGAGAGGTGATGGGAAGGGACTGCAAAAGGTTTGACAGCCCAGGAGGGATTTGCAAAAGTCAAGAGTTTGAGCACCCCAGCACCACCAGAAAACTTCTACCCTGTGTAACTACATGGCAGAGATGCCCCAAATCCCCCACAAAACCAAATTGAGAAGCGCAATATTCATGTAGGAAGCCCAATATTTGTGAATAATGCTTAATGCAAGCAATAAAAAAGGAACTTTATTTCCCTGTATATCCAGAGGGGTATCTAGAGCATTTCCATGAGTAACCCGCACTGTATCTTTCTCGTGACTTCTATATTGCGATTGTGACTTTTTTCTAGAATAAACAGCTCAAGAAAATTATAAACCTAAAGCAAATCCTTTGATAATCTACATTTAAAGCATTACCAAGTCTTGCCAAGATTCTCAGAACCGAAATGAATTGTCGTATCAATTTGATCTTGTCCAATACACATTTCTAAGCTACGCAAGGATCTCAGCCACACAGAGAGCAGCGCAGTTTGTACTTCCAGCCAACCTTTTGTGAGCTTGTTTCAAAGCAGATAAAAGGCAAGAATTTTCACTGCTGATATCACCGAATGTTTTCTTGTTTATACAACCAGGCTGCTCAGCTCTAGGAAACAGCTTTCTCTTACAGAAACCCTCAAACAGAGCTAAATTTATGATCCGCCCAAATAAACAAGAAAGCCACATCAAGTACTCTTATTTTCATAGTTACTTAAACCAAGTAAAAGGTGGACAGGTCTTTGCAGCGATCCCATGATTATCATGCTCTACTTTCTCTGAAAGACTGAACAGACATGAAAGATCTGTATCACAGCCCATCGAAGTGCAATCCGAACGTCCACACTAACAGTGAAGGTCAGACAACATCAAGATACTTCTACAGGAAGGAGGGAAGAAAAAAAAATAAAGATCCATTTGTACAAATGCTCGTTCCAGATTTATTTTTTCCCCTCTTGAGTTGCCTGAGCTGTGAACCCCTCAATTACTCTTTTTGCCTGAAACTTCCCAATTCATATTAAAAATGCTGCATCATATCGTAGTCCAGGGTACATATGAACTGGCATTTTGATCCAGTCTGAGATACAGAAAGAAATTAGGCACTGACGACAGCAAAATGACATCTAGCCGGCCGCTACTAATATCAGATGTTGTTGCCCATGTAGGTGATGGTATGAATTCCGTGAACAAAACACTGAGCTTCACACTGCATAGACAGCTCCTAATTATTCATTAAACCTAACCTAAAACTTCATTAACTTAAGAGTTTGTATCTTATTTGGGAAGCTTTCAGTCCATTGTTAACCAGGACCCCAGACTAGCTAGGGGTGACACGATCCCCGATGGCAAGCCACACAGCACCCTTTTTATTTTTTTGTACTTTCCATGTCAAAAGAGCAGAAGTAGAAAAATCCCCTGGACTCTACAAACAAATTGAACTGACTTCATTTGTTAACATGCAGCCAAGCCCGCAGATATTTAAGGACCGGCTGCAGGCCAAGTAAAATTGCTAGAGCAACCCTCAAACATTGCAACGTGGAAGAAGCTTCACATGCAGACAAAGCACACGGGAAAACAAAACTGCTACTTTACCTATCTAGGAAGGGCTGCTGAGGAGAAGCCCATGCTTCCCGAGTCTATTTGAAGGACAGATTGGAAGGGCTGACAAAGCATGCCCAAGGACATCTGCAGTTCCACAATCAGCAGCTTGCAGACTGCCTTTTATTAAACAACTTACCATATCAAAGGATGCATCTTCCTGCTCTCGCTCAGAGTAGGAAAAGAAACTGTCATCGGGAAAAATATGAATGCTCCCAAACGAAAGGCACAGGAGGCAGATTTTCTATTGAATCCTCGCAGAGAAAAGACTCAAAAACATCTCCACTACCAGCGTTCAAATATACTCCGAAGGCAAATTTAAGCAATTCTCCGAAGGCAGATTTGTCTTGATTGAAAATTATTTTTTAAAGCTCTTGTGCACAACAAACACAGCACGAGCACATACCTTGATTTTGCCATCTCCCCTCACCCCGCCCCGGATCACTTCTAAAGGAAAGGAGTGGCTAGAGCTAAATTTGAACAAAGAGCAAGCATGGAAACTCCTTGGGGAAGATTCATTCATTCCAAAGCATTATTAAAAGATACAAGTTGCTCCTCTCTGAGATGTTCAAATCTCAATTTCACACTAACATCCCTGATGAAAGGGAGACCTGATCAAATAGGCTTATCGTGTGTAAAGACAAACCAGCAAAATGGCCCTGCGTAATGAGCAGAGAAAAGCAAAATACAGAGTTTTTGTCTTTGTGAGCTTGGTAAAAACATGTTCTTATCCGTTCAAGTAAATTTCAGGGGGTAAAAAAAAAAAAAAAAGAAAAAAATGGGGGGGAATACACTTCTATGTTTGCTCTGGGTTGGTCTTTTCCTACTTTATGGTGTGATAAAAGGTTAAAAATATTACTCTTATAGTTACATTCAGCATCTTCCACAGAGATTAATTTCAGTGAACCCCTTAAAATGCATAAAGCTCTTGGATTAAGCTCCTAATTCCCGCCAAGCCAAGTTGGTCAGGTCTACATCTCATTTGGGAAATAGTCCTGACATGAAATCAAAGAGCATAGGTCAAATCATGTTATTTCATAATGAAAGGTATGACCATAAACATGTTTATTTCAGTCTCTAACACTGGGCAGCCTTCAGCGGAGTATTTTTCCTTGCCTCAGTTGAAGAGGCAGTTTCTATGAAAGAAATCTTTGAAAAAAGCTTCTTCAGGAGATATTTTCAACGTCATTTCAAGTGTATATAAATCATTACATTCAGAGGCTGACATTAAAAACCAAAGCGTTCTGTCCCTGAATAAAGACGTTATTCAGAAAAACTGAAGAGAATAATTAGAACTCTTACTACATGCTTTTAAACAATGCAGGCTGGACTGTGTATCAAGTCAGAGGAAAAAATGGCATTTTCTTGCGTTTCACATTAAACACTCATCTGACAAAAACAAAGAAACAGCCCTGGGAACAAAAATCCCCGACTTTTCCCACCTCCAAAGCGGGTGCCCTGGCAAGGGCACTGAATTTTCCTCCTTTCCACCTCACTCCCAACTTCAAACAGAGGCAGTGAAGGATCTCTGCAGAGCCACACAACCCTCCGGGCTTCAGGATGCTCTCCTGGAAGATTGGGCTCTGGATCCCTGCACGTAGGTAACCACAGCTTCATTTTGCAGTAGCTTGATGCTGAAAACAGGCATTACATGGGTTCAAAACCACAATTATGTGAAGCCTTTGTGAGGAAACCCTAAAGTCCTGGGCTTCTGTGAGCCTCAGACAAGACCTGAGCTGCGAGATACTTGAATTAGGTCTGCTGCAAACAGCCCAGTGACACAAGCACGGACACCCAGGCTGCTTTACAAGCAGGTACGGTGAGAATCTCCCCAGTTTCTACGTGGGTTTACACCAGTATAAGCACCCCCTTGTTCCAAGGGACTGTCTCGGCCTTCTCATTGCCTTTGTATCTCACCGACAATCTTGAAGCCATGCATCAAGTCACAAACTCTAGATCATGGATTAAAAAACACACATTTATATAAACCTTTCAGCCATCACAAGCTAATCTGATTGCCAAGGAAGGAGGGTCAGAAAGCCAAACCACGTTTTGGGGTAGCATCTGGTAATAAAGTGCATTTAGGCCAATTAAGAACCGCTCTGTTGAGGTTCTCGATTCAATTCTTGATCTTCCACTAGCCTTGGAGTAGATGAGAAAAAAAAGGAAGAAAATTAACAGTCATTAACTTCTGAGAATTAGCGCTCATCTGTTCACACGTCTTCTACTAATTATGCAAAGTACCTTGCTTTGTAGCAGCCCAGCCTGTCGCAGCTCGGTAACAGGCAGAGCGCTGCACGCCGTGCCTGGCAGCAAATGAAGAATTAACAACTGTGCCTTTCACAGCCAGAAAAAAAATATATTTTTTTTTTAAATAATGCCAGCCGGTGTTTTAACTTTCATTTAACCGATGTTTCCACAATGTAGTAGTTTTTCTGCACCCCTTGTTACCAGCTGAAGCTGAATTCATTCATTCTTGTCGCAGTCAAGCAGTGCTTCATGTAGGATCAGGACCAGCACCGATCCCCCGTTGATGCCTACCCTGATTTCCCCCAGGCTGGCTCACCCAACGCCTGGGATGGCGCAGCTGTGGTCACCCTGCAGCTCTCGTGATGGATGCAATCCCGCTGCCGTAGGGAGCGGCGAGCTGAGCCTGTTTTGCTCCATATTGGCAGATGTTACACTCCTCCCCCACAAAGGCTAGGCAGCCTTAAAAACCCGCACGTGGTAAAAGCTTTACCAGATCGCAGCCGACAAGGGGAAGCAACGTCGGAGGCACCCCTGGCAAGATCGTGCAAATCTTCACATTATCAAGGCTCATCCAAGGGGAAGGACTTGGAGGGATTTGTGCTGTCTACCTAATGTTAAAGGCAGCGTCTGCCTTAAGTGCTTGATTTAAAAATAAGAAATTGGAAAGATAAAGAACAGCTCACGCCTTTTTTTTCCCCCCACAGATTCCATTCCTTGTTAACTGGCTGCTACCACCATCTGTTTCCACTCTACCCCTCAAAAAACACAAGAAGTTTATTCTTTGCAGGCTTTTTGTTGACCTCTCAATTTCTAGCAGAACCCTTGTTATTGTCTGCATACAGCAGAGCACTGGATTTCCCACACTCCGACATGGTCAGCATCTTAAGGTATTTATGAAAACAGAAACCAGAAGCCAGGCTGAGTTAAAGGCTCTCAAATTCATGGATTTCAAAAGCAGTTTATTTGAAATTTAATATTGAGCCAGAACATGCTTGCTCTTGGCTGGTTGGTTGGTGGGTCTTTCCTTGCTGATTTTTTTTTTTTTCCTTCCTTAATTCACCAAAATAATTGTGTTTTACTGCATGGCACTCAGACAATGGTGTGCTCCTACCTTACACACAATTTTCCAGCTATTTTCACGATTTCTTAACAAAGAACATAGGAGACTTGAGTAGGAACAGGAGTCCTACAACGTCTTTAGAAACACTCATCGTTAGCAATATTTGGTAACGAACATTAAGACTGGATGCAGAGGAAGGAACTTCAACTTGGTTTGCATTTTGCAGGGCCAAATTCCTTGCTTCTTCAGTTTAACTGAAGAGCAATATTCAATTCCACAATTCAGGGATCTCAGAGCACACCAGAAGAGACCCTTACTGGATTTTGGGACTACCTGGCGCCGTTTCCAAACTCCAGGCTTGTTTGGGACCCAGCACACCCAAACAGCAGAACTATTTTTTAAGGCTGCACATCAATATTCACGCTGGTATTTCCCGTAGCCACACTTGGACCCAGCACAGCCCTTCAGCACACTTTTTGCTGTGAGCAGCTCACAGACAAGACCTGCTTTAATTTAATGTGTCACGTAGATGTACACCAGCATGGTTTTAGGACAGCTGGAAGTCCCACCACCAGCTAAAGGGCTGGAAGCCAAGTGAAGTTCTTCCACGGGTGCACCCAAACGGTTGCCCACCAGCTGTGCACATGCAGATGCCAGCCAGACCTGTGGCCATGATGCATTATTTTACAGCCTGATGTGTGAACACCAGCTCTGTTTATTCACCTTCTGAAACTACAGCATGTCAGTAAGGATGCCAACTACTCCTCTCAGAAAACCTATCACCTAACAAAGTGGCACCCTGCCTTTCCACTTCCACATCCCTCTGAACTTCAGGCCCAAACTAGCAGCTGACAAACCCCAACGCCTCTTCCTTCTCTACCATGGTAGAAAACTCCCCAAATGCAGAACACAGGGCTTGTTTTTCTCCTTTCACCCCCCCTTCAGCATAGTCAATTTAGGTCCCTTTTTGCATAGCTCAAATGCAGAGCATTCCTTAAAAAAAATTAGGTGAAACTGCTATTACAAAACCCTGACCCTCGGCATCATTACCCGAGGAACACATGGATACAAACTGTTAATCCTGCAACACAGATCTGTATGTCCCCAGCTAGAATGGGTTGGGAAACCACAACAGCTCTTTTGTCCCTGCAGCACCATGCTCCCGAACACCCCACCGACGGATCTGTGAAGCTGTAGGGGAAGAAAAAAGCCACATATTTAACCACTCGGTGATTAAAAACAGAACGGTGCAGAGGATAATAATGTCAGGCACAGAGGCAGAGACAATGTTAAACAAACCCCAGTACTCGCTTTGCATTTCCCCACATAAAATGCAGATGAGCTCTCGCTGGGTGCCTGCTAGAAATGTGGGTAAATAAGGACGAGGATTTGCCTACGCTGTTTTACATCAGGGTAACATGGAATTGGGTGGGTCCAAATCCCCACCAAACGGAACAAGCTCACCTCAGTTTCAGATGCTGATGTTTAACAGAAATTTTGATCAAAAAAAGCACATATACTCAAAACACACGGTCCCACAGACACATGAAGCATGACATCAGCTTCTAAAAAGAAGCACCCTTTTTTTAGGACAATGCTCATCTCTCAGTCAAGACACTTTTCCTCTTTATTTGCACAACTTTCTTCCTTTTGCCGTTGCAATGCTTCGGGTCCCTGTGGCAAACGCCGGCTCCCAGCGCACCACACAGCAAGACCAAATCTCTGAAGCATGTGGAAGAACTCCAAGAATTATCTCTGGCCGTTTCTCTATTCTTTATATAGTCTTAAGAATTTTTCCATTCCTGTTTGGGACACGGAGGGGGAGGGACGGGTAACGGATTGTTTTGTTTTAAGTTATTTTTATGAACTGCCTTGTATCTGCTGACTGCTTGGGAAATTTATGACAAACACTGGCCTCCCTCCTCCATCTGGACTGAAAAAAAACTGCACAAGAACGAACGTTGGAGAGGGGAAAAAAAAAACCTAACGGATGACATGCCTCCTACAAACACGCCGATTTACAGATGCTGTCTGGATCTCCCGGTGGAGCTCGAAAGCTTGCAGATGTTCGCAGCCCGAATGTTCTCATGACAACTCTGAAACAGGCTCTCAAATTACAGAAATCACTCATAAAGAAAGGGGGCTTGAGAGGAAACCATTTTCTCTTTCAGCGTGGTTTTTGCCTTTTTGTTTTGTTTTACCTTCTTGGGATTTTCTTAGGAATGAATTGAGAGAGAATCTCCAGCTATAAACAAACGGCAAGCTCCTTTTAAGCAAATACAGTTAATTTATTCAGTGAGAAACGAAAATATTTGAACAAGATCCCTTCTTTTTGCCTTCCCTCTTGGGATCAATTCAGTTCCCACCAGCTGGCTGAGGAGGAGCACAACCACCAGGACCAGCCATGTTCGTGTATTCCAGGCGAACACAGCGACCTCCATTTCTCCCTCTCTCCCTGCAGAATTTCTCATTTCACAGGCACATTGTCTGACAAGCGACAACGCTCTTATTCCCTCCCCGAACAAAAGAAAGCTTGTGGCAAATACACAGCCATTTTAATACCAAACAGCTTGGGCCAACCATTTGTTTGCAGCAATTTTGCAATTCATATGCAACGTCCCGGTTATTCTATTATCTGATTTTACACTGGGGAGTACTTCCACGTATTGTGCTGCAAAATGCTTGCTGCCTGCAGTCCTTATTTCCATGGGTTGTTCTCTAGGATACTCAAAACACTTCAAATAATGGACCGTAGCCCAACGCACACACCTTAAGCCTTGAAAAAGGGCGCAGAGCTAGCAACCTAGAGATACCTGAGCTGACACCTGAGCTCCCGGGGAGCTATTGCTATCCCCTAACACGGCCCCATGTCCCACCTCCTTCCAGCTTCGCCCTCCCTGTTCCTGAAGCTCAGCACGAGCCCCCCAGCAGCTGCCCACACGAACACACCGCGCTCATCTCCTTTCTTTAATTTCACCCTAATTTCAGGTTGGAAATGAGATGTTTCTTCTCAGACAGAGCAGTCAGGCATTGGGACGGGGTGCCCGGGGAGGTGGTGGAGTCCCCGTCCCTGGGGGTGTTCAAGGGAAGGTTGGACGTGGTGCTTGGGGATGTGGTTCAGTGGGTGACAGTGGTGGTAGGGGGGTGGCATGGCCCCACACCACGCCCCAAGATCCCCCCCCCAAGCCCCTCACACCCCCTTTTTCTCCTCAAGCACCACCTTCAGTGCCCACAGCTCTCGAAGTACCCCATCTGTTCCCCAAGGGAACCCCTCAACACCCGCACACCCTTACCCCACAAAACACTCCCCAGTGGCCCCCTTAGCACCCCTATAACGCCCCCAGCCCCCTCAGCGCTCCCTCAGAGTCCCCAGCCATGCCTGAGCCCCCACAGCTCCCCCTCAGGGCACTCAAAGCGCCCCTATATCGACCCCAGCCCCCTCAGAGCTCCCAAATGAGCCCCCTGCCCCCTCATGGCCCCCATAACATCCCCTCAGCACCCCAATGGAGCCCCCTCACCCTTCAGAACCCCCTCAGAGACCCCATATCGCCTCTACAGCGTCCCCCAAGAGCCCCCATGGACCTCCACACGCCCCCTCATAGCCCCCTTATTGCCCCCACAGCGTCCCCTCAGAGCCCCTACAGACCCCCAAGCCCCCTCACAGACTCTGTATCATCAACATATCATCCCCTCAGAGCCCCACATCCCCTCACAGCCCTCATATCGTCCCCATACCATCTCCTCAGCGCCCCAAGCCCCCTCACAGCCCCCATATCACCTCCACAGTGTCCCCTCAGAGCCCCTACAGACCCCCCCAGACCCCATATCGTCCCCTCAGAGCCCCAAACTCCCTCAGATCTCCCATATCGCCTCCATAGCGTCCCCTAAGAGCCCCCATACCCTCCCCCGGACCCTTCACAGCCCCCATATCGCCCCGTATCGTCCCCTCAGCGCCCCAAACCCCCTCACAGCCCCCGTATCGCCCCCATAGCGTCCCCTAAGAACCCCTACAGACCGCCCTGCACCCCTCACAGCCCCCATATCGCCCCCATATCATCCTCTCAGCGTCCCAAACCACCTCACAGCCCCTATATCGTCCCCTCAGAGCCCCAAATCCCCTCACAGCCCCCTTATCACTTCCATAGCGTCCCCTAAAAGCCCCCACAAACCCTCCCCGGACCCCTCAGAGCCCCCATATCGACCCCAAATCATCCCCTCAGTGCACCAAACCCCCTCACAGCCCCCATATCCCCCCCATATCACCCCCTCAGCGCCCCAAACCCCCTCACAGCCCCCACATCCCCCCCCAACCCCCCCCTCAGCACCCACAACACCCATCCCGGCCCCCTTCCCACCACCCCCCTCCCGTTACCTGACGAAAGCTTCGGCGGCGGCAGGGGAGCGTCGGGGCGAAGGGCTCGGGGCCGGGGCCGTCCGGAGCAGCGAAGAGCGGCCGCACAGCGCCATGGCGACGGCGGGGGGCGGTGAGGGGGGAGCCGCGGCACCACAGCGCCCGCAGCAACCGCCGCCATCAGCCCCGCCCCGGCCCGCCCCGCCCGCGCCACCTCTGAGGAGAAAGGGGGGTAAAGGACGACGGACCGCAATGATGCTCGCTCTTCTCGGCTCTTCGGCGGGCGGAACGCAGCCCGACGTTCAGCTTCAATATTTTAAAGGATGGTAAAATGTTTTTTTCCCTTCGATAATAATTATATATAAAGTGAGTGGAGCGTATTGTTTATGTCTCCCCCCATTCAGGGAGAATGGGCTCGTCCAACGCCTGTCCCCCGGCGCAGCGCCCAGCCCACCCCCCGCCTCCTGTCATGGGCGCGTCCAGCCCCCGGCACAGCCCCGCTCCCCCCCCCCCCCCGCCCGCTGTGGTACGGGCTCGCCCGAGCCTCCTGAGGGCTGTGGGCTTGAGCCCCCACCTACCCCAAACGCGCCCCATTTTGAGCTGTGGGGTCGCAGAATCATCAAATAAAAGAACCCCAGAATCACAGAATCACTAAATCGTTAAATTTGGAAATGCCTCCAACCTCCTCTGGTCTAACCACCCGCCTACCACCGCTGTCACCCACTGAACCATGTCCCCAAGCACCTTCCCTTGAAAACCCCCAGGGACGGGGATGCCACCACCACCTCCCTGTCACCCCGTCCCCAACCCTGACCACTATCTGAGAAGAAATGTCTCCTAATTTCACACCTGAGCCTCCCCTGACACATCTTGAGGACATCATAACGATCGTGTAGTCCCAGGCTCATAGAACATCCTGAGGTGGACGATACCCACAAGGATCATTGGGTCGTTTTGCTACCCCCTTGGGCATGTTTTTTGTAAAAAACTAAAAAAAGGAACACACAGACTGCATCCTCCTCTTCCCTCACCGCCCAGCCCTTCATCCCACACTCCCTCTCTGCACTTTATTTTAATTCCCCTATATATTTTGTCGGAGCAGTGGACTTCACCGTCCCCTCTCTTCAGCTCGGAGCTTGTTCCAGAGCCGTGCTGTCCCTGAAACCTAAATCGCACTTTGCCCTCTGCCATGGGGCAGAGATCAGATAAATACACAGGGCCGTGACCTGATATCACCACATACAAATGTCCTGCAGCCAGGTGTCATGCTGCCCTGCCCCATCTCTTACGCTGATGGTGTACATCCCGTGTCCATCCTGAGCTCTTCTTAATTTTTGAACCCCTGGATGTGCTTCAAGATGAACTTGCTGGTGTGCTACCAGCAGCACCAAAGCCCTGAAACGTGTCCAGAGTAGGGCTACGAAGCTGGTGAAGGGTCTGGGACACAAAACATATGAGGAGTGGCTGAGGGAACTGGGGGGGTATGGGCTGGAGGAGGCTCAGGGGAGACCCCATTGCTCTCTGCTACTGCCTGAAGGGAGCTGTGGGGAGCTGGGGGTCAGCCTCTGCTCACAGGTAATGGTGATAGGACTGAGGGAATGGCCTCAAGTTGTGCCAGGGGAGGTTCAGGTGGGAAATGAGGAGACATTTCTGTCAGAAAGAGTGGTCGGGTGTAGGGATGGGGTGACAGGGAGGTGGTGGAGTCCCCGTCCCTGGGGGTGTTCAAGGAAAGGTTGGACATGGTGCTTGGGGACATGGTTTAGTGGGTGACAGTGGTGGTAAGGGGATGGTTGGACCAGATGAGCTTGGAGGGCTTTTCCAACCCTAATGATTCTGTGATTCTGTTCCAAGGCCACGAGCACTAGCTTTAAACCCAGAGCCAGGCTCCCTCCTCATTCAGCATTCATGCAGGGAAGGGAATGAGTCCTAGAACTCATGTCCAGACGTCCTTTCCCTGCAGCAAGCCCCATCCTCATCCAGCACATGGGTGTTATGTTCTCCTTGCCACCTAAGCAAGACCCCAATGGCCACAGTCCTGCCTCATGGGGGTGTTCACCCACCTGCTCAGGGCCTTCAGGAGCTCCTCAGCCCCAAACACACAACAAGGCCATGGAGAGAGAGGAGAGGAGAAGGACAACCTCCTCGGACATGGCTTGCTGCAGTTTTGCCTTGAAGTCCCTTCTTCAAGCCAACAAGGCAAGGCATTTTAAACCACTGGTGCATTGCCCAGGGTTGTTATCCACATCCTTGCCTTTCCCTGCGATGCTAAAGCAGATTAACAGCCTGGAAAACACCCAAAAGAGGTCAGGCTTCCTGGAGGAGTGAAGTGGAAGGGGAAGGGGTGCCTGGCAGCATGGCTGGAGCGGACACTACGTCAGCTGCTCCTGCTCCCCCGCTTCCTGAGCCTCACTGTCCCACTATTGTTGCATGTTTTGAAGGCTGCAAACACTGAATGAAATCCATCACAGCTGCCAAAGGAAGGAAGAGGAAAGCGGAGTGCTATGGAAAAGGGGGAACCTGCTGGTGGCGTTCCTTAGTGGGTCCTCCTGGCCTAAATCGTGTCCTGTATTAACAAAACCTGGGTAAAGTCTCTGCTTGACCTGATAGGGCTCTCTCACACTGTGCTTTCAGCTTGGCTAGTTCATCGTTGGCACCTGCCTATGGAAACAGCTGCCTTCGCACCCTCTCCCACGAATACCTTTTTATTTTTAGTAGATCCCTGCTGCACTGACGGGGAAAACAATGCTGGAAACACAGAGGCTGAAAATAACTGTTGTTTGCCCCAAGGCATGCACCTGGAGAACCTCCGTGTAGGGAACACCAAAGCTTTTCACCCTCAGGCTGGTGACTGCATCTGATTCAAAAATAAATATGTAAGTTTCGTGCTACTGGGATGTCCCGTGCCAAACAATTCCCACCAAGAAGCGTTGGCTGCTCATTTTGTTGGTTTGGAGGCTGGTGGCTGTGGGAAGGCTTTGATGTCCTGGTCCATGAACCATCCCAGAGGACTCTCCAGGATGGTGGATCCCCAATTTATTGGTTAGGAGATGTCTCTCCAGCCCTTGTGTTTGGCTGGGCAGAGGCAGATACAGAAATAAAACTGGAGGTCGCAGCTCTGGCTCTGGTTCTTGCTGTGGTGCCAGGCACAGCTGAGATGCTGCTGGTCACGGTGGCACGGACAGCACAAGTGTTAGGAATAGCAAACAGAAAAGCTTTATGGCTTACACAGATCTCACAGTCAGCTTCCAGCTTGCTGTGAGCCATGGGTACATCTCTCAGAGATCTCAATTTTGTTTTATTTTTTATCCATGAGAAATACAAGGAGCCGTTTTCCCACTGTGACAGCATTTTTAAGGAAATCTTTCAGACTTGTTAGAGAGAAGAAAAAAAGAAGCGTGCCATACTCCTGTGGTAAACAAACAAGGTAGTCACCCGCTGGGTTTTGTACGAATTGTTTTTCCTCCCTTCCGTTCAGATTTATGGGATCCCGTAGAGTTTATGGGATCCCATAAATGTTTCAGCAGAGCCCACCCTCCAGGCAGTGTCCTCAGAGCAGCGGATGTGTTCGTACCAAGAACAGGCGTGCTGCCTACAGAGCTCCTGCTGAAACATTTATGAACAGCACCAGCTGAGGATAAAACAAGACCGTAATGAAAGTTTCCCACTTTTTACCTTGGGAGGGAAAATTGAATAATAACCGATGATGGCGATAAATACTTCCTACTCCATTTATCCCAGTTCTCCGGGCTAAAAGATCTTAGTTCTTCTCAGGTGTTATTTGGGGGAGGCAGATGCTAAGATTTTAAGATTTCCTCTACCCTTAAGTTATTGTTTTGTTCTCGTTGCAAAAGGCAACCCTCGAGTCAAGGAAAATAAAAAGGCAAGTTCATTCTCAGCAAGCTGAGCACAGGAGATGATGGAGACGTGACACACCAAGATCCTGCGAGCACAGGAAATGTATCACAAAACCAGCACTGCCACCAGATGTTTCTTATATCCCTGCTCTTTGTAAGTGGAGAGTTCAGCTAAGAGAGGTGTGAGGGTGACTGTGGAGAGCTTTATGAGATGCAGTTTGCTGTAGCTAACCCCATGCGGGTATGGAAAACTGAATTTGGGGCTGTTGGTGGTAACTGCTGATGTTGTCATTGACTTCGTCAGTGGTGGTAGGAGCAGGGAGGCGTTTGCTGCCTGATGGGGGAACCACTGTCCCTGAGAATAGTCCCTGAGAATAGTTCAGTGGCACGGCTTCTTAATCCCAGCGTGATCTTTGACATCTCCGGGTGCCACGCTGCGACACCTCTTGATGAAAAAGAAATAGGATTTTTGCAATCCGCCCAGCTGCTGTTCCCTGGTGTTATTCTGTCTGGCTCCATGAAATCAAATTCAGGTCTCACCTGCTCACTCACAGCGTGACCCTGGAGGTTAAAGGTAGCATTTTCTAAAGCTGCTTGGGAATGTCAGATTTGCCAGTGTGGGATTTGTCTGATAAAAACCATGAAATGATTGTCTGGAATGATGCGCTGGCTTCTCCTCTGTAATCCCTGGATGCTCTGGAAAGGCTCTGCAAGTGCAGAACAGTCGGGGTATGTCTGAGGATCATAGGATTGTAAGGAAATTCAGGTTGGAAAGAACCTCAGGAGGTCTCTACACCAACCTCCTGCTCCAAGCAGGGACAGCCATGAGGCTGGAACAGCTTGCTCAGGGTTTTATTGCATGTCATCTTGAAAACCCCCAAGGATGGAGACAGCACAACCTCCCTGGGTCCTACAACCCCAAACCTCAAACATTTCCCTGGACCTGCTCCTTTACAAGCGCTTGACCCCAGCCTCCACTTGCCCACCCTCAGCACTACAGCCGTCCTCCCTCTAGATGGCCACAAGCTCCTGGAGGCAACTGACCCTAAATCCATCTCTTTTCCCCCTCTTTGACGTCCTCATTTCAGCCTCAGAAGCACCGAGGAAGCCAGGACCTACTGCGCCTGCTGTGTGGCCTCTCCTGCATCTCATTACCTCCAGGACCAGCCTCCCACCTCTCCCACCCCGCTCCCTCCGGGGCTCAAATCCTTCCCCTCCCTCTGCTTCACCCTTCCAGGAGTCTCCTCTCAACGCTGCCTGGAGAAACGCTTCTTAAAACTCGATTTAAGGCGGCAGCAGCAGGTTATACAGCTCTCCAGCTTGCTCTCAAGTCTCTACCTGTCGGCTTCAAACCATCAGGCCCGGAGAGGCTGCGACTTCAGGCAACGCAACGTCTTCAAAGGCTGGATGCGTAGGCGAGGAGCATCTCTGAGCCTCCCCGTGCCCGGCAGAGCTCCTCAGCCGGTGGTCCTGGAGGGCTCTGGGCTCCTGCAGACCCCACAAAAGGTGCCTAAAGAAAGCCGAGGTGCCAGCGTGCCTTGAACCCTATTGCATCACACTGGAAATTTGCTGGGGGCTCTGCAAAGATCTGAGAGAGCTGTGCTGTGTCGGTGCACACCTCTGCTAAACACAGAAGACATCCAGCTCTCTTTATCTGGAATTTCCCCCTCCTGGGCTCTGTTTCTTGTAACGGTTTCTGGCTCAGAGAGGCTGCGAGCTGGCAGGGCCGGGGATGGCAGGAAGGGAAAATCCACCTCAGCTTTTCACCGCCTTTTGCCAACATTTCAGCCAGGTGATGTATTCCTGCTGCTGAGGCCAACATCTCCCGCGGCTTCCTGCCCACCACCACGCTCGGTCCGGCTCTGACCCTCTCCTACATGGACCACAGACAGTGGGAACGGGGATCTGACCTCTCTGAACCATTTCTTTGTCTTCCCCAAAGAGGGATTTTATACCCTCAGGCTCTGCTGCTGCTAATTTCCAGCCCGTGGAGTCACCACTGCCTTGCCACCTCCTTCCAGACTTCTTTTACGGCAAGATGCAGCTCCTGACCACGTCCCCCTCCGGCTTCCCAGCTTCCAGTGAAGCAGCCCCAAGCTCTCTGCGAGCCAGGAGCTGGGACCACGGGCAGGACTCAACACCGACATCATTTGCAAAGCCATTTTTTCCCATTCGGCTCACTCCGTGGGAAGCCAGGGGTCTGATGGGCAAACGCCGAGCGGCGATTGCCTTCACCCCGTGTGATAAATGAAACTCATTCTCTCAGGACATTATCCGTGAAAACACAGGTGATGATGAAGTCCAGGAGCACTCTGTCTCTGACTCTGTCCTCTTCCATCCTGCCTCAGTCCGCAGGGAAGAGGGCTGAGCTCGTTTTACAGCTCACTTTCACCAGGTCTGCTGTGAAACTGCCAGGAAAAGGGTACTTTGAAATCAAATATGTGATTATGGAGGTTTGGAAGGGGGTGCGCGGGGACAAATTTGGTTAATGCGCTGCCCTTTGGCATAGTTTTTGTGTCTGGGAGCAAGAAGAGTGAAACCACGCAGTAGTGGAACACCAAACAGAGCCTCAAATCCAGCCTTGGGAAGGAAAGCTCCCCCGGTCACAGTTATTCTTGCAAAATACGCAGCACACGGGCTTAACCAGCCGTAAATCTTGGTTTCCTAATAAACTCCTCTCTCCCTACCTCTAGGACAGTTACAGCTGGAAAGTGAAACCCTACAGTCTGTTGCTCAAAAGCTGGGAAATCACCCGAAATCAGAGCTGGCGGGCAGGCTTCGGAGAAGCCCTGCTCAGACCCTGGTGAACAACCTTTATTGCATTTCATGAGCTAAACAGTCTTGGGGGAGAGCATCTGGAAGGAAGACCCAGCTGTGAAGAGCCTACGGGGAAGACAAGGCATGTGGGTCGTAGGTAATAAAGGGCTGAAATCTGCCATTTGGCCCCAAAATCTGCTTTTTGGCTGCTCTGTGCCGCAGGACTGTGTGTGGAGGGGTTGGGCTGGAGCTGATTTCATGACTCAAGCTGCTCCAGGTCTTGCATCACCCCCAGCCTCTTCCAGCGGCTCGCATCCGTTTCCTTCCCAAATGACCCCGGGGAGAGCAGCTGCTCCGTGCTGCTCCCAGGGTTTGTGCAGCTCTGAGAGCAGCAGGGGATAGGGGAGAGGCTGCCGGCCACCAGCATCATTGCAGAAAGGGTTTAGGAGGAAGGGTATGGGGAGAAAAAGGTGAGAAATGGGGGTTTGCAGACTGCTGAGCTGGGGAGGAGCGCTGAGATGCAGCGTGCAGGGCCGGAGGACTGGGCTTCGACTCTTCTTTGTCTCAGGCTTCGCTTTTATCCACCAAAAGGATTGCTGAGTGCAAACCCATTGCTCTAAACCATCACCAGCCTCCTCTAAAGGACCGTGATTTACTGCCTGCCGTCCACCCGAGGGCTGGCCCAGCCCGGGTGACAGCAACGGGAGCAGGAACCGAATTCCCCAGCGGGTGCCTGCAAAGCGCCGGCTGCCGCAGCACAAAACCCCACTGGGAATCCCAGAGGCATTCCTTTCTTTATTGTCAGCGCTACCAACAGCACCACATCCCTGGGCTGTGCTGCCACGGGTTCTTCACACGCGAGACAATGTTTTCTCCTATTTCGCCCCAAAAAAGCGGCCGCCCCATCGCCCAGCAGCGACGCAGGCGGGGCGGCTAAATCCCACGGGGCAAATGCGCTTTTTTGCCGTCACCCAAGGTCACCGGCTTTGACTGGCGGCTGCTTTGCCCGTTCCCTGAGAAACGGAGCATGGAGCTGGCCGGGCAGCCTCTTCCCGAGGGTTTTCCCACCGCTTCGGCTCACCCTCGCCAGCTTTCCTCGGGGAAAAGGGGCATTGTCAGCCCTTTCCTGGCAGTCATGCGTGACACCCGCCAGCAGCAGCTGGGTTATTTATTGTGGCTCTGCTTGTCAGCTGGCCATACAATGCACAGAATGGGCCCCGGGAGCTGCTCGCGCAAGGAAGCAGGGCACACAAGCAAAACTGGGATTTAAATGTCATTTAAGCCATGTCTCTGCATGCCTCTGAATTATAATAATACAAAAAAAAAGAGGTCTTATAATAAATCGCATATTTTTCCATGCAGCTTCTTACAAGCCTTCTTCAAAGGGAGGGTGCAGTGAACCAGCAACAGCTATTGCAATCTTTCCTCCTATAGAAGCTTCCAGTCCTGCAGGTAATTTAAATGAAAGTGGCCACCACCTAAAGTCCCCCAAAATCCAGAATAAAACCTTAACCAGCTGTCTGGGGTTTGGGGTTGCCCCTGCAAAACACGTAGGGGACATTTGGGGTGTCAAAGAGCTCGTTGGGGTCACCCGCACTAAGCCTGGGGCAGAACCTGGCCAAGATGATGTGTGCACATCAAGGGATGGTGGCAAGCAGGAGGATGCCAGCTTGCAGCATCGCTGATACGCCATCAGGTAGCAAAATCCATCATCACACTATGAAGAGAGCACAGCAGGGATCTGAGGGTCTTGGTGCTCTTGGGCACAAAGCTCCAGATGCTCAAAGGGGCTGATTTGAGGTCTAAGAGCAACCGATGTGTTGCATTTCACTCTTGGTCCCCTATGGTTCTCTTCCCTGAATGAAAATCATTATTTTTTTCCATCTCCTGGGGCAGTTTTGCTGCCAGTTTGCCTGGAAATAACGCTTCTCAACAATAGCCCTCATCGGGCAGTGCAGGAGGGGGATATTGTCTATAATCCTGTGAAACAGGCAACAAAATTTCTCGGTCTTATTGCATAGTGATGTTTTTTTCTTCTTCTTCACTCACAAGAGCCCTTTGTGTATAGCTTCTCCCAAAAATACCGTTGCCCATCTTGGTTATTACCGGCCCCACGAAGCTGGTAATTACCCTAAAAGCCACAACATTTCTGTGGGTCCCCAGAGAGGGGCAAATATCCGTGCACAGTGCAGTCTGGGGGACAGTGCTGCCCCCGTATCCCCAGCTGGGGGGCTGGCCGGGTGAGCCCAGGCAGAGCCAGGGCAGATTTCCCCAAAAGGAGCAAATTGACACCAAAAAAAAAAACCTTCCCAGGTCCCTGCCTTGCCTGGCGTGAACCCTGAGGGCTTTGCTGTGAGCCGCAAGCATGCGGCAGGGGCTGCAAGGAACATATGGGGACAGAAAGGCAACCTCCAGTGTCATTAGCTGGGAAAATAAATAAACCATAGGTGTCTCGCCTCCATTGGCCGGTTTTTATATCTGGAACTAATTTTGTCATCATGCTGATGAGTGACGAGATAATTGCCGCAGCTGCGCTATTCAGCCTGCTCCAAAGAAGCCCTTTTTTCATTAATTCAGGCGGTGATTACACACTCGGAGCCAAATTTCTGCTGCATGTAACCCTATTAAGGCAGCGCCTTTACCCTGGGGATGGGCTCAGCCCTCCCTGTTCCAACAGCGTGCTCACGTTTCTTTGTTCTCCGGGAGACAAAGGAAGAGCTTTTTTTATTTTTTTTATTTTTTTTTCCTAAACAGAACAAAATTAAGGAAACCCAATGTATTCCTGCATAAAACAGGATGCTTAAGATGCAATCGGGGACAGCAAGTCGCTATTTACTGCCTAAAGGAAGCTAAAATGTGGATATTAAAGTGATGTCCTGCCAAAAGGAGATGTCTTCTTCCAGTGGCAGCAGAAGGGGTGTGAGGAATCGCCCGTTTTTGACCTTGACATTCCCCTCGTCTGCCTTCACCCGGAGCTTTTCATCCGGGGCATCACCTTGCTTGGTCTTTAACGGGGAACAAAGGGAGGCGAGCTGTTGAGTGAAACGGGCAATTTATTGCTGTCGCCTACCCCCAAAACAAAGGAGCTCAGTTGGGGTTTTGCCTGACGGCCTCCTGGCAACACTAATTTCAAGCCAAGTGCTTTTGGGGCAGCTCATGAAGCCGCAACACACCGCTAGTTCCAGCAGCACAGGCGCTTACAAGGCACAGCCCTGGGCTGCTCTGAAAGGCAAGTGACAGAAACCTTGCAAAAGCCAAAAATCACATTTTTTGTGTGTGTTTTTTTACAACCAGATGGCTCATTGGAGATGGTTGTTGTTGGCGAAGCAGCCAGAGGGCTGGGCACAGCCAGGTGGGTGAGCAAGGGGAATGTTCACATTGCTCCGTGCTGAAGACCTGTCTCTGCCTGGTTTCCATCAAGATTTTGTGTTCATATTCAGTGCAAATTATTTCCATTTCCATGAAAATGATGACGGTGCCTTGGTGATCTGGGTTTGATGTCCCAGCTCCGCATGAAATCCCCACAGCTCCAAGCTGATTATGAAGCAGGAAACCCACAAAACGTACCTTTAGCTTGGGGAAGAGGACGTTCACTTGGAAACATTTCATTTTTAAAATATCACTTACACCTAGCTCTGTGTCATCTCTGTGGGCTCTAATGTAATCCCAAATGTGACAACTAGAGCCAAGCAGGATCTATTTCAATCGTGGCATTGCACCTGGCCTTTGTCACGAGGGAGCAGGCACGGTGTCTGTGGCTCCACGGGAGCTTTAGGATGAGTTGGTACAGCAAGGGAGGTTGCTTGGGGTAAAAGCACACGCTGACTTTTAAAACCCTTTGAATTTTCAGGTCTGGAGCTCTGCCTCTGCTCTATCAGCCTCTGCAGTTGGTGGTCAAGTCAACTTTGTTGTCATGGGTTTAGGAGATGAGCCAGGACCGTACCACGCACGGCTTCACCTTGGAGGATCTCATTGCTTTCACCACGGCAGGGCCGAGCTCAGGCAGCACAGCAGGGCCAAGGGGCTGGGATTTCACTGCTGACGTTTTATTTCAAGGCAAAAACCGTGAAATCACCAGCCCTCGCTTATCTTCATGCAGCGCAAGGGTGGCGTGGCAGCCTTTGTAAAGCTCGTGACGCAGATGATTTAGAGCAATCCAAGGGCAGGTTGCTAGCACTGCGATTGCATTGTAAATCACCCTGCAATCAGCCACCAACAGCTTTTTCTTAGGAAGAAACCAACCTTTTCTTAGCAAGTCCCAAGAGAAAATACCAAGAACTCACGGGGGTTGCCTAGAGGTGAGGACAGCCTGGTCACACGACGGGGCATGTCGTGGGAGCAGCCCCAGCAGATGCTCTGCAGGAGCAGATTGCCTTGGGATGGCTTTTTCTCCATTTAATAGGAGGCAGCATGCATTTCTTTCTATTAATTTACATTTCCCATTCTGCATGAAGTTTCCCTTCGGCTCTATTAATTTTTCTACAGCCAAACCTGACAAGTCCGTGCTCATCCACAGAGCCAGGAGCCGCTCCGCTTCCACGCAGCCACCAACATCAGGCACAAAATCGCACAGCTGGAGGATGTGGCTTGTGAATATCGGGAGTTTTGGCGTGGGTGACCGGTCATTTCTTGAGCTGAAGAAGATTTAGGCAAAGCAAAAAGCAGGGCAGACAATGATTCATGAGGAAGAGCCCCGAACGCCAGCTGCCTGTGCTAAACCCCACCTGGTGCTGGGTTTTCACCCAAAATGCTACTGGGGGGAGCTTGGGCTACAAAAGGCTTCATGGTTATTAACTTAAAAGTATCACATTTTGATTAATTTCAACATATCTTATTGTTAACTTAAATAACACCTCCAAAATGATCACACATCCGAGAAAACTTTGTTCATGTAGGAAACTGGGACTTGCACAGGGAAGGTTTCGCCTCCCAGGAGGTGGCCTTGCAAAAACCTCTCTGTTCGTGAGCAGAAACAGCAGAGCCTGGCCCAAATTCGCTACCAAACAGCACAAAAGCCTCTGGGGCTGGGTGCATGCCAGGTGGGAGCTGGCATTTTTGGCTCTCCGGTGGCTTCGTGCCTCTTGGAGGAAAGCTGCTCAGCGCCTCGCTCCGCAGGCACCAGGAGGCAGCATATGCACAATAAAGGTGCAAAGCTGACTGTGAAATCTAGCCTGGTGCTTTGATTCCTGTGGCTACTGCAGAGCTGGGGATGTTTTCCTCTCTGTATCCTCAAAATGTGCCCTGTGTTTGACGGCAGCAGCTTCTTCCTTCTGGACCCCTAAAGGTAGCGTGTGGGATCCCAAAGGGAGCCCCATAGCGTGAGGCAGGAGCTGGAAACTTCAATAATCACCCTCCTGGCTTCTGCATGGATGCTCATTTCTGGGGCTTTTCTACAAACAGTGGCTGTTGTGTCGTTTGGTGTCTTAAAAGCCGTTTTTAATTTAATCTGTTTTAATTTGTGGTCTGCTATTTATTCCTAGGAGCGCAAGAGTGGCTGCAGTGGAGAGGGAAGATCCCTTTAGCCAGTGCCCGTCTCTGTACCAGGCAGACACAAAGTGCCCTGGCCCTAAAACCCCACAACAGCAGGTGCTTAGGAACTGGCTGGAAAGAAAAATAGCAATGCCATCCTCAAATGTAGTCGAGGGAGCAATCACAGATGAGAAACTCCCAAAAGATGTTGGGGGAGAAGGACTCTGCGTAAAGGAGTTACAGCGGTGTCATTCCTGGGGGATGCTGAACATGTCTCCTCAGTGATTAATTCCCCTTGTTAAAGGTGAAAAGCATTTTTCCTGCCTGCTCCCCGTGCCAAACATTTATGCAGTCACAGCACAAAGCCCAAAGGGCTCGTCTAACCCAGGATGGCACAACGGGGCTCGAGAGAGAGTGCCACGGACGGGGCATGCCCACCGACAGCAGCACAAACCCAACTGCACCACCAGATAATTTGCTTCTAAAATTCCTCCCTTCCAAAGTTTTGACACAGCCAACGTAGCCCCTGCAGAAATGCTGCGGCGTGTCAGATGTAGGAATTACCTACGCAGCAGATCTTGGATATTACAGAGCAGAGAAAGACAAAATTGACACCCAATAGTGAGAAGTTAATGAAGCAGTATCTATATGGGAAATAAATAAGACTTTTAATATATTTTTTCATCAGGGAAGGAGATTGGCTATCTGCACGTGCTGCTGAGGGGTAGGAGGGGGATATTCCCCACGTGGTAACACCAGCTTATCTAAGGTTTTATTGCTTCCCCAGTGTCCCCGTGTTGTAGTGTGCCTTCTTTTGCAGACCTTGGGGCTGGAAACGTGGAGGCAGATTCTCGAGTGCGCTCCTATGGCACACAGACCAAGTCCTAAAATCGGGTATGGGAACCAAGAGCCACAACTAAGCCACAAGATGCAATAGGAAAACAACTTGTACAGCAAAATTAAGCGGGGTGGCACGGTGCTTGCCCTCTCCAGAAACGGTCATCAGTGAGGGAAAGAAATAAGGGAGAGCCAAGAGGCTGAGCTCCCTACATGCAGGCAGGCATCGCTGTGAGCTCAGCTTGATTTTCATGATTGGGCTGAACCTCCAGAGAAGTCTAGGATGTACAAAAGGAGGTCACCACACCGAGTTTGGCTCCTACATTTATTTTGAGGTGCAGGGAGGAACCCTAACAGCTAATGAACTGGACAGCAGTGCCACGACGTGTTGGTTATTCCTCTACTTACCGTTGGGTCTCACCGCGAGCAGGAGGATCGGAATAATGCTCGCTCGCTCCCCTGCAAAAACCCTGAGGATCCAATTCCATTTTTTTTCTTCTTCCTAATTTATATCCTCTCTCCTCCCCGTAAAAACTATCATCCTCCAGCCAGGAGCTGGACAGGGCTCTGGGGATCCCATCAGGGTGGCTGAATCCACAGCCAGAGTGAAGTGGGCCAGAAACACGCAAACTCTTTAGGATTCTGCCCGGGTTCTCCCGCTGCGTAATTCAGCCTGGCAGCACAGGAGAAGACGAGTTTCGCTAACTTGATGAATGTCTTAGATCATCTGCAGACTAAACGGATGCTGTGCTGAATAAAGACACCTATATCTTACTCATTTCAGCGTGCTGGGTGACAGCCGTGGTGCAGCCTGGCTGGGGGAGAGCAGAGATCCTGCAACCTGGAGGGGGCTGCCCTGATGCTGGGTATTGCACCTAGGAGAAAAAAGTTAATATGCACCTAAGTTGCCAGGCCTATTACCTATTTTTTTTTTATTATTTTTTAAGTATTTCAGCCCTTTTTCTAAAGCACAATGCCCTGATGGAATAAATCACTTCAAGAGGCACAGCTGTGGTAGGGATGTTCGTATCCCCACCTTACCGAGCTGGCTCAGAGGTGTTAGAAATAAATACCAGATTTTATTTAATTGTCAATGCACGGCTTCCCTTGGAAATTTTGTACTCAAATACTTTAAGGGGTTAGCCCCAAGTGACCAGCTGTGGCTGGGTGGGAGCTGAGCTTTCACTACCAGGCTAATTGGAGGCTGAAATCTGAAATCACCTGTGCCGGAGCTGTACCTCTGCAGGGGCTTTGCGGGGATGAAAATCCAATTTCGAGTTATTCAACCACTGTGAAGCCTTTAATGCTTGCAAAATTCAAGCTTAAAAAAAAAAAAAAAAAAAAAAAAAAAAGGAAAACCAAGAACAACACACCTTCATCATCTCTATTGGTGTGACAGGAGAAATAAATCCACAAGGTAATGTAATCAGGTACGTGTCTGACAGGACACAGAGTGCTGCGTGCCAAAAAAGACTCAGAAACTCGCTGTTGGCATTGATCTCCCATGATTTCCTCAGGATTAAAGAGGCTTTTCCCTGTCCTTGAGTCGCAAGCCGTGGCACGGCCACCCTTGCAGGATGTGGAGGAGGCAGGGATGCTCCAGGATAACCCGTGCTGTAAGAGCAGACACAGGTTGCATGGGTTTTCAGCTCTAGGAGCAGCTGCTGAGCTTTCAGGTTCCTGGATTTCCAGGGGGAAGGAGAGGACAAGAAGTTTCTGGTTTGGAATGAAAACATAACAAAAAAAACCCCGATGTTTTCCACTTCCCCCAAAGTCCACGTTGCCCAACTAAATGGTGCCGCCCCATTTTTGTTCTTGCACTGAGTCAGTGTGGTGAAAGTAGAACCCTCTCCTTTGATTTTCTGAGGTTCGGATCTCACATAATCACAGAATATTAGGGGTTGGAAGGGACCTTGAAAGATCATCCAGTCCAATCCCCCTGCTGGAGCAGGAACACCTAAATCATCTCCTCCCATCTGTGCTAACTGCTCTACCCGCAGCTCTGTCAGGGAGCACGGCACCTGCACAGGGAACTGCAAAGTGCTTGTCCGGGGTCCTCAGCCTGAATTTGGGGTTAGATCTTAGCCCACAGCTGCCTTCTGAAAGCTGAATCCTGTGTGGGAGCAGGCAGAAACCTAAACTGGCCTCAGCACAACATGAGGTTGGGCAATTCCACCTCACGCTGCCACAGGCCATGTCCTCACCCTGAGTTGTGAGTGTTTCTGGCCTTGTCCTGGTGGCTAATGGAGACACCTTTCTGGGCTACCTTGCCTCTCATGTAATCCTCGATCACCTCTGATTCCTGACTTTTTCTCCTGGAAAGAGGCCAGCAGAGGGCCACAAAGATGATATGGGGCCTGGTGCATCTCCCCTGTGAGGAAAGGCTGAGAGGCCTGGGGCTGTTCAGCCTGGGGAAGAGAAGACTGAGGGGGATCTTATCAATGTTTATCAATATCTGAAGTCTGGGAGACAGAGGGGTTTGGCCAATGTCGTTTCAGTGGTTTGTGGGGACAGGACAAGGGGTAATGGCCACAAGATGGAGCCCAGGCAGTTCTGCACCAACATGGGAAAGAACTTCATGGTGAGGGTGACGGAGCAGTGGGACAGGCAGCCCAGGGAAGTTGTGGGGTCTCCTCTGGAGATATTTAAGGCCCGTCTGGATGCCTACCTGGGCAAACTGCTCTAAGGAACCTGCTTTGGCAGGGGGGTTGGACCCAATGGTCTCTGGAGGTCCCTTCCAACCCCTACAGTTCGGTGATTCTGTGCCTGCCAAACCCCTCACACCCTTTGAAATTTGCGCAGAAACCTCAGCCTTGCCTTGTGTCATCTGCTGGAGACACTGGGACCCTGAAGAAAGGTCTGGTCTCTGCTGGACAGGCAGAGAAAGGATTCCCCATAATTTTTTTCTCCTGCGGGCTCAGACAGATTTTCTACTCGGCCTTTGTAACCTGCCCGTGCATTTCCCTTTTTCCTCTGCTGCCGGGATCTCTACCCCAACTACACCCAGGCTGCTGTGAGCAGGGCTCATAGCTGCCAAAACCAAGGCAGGCTTCCTCTAGGAAAACAAAAGTCATTAAAATTAATAATAACCTGCCAAGAGCTCATGATACAGTGAATAAGCATTTTAAATCAGATCTCACTAGGCTCTCCGCAGCCTGGCCTCAGAAGGCTGGGAAGCTGGAAGAAACAAGTTTCAAATAATTGTGTTTTCATGCTTGGATTTTAATTATATCCACATGCAGACACCGTTTGACATTTTAGGAGCATTTATCTTAAAGGCAGGAGTTTGGGATAACCACAAAATCCAGGGGAGGCAGTGAGTGAATTGTACACTTTACTCCAGCAAGTTATAATTACACTTCTTTATATCACACGCATATATTTAATGCTCTTGACCCCTCCATCCATCCATCCATCCATGTACAAATTATGTCTGAATATGATTTTAAGGCTCTGTCTCCCTGTCTGTTAGAGGCAGCTCCCCCCAGCCTAGTAAATCCTGTGTAAAGGCAAGGGGAGGAAAAAAAAACAGCCCTGAACTGTCTGTAAGGAGCTCCCAGACAGCTGCTCTGTAAATCAGGGGACGTGCACGATCCTATAAATCACGATCCCAAATAGGGTCAGAGGCTGCACGTGCTACACAAAGTGATGCCCGGTCCTGTTAGGATCGCTCCCACGGGAAGAAAGCCAGCGTTTCCCTCCGCAGCTAATTGCAAATGACTGCAAAGTCCTTGGCTCCCAGGAGCCCGGCACTGAACAAAATAAATCCCGGTCTTTTAGGGATTCTGCTCTCACCTGAACTAGATGCCTGTCTCTAGAGGAGGAAGAAAAAAGAGTTGCACTGCCAGATTTAATACCTTACAATGGCTCACTTGGAAGCTGCTGAGAGCTTTGCAATTTGAGAAGCAATCCCGGGAGAGATGGGAGTGCAGGTGAAGGGGGCCAGCCGTGCAGACGAGAAATGGTTTATCCACATTTCTGAGGTCCAATAACCGCACAGAGCCATCAACTATCATAGTTGCCACGCTAGTATCAGCCATCCAAGAGTCTCCGCATGCTTGATGGGCAGAAAATCACGGCCACGTGCCCCCTCCACTGCTAGATGAGCTTTCCTTGGTCTGTTTGAATTGAAGGAAATAGGGGAGTTGTAAGGTTAAGGCAACTTCATCACTCCCTGCTGCACAGAGATGAAGTTCCTACCGCAGGCACATCTCTGCAGCTCTCCCCGTCACCCTGTCTTCAGAGAACTAATGCTGTCATTGGTGTCTGTTTTTTTCTAGAAATAGGTAGATAACAGCATCTATGTCAACATCATGTGCCAAATTCTTGATGATAGGAGGCGGCGTGCTTTGGTTTCCTTACAACAAAGCTCCTGACCTCCTCTGATGTGAGCAGAGCCAGCAGGAAGCACCCGGCTCACTTCAGGCCCTTAAAATGCCACCACAAAACACACCAGGACTTTGGTGCCATGTAGGCACCTCACTCGCAGAGCTCTGTGCTTGATTCTTACCCTCACACAGAGAGTTTGGGGTCGCTGCTGACACCCAGCTGCACACCAGACTGAATTTACCGGCTGTGTGCAGTGGGAACCTGAAATGTGCTGCCCGGGTAGGGCTTTTCCTTTCTTTCTAAGCTTTTTCCCTCCTTGTTTGCTCAGCCCTTTACCAGGAGGAGCTGCAATGCCCCATACTTAATGTTGGGCAGCCTATATCCCGTGGTCGAATTTCATTAGCCTCTCTGGGGATGTGGAGCGTGAGTTTGACCCGCTCGAAGCTCTGCTGTGCTCACCAACCCCAGAAGCAAAGAGGGAAAAATCGATCCGTAAAAGTAGTGCTGAGCGTGCAGTGGCTGGATGCAAGCTGCCACAGTCAGCCTCTTAATTAGCTAGAGAGATAACGAGATCACTTGGTCCTGGAAGCATGTGCATGAACACAAAGCCATACACACAAGTCCTCCTTGGGAAGGGCTACGTAATGTCACCTGTGAAAAATACAGGGTATTCTACATGGTTGCTTTATAGGGGCTAATAATTTTGAAGGAAGGGGCCCCAGATGGAGTTTTTCCCCTTCCAGTGCTTTCTAGGGGCACTCCCTGATGCTCTGATCTAAGAGGGGATGGAGAATGGGCAGTGAGGGATTTTTGGAGGAGCCACCTCTTTACTGAATGTCCTGCAGGACCAGAGAAGAAATGAAATAAATCGCATTTCCCTCGAAGGCTGGAGAAGTTTTTAGAGCGTGTTGCTTGGAGAGGGGGAAAAAGATGGATTGGTTGGTGGGACTCAGCCCTGGACCCTCTGGGGGTGGAGCCCACCACCCCAAACCATGCGCCTCGCCTCGCCTGCGGCTCTGTGAGGTGCTCCAGAGGCTTTGGAGACCTGTTTTGTAGTTCCCACGAAGCCACACGCCCTGGTAAACTGGGACAGCAGTGGCACAGCCAGGACCTTTTGCACCTCAGTGCAAAAAATAAACCCAAACAGAGGACGAGGGAGGGAAGTGGAGAGGAAAAAATGGCTTTTTCAGGCTCACAAGTGCTTGCAAAGGTCTTGCGTACAACACCCCCTCTCCTATTTCTTACCAACTTAAAGGAAAACTTTTCCCCCGGCACCTTTTCTTCCCTTTGCTCCTTCCCATCCCTGGGAGCCCTCCCTGCAGCTTTGCTGGGTTTGGGGCCTCTCGTTCAGTGCGGCCAAGCAGATTGAGTGCAGTTCTGGGCAGATTTACCGAGGCCCAGCTATTTGTCATTCCCCTCGCTCTCACAAAACGCAGACAAATCCACCCTCCGGTCAGGGTAATTTGTGGCCTTTTATGTTGCATTTTGGAACGTGTCATTCTGTGTATTTTGCAGGAACAAGAGCAATTTTAAAGCAGCATTAAATAATAAATTGTCCTAAATAATAGCCCTGCTGATACCACTGAGGACTAGAAATCCTGTCCTCTCTGGTTAGAAGTAAAATAAAACATGGGTTACTCGCCGAGATTTTAAGCATGCATCAGCAAAACATCTGGAAGTTTAAGTTAGTGATTAAATAAACTTCTGTGTATCTTTTAGGGTGATAGTTTTAGAGAGTTATTGTTTTGGTAAATAACCCCCAGACAGAAAATAACGTTACATAAATAAGCATGCTTAATCTTTCATTTTCTGTTTTTATGCCTCTTCACTAGCTGGCATCTGCAAAAGCTAAAGTGCATTTTTTTTTATTCTCCCATTAATAACAGGGCATAAAACATAAAGGGAAATAAAACCCCAGTACCTGCTGGGTACGGAGGGACTGACGCCAGAGTGAAATCTGTTTTGATTTATGTGTGCTGAGATTTTCTCGTGGACAGATGAGTTGGATGGAGAATAACTCACTGAGATCAGGGGAGCTGGAGATTTCACACTCTGGGATAAACACTGGCTGCGATTATAAAAAGAAAACAATGCAGGAAGCCAGTGAAGGAACTCTGAAATTAAACTCAATTTTTTATTTTTTTTTCCATTTTGTTTTGGTTTACACTCACACGGGCTGAACAAAGCTGCCGTCTGGCTAGGGACATGCATGGGAAGATCCATCACGGAGCCACCCCTTAACTGGTGATGTCGAAATGCCGTGCGGCCGCCGACAGCAGCAAGAGAAGTGGCACACAAATAACGACGTGCCCTATAAATAATCTGCAGGAAGCCTTGCTTCCCCACCTCCGCGGGAGCAGCAGAGAGGAGACCTGAGCTGTCAGCACTCATCAACACGAGGAACTGGGAGAACTGGGGAGACTGGTCTGCCTGGCGGAGGCACTGGCTGGTGGCCCAGCAGATGCCATCCCTGGCTGTTGTCCAGGGGCAGATTTTTTTGCAAGGTGGATTTGGGTGAGGAGGGCACGGGCAGGAAGGACAGGGGTGAGTCCTACAGCCCTCGTGGCTCCTCTCTTATCTCCAGGAGGTCCCAGGGTTTCCCACGAGGACGGTTTTGTGGCTCTACAGGAAAACAAACATTGGCAGCTTCCCAGCTTAGCATGATTTGCAACCACGCTGACAGGGAAACTGAAACAAATTGGGAGCCTCTAGACTTCTGCGTAGGTGTGTGGGGTCTTCACTTAATTCCAAGCAAAATGAGGTGGATTTCTCTTTGGGTCCCCACATTTGAATCTCCATTCTTTTTTATTTTTTATGGTGGAGACCTACTGCGTTTGCCTTCTCTGAGGGTGCTGGAGGAAAGCGATGGGAGGTCTGGTCCCAGAAGAGCTTGGGGTTCCCGTTGCTCCACGGGAGGGAGGAAGAAAGGCGCACACAACTTGTGAGCACTTCTCCTATGCCCTTAGGCCTTGGTTCTTAGGCACCACTTGGCTGGAAATTTCCAGTCTATGATAATTTATCCCTTACTGCGTGTATTTTGTCCACAGAGACCAACATCTTCAAATCCTTCCTTTAATCCGTAACACCCAGAGATCCCTGACCACCTCCCCAGCCCCAAGATGCTTTCCCAAGACTCATTTTCCCATGACTGTCATGATGGAAGATCCCCGGCCTTCTTCTCCATGCAGTAGTGTCTCCAAGAAAATCAGCCAGTCTTTTTAATTTCCTCTGGTGCCAGCTCCACAGATTCCTTTTTTTCTCCGAGAGATCGATATCTAAATGGCTGTCTGATTATTACGGCTTCGCAAGTCTACAGCTGGAGGTCACCTCCAGGCATGTTCATAAATAAATCATAAAACGTTATTATTTATATAGTGTCAACAGTGTGATAAGTGCAACATAAGGCAAATTCACCGTGACAGCCGACTTCCAATCTGTTTTCTTCCTGCAGATTTCTGATGCAGCTAACCGGAGCTCTCCCTGTGTTATTGCTCAGCCCCTCCATGAAGTGGGATGTAGCCCCCCTTCCATCACTGGGGTCTCACCTTTGATTTCCAACCCATCCGAGCTTTATCTCCTGTCTCATTGCCCATGTGAGCAGGTTGGGAGCACCTTTGCAATCTCATTTTCCCCCCTTCAACACTTCAGCCTGGGTACCGATGCCTACAGTTGTGGTGTAGGCCGACGGTCACACAATTTGCCTGACTCGTAGACCACCACGTGTCAGTAACATGAATTAGGGTTAGGAACAGCTCAAGATAGGAAGAGCTTCTCCATCGCTTCTCCATCTGACAAGAAATGAAGGCTGGACATGGTTCTGGGCACCCAGCTCTAGGTGGCCCGGCCTGAGCGGTGGTTTTGGGCCTCCAGAGGCCTCTTCCAACCTCAGCTCTTCTGTGATTCTGCGAGGGCTCCAGGCATCTCCTTGCCTCTAGCACTGTGTGGGGATGCCCACACCCTCTGAGCATGCATGGACAACAGATCCAGGTTTCAAAACCCTGAAGAATCAGGATTCAAAAGAGCATTTTGTTCCCACTGCACCATGAGGGCAACCAGAGGCTCCAGTTAGGCAGCGCCTCAGAGGCCCAAGCACACAGCCTCTTCCAAGGGGCTTTTCCCATGGAATAAGGGATTTTTGCTGCTGGGACAGTGTCCAGTGAGAGATAACGGCCACAGATTGGTTATTTTAATTGCTTCATTCCCTCTATAAATATTACCGGAAAGTGACCTTTAGCATCTGTCAGCATGGCACCAAATCCTCCCCTGCCCCAAAGGCTGTTTCTGAGTCCCCGAACCATTTGCCTTATATTTAAATCAGCCAGGAGATGTTTCGCTGCGAAAAGGGCAAATTGGGCAATTTGAAGTGAGTCACCTGCCGGCTGCTCACAGAGAAATGCTCAGCCCCAGCAGCAGCAGCAGCCCGGATTTCACGACTCCTCCATCTCCTCCAAGCACCAAACAGCCTGGGATGTGGTTCCCCCAGCAGGGTGCCCAGCCCCACGTCCCTGACTGCTCTTTCTGAGCAGAAATGTCTCCTCATTTCCCACCCAAATCTCCCCGGGTCCTGCTGGCTTTGAAGGAAAGATGGGGCTGTGTGAGGGGTTGTGCAGTCCCTCTGCCTGCGGTGGATTTGCCCTTAATTTTGAGGAATAAAAACGCAGCCTGTATGTGCATTACACAAAGAAAATCCTTCAGCTCCATATTTTCTGCAGTTAGCAGTTCTTAAGAGAGCAGGTTGAAAAACTTGCAAAGGCAAATCAAAGAGGTAAGCTTCCCGAGACTGAATATTTAATTAAATCCCAGCTTTAAAAAAAAAAAAAAAAAAGTATAAAAAACCCACACAATTGTTTTAAAGGTAGCAAACCAGAACGTTTTAACATTCAAGTGTGAAGCCTTTTCATTTTTCATCTCAGAAGGGCTTTTTATTTCGGCGTCTTACGGACTGAAAAAAGAAAAAAGAGTCAAAATAGAAGAAGAACATTTTGATTGACCAGAAGGTTCGGGGGATTTTCAGTGATGCTCTCCAGGAGAGGTTGCAATGTTTTCTCTGATTCAGAGAACCTGATTTGGAAGCGTGGCATCTCTTCGTGTGGGAATCATGTCCCCCCCCCCCCATATAACCCACTGGTGATTACAGCCGATTTACACATCGGGCTGGAGCGAAACACCACGGGCATTTTGCTGAGGAGGAACAAGACCCAGAATTTATTTCATTTGGGATGTATCAATGGGCTGGGAAGGGGGCTGGAAAATTGGGTTTCTGATCTCCAGCCTTTGGAAACGATGCAGGAAGCTCTCAGTGCCATGAGACTGCGGAGTCCTCAGCTTCATCCAGAAGAGATGCATCCCACCATGTCCCCAACATGATGGCCCCGTACGGGCTCAGCAGACGTCTGTGACAGTGCAAAAAAAATTGTTATCCCCAAATTGGTTAAAAAGCAACCAGCAAGGCTTCTCCCCATGGGCATACTCTTAGGGCTGTTGTTGCAGCAGCCCCTCTTTATTTCTTTCCTATTAGAAAGAGCTGGAAAGAAAAAAACAATTCTACAGTCTTGATTTTTTTTTTTTTTTGAACAATTTCAATCCTACCTGCATTGCAGTTCTGCAAATTAATCGTGTGGATGCTCGCACACACACACAGAGGCAGCATCAGGATGGAAAAGGACCCTGCCACGCAGACGGCCTGAGTCACTGCCAGTGGGAAGGGAGGGGAACAGGGCCCAACGTGCTTGGTTGGTGTACCAAAAACATGGGAGAGACTCCCATATAAGAAATAAGAAATAAGAATAAGAAATAGAAATAAAATAAGAATAAGAATAAGAAATAAATTAGCCCACAAAAAAACCCTTTGATCAGTGAATACAGAAGTGTACAAAGTTCGTGGGGAAAAGAAGCAGATGGGAAGGCGGATGGCAATCCGTGGGGCTGTGAACGGGAGGGGAGAGAAGCAGAGGAAGCAGCAGTGGGGAGGAAAACGGATGGCAAAGGGCCTTTGGATGACAGAGAATCTTGGTGGCATCCTTGATACAGAGAATCACAGTCCGCACTTGCAGAGATGCTCCTCAAGAAGAAAATAAGGACAGCTGTGAGCAGGCACCTTCATCACTTGTGCTTCAGCTTTGTGCCCCCTGGCCACCAGGGACAAGACCTTTCTAACATGTAGGACTCCACAAAGAGGCCAAAACAACGGGGTTGTGAACTGCAAAGGGGTCAGGGAAGGAAAACACTAAAGGTCTGAATCTGTTTTCTAAGCTAAAGGAGGGTAAATGAGCATTTTTGCAGCCTCCTCATCTTGCTCACCCCAGGAAGGATGGCTGGGTTGAAAGCTGCCTGTCGAATTTGCTTACAGAGGTGATTGCAGCCAATGTGAGTGAAAATTCAATTCCTTCCCATTACGGGTGCTGCTTATCGGCCGCCTGGCACGTTGTGCAGCAGGGGCAGTGAGCAGACACGAGCGTTTCCAGCCTCGCTGCCTCTGCACTGATGCAGCCAGGAGGTTTCAGCCACGGACAGGACTCTGTCTGGACTTGGTTTAACGCAGAGGAGAGCCCCTGGACATCACAGCAGTGTTCACGCCAACCCAGATGGGAGGAGGGATGATCTGAGAGCAGTGACAGGCAGCGAAGAAGGAGTCCTGAAAGCTTTGGCCCTGAAAGAGAAGGAAGAAATATTGGAAGTGACAAACAAAGAAGCAAAGAGCTGCAGAGGCGGGTGACATATTTGGGTGAAAACCACAGCAACCATCCCTATCTGCATGTCAGCCATCAGACACTCTCTAGGTGAGAAAAAAAAAAGGGATTGGAATGGAATTTGAACCCAGTAATTGCATATTTTATCTCCGGTTTTCAGTGTTGCCAACTCAAAAAGAAGAAAAAAAAAAAAAAAAAACACCAAAAAGCAACAAGCACCCCCTTTGTCTTACTGTGCTAAGTGTTTTGCCTTCCCAAATCAATGAAAATGAGATTCCTCTTTCCCCTTCAGTCCCTTCCCAGCTGTTTTGTCTCCTGGGCTGCGAATACATTAACATATAGATGCACCTGAGCCCTCTGGAGCTGAAGCCGAGGATCTTTCCCAGGAGCAGACTGCTTGGTGCCTCTGGAGCAATTAGCACTTCACCAGTCCCGGAGACAGAAAAACTGGTCTGGGACATAAAAGAGGAGAAAGAAAGAAAGAAAGAGGCTTGTGTCTTCTATCTAATGAGGTGGTGGCTCTCAATTAGCACAGAATAAAGGTTCCCTGCGATTGCAGCTTTGACCTCTCCATGTCTCCAGTGCGGAGAGGGAGCAGATCAGAAGAGAGAAATTCAAGGCACATCCGTTCTGCCCAGCTGTTCTCTGCTCCATTTCAGTGCTTGGGACCGGAGGATGATTTTTATCCAGAGGTTTAACCAGGAACATCTCGGGTCTGGTTGCATTTTATATAAAAATGTCCCTGGTCCATCCGAGATGCTCACCCCTAGCAAAGATGAAGCTCGCTCCCTTCCCCTCTTTGGGGGAATTTGACAGCCTGGGTGGGATGCTAGCAGCAGGATCTGTCCCTGACTCAATGTCTGTATTACTTTTAAGCCAATAAAGCTGCTATGTAGAGGCAAAGCCACCCAAAATACTGCTAGCACCACGTGGCTCCTCAGCTGCGTCCGGAGATTGTGCTGGTGGAGCATCCTCACTGCCCATGGAGCATCCTCAATGCTCTTGGACAATCCTCCTTGCCCATGGAGCATCCTCACTGCTCCTGGAGCATCCTCACTGCTGTTAGAGCATCCTCGCTGCTGGTGGAGCATCCTTGCTGCTGGGGTCAGGGCCACAGGACCCCATTTCACCCCTCTCCCTACTCCATCCCTTCCCCTCCTTGGTCCAGGAGGGCTTCCACCATGGTTCCTATACCAGCACAGTGAGTGCTAAGAGAGTTTTCAGACCTCGATTAAAAAAAAAAAAAAAAAGGGAGGCTTAGAGAAAGACTAAGCAGGAGCCACCTCTGCTTTAATGAAAGGTTTAGACATGGTGCAGAATTGGACTAATTAATCAAATTAATTAAATGACTGCAAGGCAGGCAAGTAGCATTAAGGGAAAGGGAAGAGAAGAGACTAGAAATTTTGTGTCCTCTTCCTAGACAATTCTGAATCTAGTTCTCCATGCCTTTTCAGCCAGCCTGGGCTTAAATGCGACTTGTTAAGATGTAATCAGAAATCCTCATTGTTGTGTAGACACAGTGGCCTATCTTTATTTATGCAGACATTTGTATAACACACAAAGTCTTTGAGCAAGCCCTTCTCTCTGGATTTAAGTTTTATTTGTACCGGGCATTTGAATGCAGGCTGGAGGGCTATCGCCCTGACTTTTCCCTTCCCTCGTGGAAACAAGCAAGACAGTGTGTCATAGATTAGTTCATTTTCCATCACAAAGAGAACATTTACTATTAGCTGTCCCTGTTAATATCTTGCACTGCCTGGTAATGAAATATTTAATGCCAAGGTCTTTATGCTGCCCTACAAGACCACGAGGATATGAATGAGGATAGTAATTGCAGCAAAAGAAAGAAGAGGCCTGGAGAGGTCAGGGAAGCATCTCATGAGGAGCCCACAAGCAGCAACAGCAAAAAAAAATTGTGATGAACACGTTATTTCCATGGAAATGAGGCAGCTCACTGGCACAGTGAGCAGTTTCAGAGCTCAGCCTAACAGCCAAGCCCATCCTCCCCTGTGGGACACAGTGGAGACACCTCCAGAGTTAGCTCAGCTGCACCAGTTGACTCTTGCTGGTAATTTCCCTCTCCCTTTTTCTTTTTTTTTCCCCTAAATCTCACTGTTTGGCACCAAGAAAGGTATTTTTTCCCTGGTCTTAAGGTCAGGTGGTGAAGGAAGGGGTGACCTTTCAGTCTTGCTCTGTCCCTCAACATGAAGAGCATCAGCTCGGACAAGTCTACGCAAAACCAGGTTGATACATGGGTACAATATCTAAGGATTGTGTTTCCTGCAGGTTTCTGCCCATGAAAGGAATGCTATTGATTTTTTTTTTTTCATTCTTCTGTTGATTTAATCCATCTGGATTTCCCCTCAGCCAGCTGAGCTCTTGAGTCACTTGTAACGTGGTCATGGTAAGTCACGCTGACCCAAGCCCAGCTTCAGAGATTTCAGCCTCCCTTAATTTAGGGAAGCCTTGCTCTTCGCCTCTTCCTCTGTCAAGCAGGATCTGAAAAAGAAAAAAATATATATATATATATATATATATCATTTTTTTCCCTCTGTGTCCTGTCTGGTTTCATAAATTATTCATATAATTTCTGGCTTCTCTGAGCTGAAGCAGTCTCAGTGTAAAGCAGTTATTATTCTCCGTGGGCCAGATCTTTGACAGTTAAAAGGATGGTTCTTGTTAGTTTTAGGCACAGATTTTGAGGCTGAAAGGGATCATTGTGTTTGTGAAACTGGACCCCCCCAAAAAAATCGGGACACGGGATTTGGCTGACCCGATATGCACTTTGAGCTCCCAGGTTTAAGAATGGAAGATCCTGTGAACATCCACACCCGAATTGGAAGGGACCCACAAGGATCATCGACTCCAACTCCTAAGTTTTAGTGGAGTTTAGTAGGGTTTAGTGGAGTTGGCTAGCCACTTTTTGAACCCATGGGAAGCGTTGGCCTTCACATCACCCCACAACAACGGTCTGTGCTGTTGAACCCTCCCTTGTGCTGATTTTGTGCCAGGCATCCATAATCTCACTTGATCCATGGTCCCACCAGGTCAAGGGACCTCCCACCCCTAAACTTTGATAAACCTGGGCAAAACATGGTGGCATGCCCTGAAAGTGAATGCAGAGACAGGTCCCAGGAGTGGTGCTCAGCTTGGTCTTCTCCCAGTGCACTCTTCATCCCTGCCTGAGCCCTTGGCCTTCATCCCTCTTCCTGCTTCTCATTAGTTTTAATTTCATTCATTTTCTCCTAAAAAGAGAAGGACAAAAGGTACCGTTTCCCTGGCCACCCCTGCTCTGTGCTCATCGCTCCTTAGCGCAGTCACGGATGTCAAACAGGAGCAAAATCACCGGAGCTCAAATTAAAGCCATTAAGCAAGGACAAGCCCTTGGCCCAGGCACGTTCAAGCTGACTTCATCCCTTCACACCATCCACAGCAACATCCATCTCTCTGCTTCACGCCCAGGATGATATTTCTGAAAGAAATGCCTCTAAACACGATAAAACACAAAATGCAAACAGAAACTGCTCTAGGCTCACTCGTAGGGTGCTTCTATTTTTCTCCCCACCTTTCCAACCCAATAATCTTCCCTTCCATGCCTCCATGCTTTAAGGAATGCTGACATTGTCTTCTGTGGCTGATCAGCAGATTTAGGGCTGTATGTGAACAGGATTTCGTGGAAGACACCAAATTCCCTGTTGCAGGAATTGCCTGTAAGGCACCGATGTCCAAAGGGATAACCATAGACAGACACCCCTCCTTCTCAGAGGACGGGAGCCTCTGTAGCACAGGTGAGTCCTGCAGCATCCCTGCTCTTTTGGGCTCAGATTCAGGAGGTCACTTAGGCACATGCTTAATTTTAAAGGCGTGCTTAACTCCTTTCCCTGAGCAGGCTTGCTGTCCCCTGCGAGAGCCAAGGCAAATGCAATCTTCAATTTCCGGGGTATTAATCTGGAATTCTTCATGAGCCCTTAACTTGGTAGAAGAGCTTTTAATTTCTCAGCAGCAAACAGGTTTCTTTGGTTAATAAAATATGACTCCACCTAGAAGGAATCAAGGAATCCTTTGATTTGCACTCCTTGAGCAGGAATCGAGCTGCCTCCAGTCGTCCTTGAAGAGGAGTAGTGGAAGGGGACAGAATAACTTTATACAGCTGCTGGTAATAAATTATTTAAACCTTTATGAATACAACATATTATCTGTCCCAGTGCCTTCAGGCATTTTCTGTTCCTTTTGTGCTTTCAAAGCAATTAATCTTGCAACTTCACATCACTTTCCGAGCCAGTCTTACAAGTCTGGAGAATGTGTGAAAATTGGGGAAATTGCAGACGGCAAGCGGCGGATGAGCTCCGGCGGCCACTTTGCCTGCCGGTGTGGGTTGCAGGGACCATCCTCAGCAGGAGGCTTTCTGGAGTTGTGCCTACTGAAAGCTGCAATTTCCCCATGCTGGGACTCTCATCCCTTTCTTGGAGAGTTGCTCCTGGCTGTTAGAAAAGGCATCTTCCTTGCCAGCCTTCTATTAATCACGTTACTCCCAGCTCTCTCATCTATGCGACCCCTGCATCACTGATTTCTTGTTGGCAGCGCTTGCGTGCTTTCCAAGCACCAGACAGAAAATCGTGCTCTTTTTTTTTAATTTCTTATCATAACTCCTCAAAATCAAAATCTTCATTTACATCTAGGCTGGACAAGAATGTTTCATTTGAAGCAAAACCAGGCACGCTCTTGTGAAGCACCCAAGAGGGTCGGAGCTGAGGGATGCTCTGCTCAATCCCTCTGCGGACATTGGGCTTTTTTTTTTTTTTTTGTGAGTAACAAGAGAGAAATGCTCTGATGCTCTGATTTTCTCATTTCTGGGTGAACATCTGGCAGTATCAGCTCAAGCTGCTTCCATGGTGAATGCTTCAGCGCTTCACACTCAGCCAAATGGCTCCATCAGGACAGACCATGAGAGGTCCACGTCAAGATACCAGACGGCCTTGATATGGCAAGGCAGAAGTGGTTTAAATTCAAATGCTTCCACATGGACTGCAGGGGACCCTAAAACCACTCCCTTTGGTTGTAGGTTGGGGTTGAAAGCATCCTGCAGAGCAGCAGGGTCAGTCCCTGGGGCAGGTTGGTGACTTCCCCAGTGAACCCGGGCTTTTCACCAGTTAATATCCCAAATTTAATTCTGAAGGGGTTTCTCCTGCCAAAAAAAAAAAAAAAAAAAAAAAAAAAGAATTTGCTTTGAATTTGTAAATATTCTGAGTAGAGGCAGCATTGCCCAGGTGGCGATGTCCTTGCTGGTGATGTCCCTGAAGAGGCTGGGGAGGAGGGCGGTGGGGTTTGCAGAGCAGCCAGGAGATGGAGCCCACATCCAGGGCACCAGGGATGGAGTCCCTGGGCATCTCACCCTGCCAGGCCATGCAGAGCGGGGATCTGGGGGTGAAGAGGCCCTGAGTGTCTGTCCTTACACAAGAGACTTGCAGAAGGGCTCGTGCCACCTCCCCATCTTCTCAAGGGGCCCCCCGATACGAGCAGAGAGCCACCGATGTGCTCCCCTTCTCCAAGGCCTCACACCCCTGACCACCACGTGCATCAGGGGACCCAAATGCGGGCCCCGTCACAGTGTGGCAGGCACCTGGCAGGCCATGGATTCCTCAGCCTGCACATTTGAGCCAAAAGACAGACATTTTGTGGCACCAGAGAGGGTCCCTGCTATGGTCACGGCCTTCTCGTTGTGTACCAGGAGGGCTGGCATCAGGCTGGGCCTTGCCATGAAAGCAGGGGAGCAGGAGGAACAGAACTGGGGTTTGTGGCCTCACTCTGTGAGGTTTGTGGGCCAGCACAGCTGGAAGGCTCCCTGCTGCTCTTCTGTCCCTCAAAAATACCCGTTAGAGAGTACCTCAGCTGAATTTTTATGCCTGGTTGCTGACCTGGAGTATCTCTGCCCCAAGTCCACCTGCAGAAGCAGCAGTGCTGCCACATAAACCAAGCCCTTCCTCCTGAAAGGTTCTTTTGCTCACATCACTGCTAATGAGATGTGTCCTTCTGGGACAAGCACGTAAACAGGATTTGGGAGCTGCCACAACATCACTTTCTTCATGCTGATCCTGGCTCAGTGAGACACCCCAAGATACAGACAGAAAAACAGCCCTGATCTTTACAGCATCCTTCCTGGGATGCCCTCCTGGAGATGTCCTTCCCTGAAGACCAGCAATTCCTGGCTATGAGTCCTTACTCCTGGCACTGAGTGACCAAAGGGAACAAAAATCCTTTCTAGACCTGACCTGGGGTTGGGGTATAAGCATTAGTACTCCATTTGGGGGTTGGACCCAATGATCTCTCGAGGTCCCTTCCAACCCCTACAATTCTGTGAAAATTAAGAAACAAAGACTGGATTTCACCAGCTGTTTTTGTTTGTTTTGCCATTCTCACAGGAAAGTTGGGGTTTTCTTGGGCTGGGCCATCCGACCACCAGATCCTCCGCAGCGGAGCAGCCCAGAAACCTTCGCCCCCATTTCAGCACTCGCACGATCGTGCTGCGGTGGGTTCCAGCCAAACTGCAGGTCAAATCACCTCATCAATTGCTCAGCCATCACAAAGATCCTCTCTGCTGACCAGGAGGAAGTCCTGAGCAAAGAGGTAGGAGCAACGGACACATCCCCAGCACATGGGAGATAGGGGAAGGGCTGGCTCCAGGATAAAACATCTCCTGGTGAATCCTGCATCCCTCAGCGAGAAGCTCCCCGGCACATCCCGCTGCCCGTGGGGCCCCCCGGCTCATAATGCCCCTTTATAAGGCTTCACAAAGCCCTTCTTGGTTCCTATCCAGGCTGCTAAGAAAGGTTGCCAAGGGTGTCTCTGCAAACAATAAGGGGCCTCTGTTTGCAAGGCGGCTGTGGTCACAAATGCTGTTTTTGTGACCTCCAAACGAAAATAGCTTCTTCTTTCCCAGCAGATCTCCTTCTTCTGCGTCTTCAAGTCACATCGGGCTGCTGAGGCGCACACGGGCCTCGCTGCCAGCAGTGATACCCCTCGGGGAAACGAGCTCTCTCCCTTTGCTAAAGCCTTTGCTGGCTGAGTCCTTGTGAGGATTTTTTATTGCTCGTGGAGCCCAAAAGCCTCCAAGAGCAGTTGGCTTCACCTGGCAATGCTCTTCCCAACCGATTCAGCGAGCCAGCCAGAGCCCTGCTAGCAAATTCTGATTATTATTATTATTTTTAAATCTTAAAAAGCCCAAAGACGCTTCTGGGGTGGGGCAGGAGGATCCTGGGGAGGGACTCTGTCAGGTAGTGTAGTGATAGGACAAGGAGTAATGGTTTTAAATGAAAAAAGAGTAGATTTAGGTTGGATACAAGGAAGAAATTCTTTACTATGAGGGTGGTGAGGCCCTGGAACAGGCTGCCCAGAGGAGCTGTGGCTGCCCCATCCCTGGAAGTGTTCAAAGACAGGCTGTACGGGGCTTTGAGCCTTGATCCCATACTGATCTAGTGGGAGGGGTCCCTGTCCATGGCAGGGGGGTTGGAATGAGACAATCTTTAAGATCCTTTCGAACCCAAACTGTTCTGTGATTCTGTGATTCTATGATTCTATGATTCTATGATTCTATGATTCTATGACACTCAGTCCTAGACTGGACTTAAAAACCCTCAATTTCTCAGTCAGGCCACCTTAAAAGCATGGAGAGCTGAGGCAAAGCCTGCACAGATACAAATTCCTCTCCAACCATGGCCTGCATGGGATTGGAACTCCAATCCTGCTTTGAGGCTGGTTGGTAGCATTTACTAAGAGCCTTTATGAAAGCAGGTAGCTGGAGCTCAGCTTCCAGAGCTCAAAGCACCCAGGGATGTGTCCTTTCACAGTGAAATGTCCACCAAGAAGGTGGTGGAAGGTGGAGGAGCAATTTGTCAGTGCTTTTTGGGATAGAAGTATGAAGGATGGATGGCTCCATGGGGGAGCTGAAGGGCATGGGGACAGTTTTTGCACCCTGACATGGTGTCAGGGATATGCTGATGCATCAATTCCTTGCTTTCACCTCTATGGATTGAAGATAGGCTCACAACGACAGTGATAGCTAACAGATCTCTAGAACTGACCAGATACAAATAAATTTTAGAGTGATCATGGAACTGTTAAGTTGGAAAGGACCTCTGGAGGTCTTCTGGTCAACCCCCTTGGAAAGCCGTGCACTGTCTTGGTGGTGGGGAGGATGACAGATGAAGGTCATCCTAGAGGTGCCCAGGAAAGGAAGAAGCTGCAAGGTGCAGCAAAAGGAAACCCAGTTGGCTATAAGGAAAAAAAAAAAAACCCTGCACCATGAGAGTGTTTAAACACAGGAGCAGGAGCTGGTGCAGTCACCATCTTCATGCTCAAAGCCCTAACCCTGATCTAACTTTGATGTCGGTCCTGCTCTGAGCAGCCTTCTTTAAGCTCCCTACAGCTAGCGAAGCCCTTGTTTTGCTAACTGCTTCCCCAAAAGCTCTCTAGAAAAGGCTCTCATTTCCTGCCTGGTGGCACAGGGCTTTCCCCTGAGGGTCTCTTTGGTGTTTTCCATTGCCCTGTGGTCCATCGCTGGTATTTCAGGGGAAAGCACCACAACGTCTGGAGCAAAGAGAAGCATGGAGGTGGCAGATATTCCCCCGACACCGGCAGATGAAAGATGCTGTGCCCAGACACAGAAAGGCTGCTGGTTAGAGCAGGAGGACGTGCAGCTATCTCCCACTCTCTAGCACTGATTTTCTGCCAGCACACGGGCTCACACGGGGAATTTGAGATAAACGCAGGCTTTTGTCTCCTTGGTTGAACTGCCTAAAGCCCTGGAGAGCCGAGAACACCACGCTGCAGGCGGAGAGATGCAGGGATGCAAAATTTATGAGCACATGTTGCTGCGCGCTCCTCTGACCCATGCATCTCCTCCCGACATGCGTTCCCCCCGTCTCGCTCCCTGAGGAGCGACATCATCTATTAATTAACCCAAACGGCTGAACACATGCTTCCCTCCCAGCGAACGATAAACAAAGCCAGATGACCCGCGAATGAAAAATCAAGTGGCGACATGCTCCAGGCAACGTTGTGCCAGGATAAAGAGACGGCGTCGCTGCGGGATGGATGGCCCTGCGATAAAAAATGAGGCACAGGAGCAACGGATTTGGCGTGCAGACCTAACTCTCGAGCAACCCGACATGGGCTTGAATAAATCACTGCGAGAAATCATCGGGGCTAGGGACGGACCCGAATCCACAATGGCCAGGCAGTGGCCGAGCATCATTTCCATGCAGTGCCTGTTAGCTTTGTGATGAGTTTAGTGGCCTCCCTAGATTACAAAGCTGTCGTTGTGAGTAATTGTCTCCTTTCCAGCCAATATCGGAAAGATTTGGTGGTGGAGACCAAACCCCTCCCTTCCTGTTAAATGCCATGCTAAGTGTGGGATGAACTGCTTGGACAGAGCCTTGTTCTGCTGCTGAGTCCTTCAGGGACTCGTCTGTGTGTAATGCAAACTCATCTGTATGGGGAATATTCCCTCCTGACCCACAGCAGCAGGTGACTGATCTCCAGCACGGAGAAGCAATCCCTCTGTGCAGTCCCTGCGAGCTCGGCTGTGCCATAAATTCCTGACCCTGCTAGCTCGAGCCAGGCCGGCAGGCAGAACTTGCAGAGGAATTGGAAAGATTTGTCTTCGGGTGGTGCTGAATTCATCGTTTTTCTCCCATCGCTGCGTTAATTGCTGTACCTGAGGAGCGCAGAGGGAAAAGGAGGAGCAGCACAAGGATTTATACCCCAGCACTGCTTGCAGGCATGTCAGTCCTTTCCTCCCTGCTCTCTTGAGATATGAGTACTTCGGTCAGGGTTCCTGCTATCTATAAGATGGATAGTCAGCAGAGAGAGACCAGGAGGATGTGATTGCTGGTCCTAGACTTTGAGCCACCTCCAAACCAAGCTGGGAGGTCACAGCTGACCACAGCAACCCCCAAAACCCCAAAAAGTGCAACTTGCCTTACCGACCCCAGGTGGCAGCCCCTTACCTCCCGCAAAGGCCTCCATGGTCACAGCCTTGGATGCTGCTGCAAAGCCAGTTAATATCGTTATTAATATTACTAATAACTAGAAGAACACACAAAGCTGTCCTCAAGCAAGAAATATCCCTCTCCAGGGTAAATCACAGCCATTTGCCTTCATGCCACTGCTCCCCTCTGGCCACCTTGCTGCCAGGGGGCTTTACGACACGGGACAACCTCAGCCCCCAAGTGCACAGGTCTTGTGTTAATCCAGCAGTTAAACTCCAGCAATTCCCGACTCCAGGGTAGGAGAGGGTTAAGGGAAAGCTCGGAGGCCTGAGCTCTCTGGCTGTGGGATGCTCAGGACAGCTGAAATCTCCCCAGAAGGCCTCCTACCCTTTTGACCAGGCTGGAAAAGGAATGTCTCTCGTCATTAAAGTCAATTCTTCCAGGATGGCAAGGAGGGGCATTTTCATGGCTGATTAGCTTTGTAAAGCTCAGGCCAATTCAGCTGCTGGAGGCAGACACACTGTGCTTCTGCCTCCAACAGCCCGAGCAGGCGGATCAGTGGTGCTCAGAGGTGTGCAGGAGCCACGGCACCAAAAATAAATCCAGTTGGGGACCGGAGAAAGTAACAGGGCTCCAAAGCCAGACTAAAAGCCCTGAAGTTCCCTGCCTGCTGCTCTGGCCGTGGCTGCATCTTTGATGTCTGGGTACAGCTGAGACCGGAGCAGGGTGAGCGCTATGAGAGGGGCAGAGAGGTCAGGAGCTAAGCAGCTGCACGCTGGAAAGCAAAGAGCATGAATTCAATAAGCTTCTCCTTCCCACTCCCTTCTTTTTTTTTTTCCTTCTGGCTATGCCAGAATGACACCGAATTTCCACCTGGCCCCCCATAACCCCTCCTCTTCATGCGTGGCTTTTGGGGAGAAAACAGCTTCTCCAGGAGGCTGCTGGTGGGAGCTGGTGGGAGCTGGTGGGAGCCGAGGACTTTTCTAGGGCATCTCCTGTCACGGAAGGCTTTGTTCCCAAAAACGTGATGCTACGATGCACTTGATTTGAGTGTTGCATGGAAATCCCCTCCTGCAGCTGATACAGGGAGAAATGGCTTGAACTGCGGTCAGCTGGGGAAGGCTGCGTGCAAGGCACAGAGAGAAGGAGTCCCCTGCATGCAAAATTGGGACTTTCTGGCTATCTGAGCTGCTGGGCCCTTGTTTTAGCAAGCTGGAAACTGGGCTGGTCACTGGGGCAGCAACCGCAAGCTGGAGCAGATTTCAGCATGCTCCCATGGGCAGCAGGGATCTGGGTTGCTTCGAGGGTGATGAAGAGGAGATGGCAAAGCACGGGGCCTCGTCCTGCCCATCACTTGTGAATGCTCGGTGCTGGCAGAGCCGCTGGGATGCTCTCTGCCTCTCTGCTCACATGCAGCTCGGCTTAACCTGGCAGTGAGGAGCTGGAAGAAGAACCTGCAGAGATGAATTTCTGGCCATCTGCATGTCCTTGGTCCTTATTCCGTCACTGTAGTGGGTGACCGTGACCTGAACTACGTCTGCCTGCAGTGTGTACAATGGCATAAGGAGGCGAGTCCACGAGTCCTGGGCTGAGGATCTCAAGGGTCAGGTGTTAGAAATCATCACTCTTCTCCAGCGCTGCCTTGCAGACCTGCTGGAGAAGACCCCAGGCACTGCTGAGAGGTTTTTCAGGCATAGCAGGATGCCTGGAGAGGCACGGAGGATATCAGGCTCATGTAACAGAACCGAGCCCTGGGGAGCAGAGGTTAAAACAAGTTCATTATCTCCGTGGCTATGGAGAGAGTTCATTGACACGTGAGAGCACTTTCATGCCCCTCTATCAGCCATCAGGCAGGCAGATGACTTGTACAGCATCGTCTCACACAAGGTAAATCCTCTAAAAACAGGCAGCGGAGCATTTAATCACCAAAGATGCTCACCCCAACACAGGACGAGCTCCCCTCTTTTTAATCTTCATGCCTCTACCTTGAGGTACCAGGCTGGGACAACTCAGCAGTCCCAACCTGTGTCCTCCAGCAGCTCCTGAAACTTCCCCAACCATCAGCCAGGAGATCTTCATGCTCTGTGGGCTCAAGCAGAAGAAGAAGGTGTTTTCACACGAGGAGACAGAGCATAAAGAAATGGGAACGATGTATTAGTGGCTGTCACGGAACAGCTCTTGCAGAAATAGCCACTCTCCCGGGCAGACACCAGGCACTCACTGATCATGGCATGGTATCCCTGTGCAAATTAAGGAGCTTGGGGTGCTAAAACTAAGGCAAAGGATGTGGGAAAAAAGGTTGCCATCTGGATATGTGCTGTAAAACACTTCCCCTTCACCTCTCGTCTGACATTTTTATAAGACAATGTAAACATTTTTATACTCAACAATGCCATTCGCTGTTTATTTAAGTAATAACAATCGAGCTCGCAGACATTTCCTGGAGATTACCTTCTGGTGGGGAGCTTTCGTGCTCTAACTCCTCATTAATCCCCCAGTGAATATCCCGGTTTGACACCATTATTGAGACTGCTGTACGAGCACTGTGGAGCCCAGAATGCCATCTCTTCGTGGTAGGTTGTTAGTTTTCAGCACTTAATTCTAGCGGGGTGCTTGTTGTGCATCATTAAAAATTACTCCTGTGTAATAATCCCTGCTCTTAGCCCCCCTGCTCCCACCCCCAGCTCCCAGTGTCACCAGCTCGGTTATTTCCCCCTCCTGTTCCTCGTCCCTTAGCTTGAGATTTGCCTAGAGGTGAATCATTTCTTTCTTTTTTTCTTAATTTTAATTTATTATTTTTTTTTTTTTTGCTACATTTGCCCCAGAGGTAGACCTCTCATCCCTGAGCAAAGAGAGAGCGAAAAGGATAATAAAAATAATTATGAGAAGGAGCCACTTTACACGAGATTTCTGTGCAAGCTGAGGGGACGCACGCTGGCTGGAGGGGCTGGGTTATTTATGGCCCCTCTCCGCAAGCATGTGGGGACTCCTCTGCAAAACATCACTGCTGGGGCTGTCCTCCAGCTCGTCCCCCAAACACATCACCCTTGTGACTCCGTCCTTCCCCTGCCTCGCTGTCTGAACCCCTACCAAACAACATCTCCTTCTTTTCCGCTTTAATTCCTTTCCCCATTTAGCTGCATCCTCTTGCAACCCGCAGTGTTTGGCATTTTGGTCTGTTTTTTTTTTTTTTTTTTTTTTTCCTTAACTCTCTCCCCACTATTGCCTGGAAGGCCACCCCTTGCTGAAGATTATAAACCACAGTCCGAAATTTGTAGATTTTGAATTTTACGCTTGTCCTCCTGCTCACCTCCTCCTTCTGCTGAGTCCTGCTTGCCACTTGGCTACCAGCTTGCTGCAGAAGAAAGGCTTTGCTGTGCTTGGCGCTGCTTTAGCATCTCCGGCACCAAACCTCTGGTCCTCGCCTGTGGTTAAATAATTACATAATGCATTAGTTAATAACACAGGAAAATAATTGGGACTTAGCGAGTAATCCACTAGGGAGTGACAACGAAGCTGAGTGGACCTTTAGAAGTGCCCGTATGGAAAGCTGGATGTAAATAGAAAATTCCACTGCAAAATCTGCACATATTGTGTCCCTGCAGAGGGGAGCATGGGAGCGTTTTGGCCACCAGCTGGATTACGCCTGATAATGGAAAAATTCAACGCTGTGTTTACCAACACATTGCCACTAGAAACACATCGATCTCCCGCACGACTCATGGAAGGATGCAGTGTGCACATTCTCATTACGAGCTGCGATTCGATAGTATTTGAAAGGAAACACGTGGCCATCAGTGACAGTTATATGGGAAAATCTGAACCAAGTCGGGCTGGCTTCTTCTGGCTGGGAGCCCTTCTGTAGGGGGCTTTGGGTCAGCTCAAGGACCAGTCACGAGCATATTGGCATGTGGTGGATTATAATAGGCGTGTTTATGGGTCTGGAACATGCTGAAGGTCAACACTCGTGGCCTGAGAGACCACCCCTGCCTGCTGGTGGGGCTGCTCTGGGCTTTCCCAAACCTTCTTCCCAGGAGCAGCAGTCCAGCCCTCTTCCCCAGCCCCACGCAGGCACGTACAAACTCTCAGGAGCCACCTTTGGCTTTTGTAGGGCAGAATCCCAGACTCCCAGACTGGCTGAGCTTGGAGGGGACCTCTGGAGGTCATCTGGTCCTGAGGACTGCAAAGAGCACAGTCCCTGGCTGAAGAGGAATAACCATGAGCAGCCTGAGGTATCCGAATCAGGAGCTCTGGAGCTTGGGCTGTGCCATGGGGCAGCTGTAACAGCTTGTCCTCACATAGGAACGAGCGGGATCCACGGGGGCACCAGCTGCTATCTGCCACGTGGAGCTCTGCTTATTGTCCAAACAGCCCCTCCAGCCCCACAGGGTGCAGTGTAGACAGACCTCTGTGTAAAGCATCTCGGGAAAACCCCACGCTGGAAAGTCCACGGTTCCCTATCGACCACAGAGAAAACCTCAGATGGAGACATCTGTGCTGCCGACGTCTCATGCCAGCAGAGATGAGTCCCAGCCTCTGAGACAGAGGCAGCAGTATCGAAAAAAATATCAAATAACCTGGAGCAGATGCAGCAAGCACTTCTGGGCTGGAGCAAGGACAGCGTTCATGACTTTGCAAAGGCCGTCGCCGCCTACTCATTGCTGGAACACAGTTCAGCCAAGGAATGCATTTTCTTGGCTCTCCCTGACTGTTCAGAGCTTAACCACAACAGCTTCTTAACGCTGATCTCTGCATGCAGTTAGTAAACGTGCTGGTCATATCGATTGTCTGAGGCTCTAAGCTGTTCCTTTGAGTTGGGTATTATTGCACGCACCTAAATAGCATATTTATCTCCCAGCACCAAGCATAAGCTGACTCACAGATCCCCAGATAAAGCTTCCAGCCAACGTTGTTTCTAAAACACACAACGCTGCTCTAAAGACCCCTCTTGGGAGCATCTTGTTGCTGGAGAGCTCGCTGTTTCCCAGTCACATTCTCAAGCACCGCGGCAGCAGCAGCCGCCCGCGTGTGCTCACGGAGCAGAGGCTGTCACCAAGCAGCCCAGAGCTGTGGTACGAGGCAGTTCCACTCCTTCCAAAATACCTTTTCTATTTTATTAGGAGTCTCCTCACCTCCCAAGGGCCTCGAACACCCAGATGTATGTCAGGGGAAAGCGGTTCTTCAATGTGCTGAACGGGGCTGGGATTTTCCCATTCCTCTGCCTCCTCCACTTTTCCTCCTCTGTTGCCTTTGCTTAAGACTGGCTGCTTACAATAGCGCTGCTGAAAGGAGCAGAAGAAAAGCAGAAATATATTTCTTGCAAAAATCACAACAGATTTAATAATATTAAGCATTTTAACAACATGAAACTGAAAGAAAAGAAAAAAAAAACACCCCCTCGACCTTTTTGGATCGTAATGAAGCACTGTTTCCTCCCAAGAAACCCAAGGGACTATAGAGCAATATTCTTGAGCCAAACGTTCTGCTTTTTTGCACAGCTGCACAGGGCTCCAGTTGCAGTGGAAATCCCCCCAAACTGTGCCATGGCGCTGAGCTTTTCCAGCAGCTCCAGGGCACGGGGATGCGAGACCCTCGGGGGCTGCAGTGGGGTGGGAGCGCCACGCACAGGGCAGGGGCATCGGGATGGAGGCACGGGGCCAGCCTCAATGATCCCACAGTCCCTTCTTGCCTCCAACTCCACGAACTGGGGCCCATAAATCCCACACAGAACAGAGCACCGGGGTCGCATCCGTTCCCTTTTCTTCTCACCTTCCCTTTCTTTTCTCACTCAACTCTTCTACCCTTTCACCCCAAATTTTGCAAGGACCAACCCCCCTCAGTGAAAACTGTCATGGGTCTGTCCCCAATTTATTCCTCCTACCCATGCCTCCCCAAACCCATGAGGGAGTTACACTGCCTGAAACAAGTGAGGAGCGAGTGTTCTTCCTTCCAAGTTTCTTTCACTCATAAAATTGGTTTAATCCTTAGTTAAGCCCTGTAATATTTAGGTATCCACGGCTGTGCTGGAGTTAAGTGGCATGAAACTATTAATCTTGGTTTAGTGGTCAGAGGTGGTGACTGGCCATTTATTTTCAAGCCCTGAACGTTGCTCCAAGGTGCTCTGAGCTGCTGGGAGGAAGGGGGCAGGGTTGGACTGGGTGATGCCTTCCAACCTCAATTTTTCTGCAATTCCCCATTTCTGTTTGCTCCACGCGTAAAACAAACACATCCACGTACACCCTGTGTGCTCTGCACATAATTGTGCTTCCTCCCCTGTAACTTTTAGTCATTTCCTACTCTCCGGTGATGTTCATGCCGCTTCTAATGAAACACCTGCTCCCATGCTGTTATTATCCCGGGCTTTATTACAACAATTATGCTTTGCACAACTATCTTTGCACCGGGGTGCGAGAGGCGTTTGGAGAACTGGTTCCAAACCTGGGTTTAAAATCAGTAGCTGCGTACTGGTTTGGCCTGCCACGATAGGAGGAAGCAGAAGGAGTTGATGCAATCTGGACCCGAGTTCCTTGTGTGCTGTTTCACCGGGGAACGGGCAAGCCCATGTGGAAGTTTCACTCTTGTCAAGCTGCGGGCACAAGTTCAACCACACGTCCAGGCACTCCCACGGAAGTCAGCCGGCTCATTTACGCTCTTAATCACACCTGTAAAAGTTGGGGTAAAGTGTAAATTAATAAAACGTGTGCACACACTAAGCTCCAAATCCCAGAGCACCTTTGCATCCAAATGAGCCCAAGGTGGTTGAAAGACAGGGCTTACGTCCCTTCTGCAAACACCGCCCCCAGCCCATAATTAAGCTGGTTTAAACCAGCATAATTTCACTCAGGGAAAGCAGCAGCCTAGTGCTGGTCAGGTCTGGTTCCTTTTTGCTTGGACGATGAGAAGGAAGCAGCTCAGCCGGAGCTGGGGGGGTCAGCCTGGTGTGAAACTGCTGCTGCTCAGCAGCCACCTGGGCAAAGACGGGAGCGAGAAGCTGCAGGATGGCAGAGGGCAAATTCAGGAGCATTACCCCTAAGCCGCTGGTATTATAAAAAAAAAAGATATGAAGGCTTTGAGACAAGTGTGCCATGGATGGAGAAGAGCTTGGGGTGTTTTTTTCGGGAAGATTGAGGAGCCAGCTGGGGAGAGGGCTTGCACCAGCTGCCTTTCAGCAGGGTGTTTTCCTGCAGAGCCGCATCGAGGGGGAACTTGTGGAGGGCTGGTGCCTCCTTCCACTGCTGCTTCCTTGGGGAAAAGAGGGTGAAGACCTCAAGCAGCTGAGAAAATGAGATGAGCACCTTCTCCCAAAGGGTGAAGAACGCCCAGGTGTCCTTCCCAAGAGTCAGGGTCAGCCCCATGGCGAGCTGGAGGGAGGAAAAGGGAGAACTGGGACTTGGAGCCTGACCTCCCCGCGGTCCCCTGGGGGCTGGCAGTGTGGGGACACCCCTGTCCCCAGGTGGTGCCTGGGGCTGATTAGGGAAGGAAGGTGTTGCCATGGCCGGAGCATGAGTCAGAGGCAGCTGGGCTGCACGTCACAGCTGCTGAGGCCACACCTGGAGCCCTGTGCCCAGTTTTAGGCTCCTCAGTGCAGACTTATGGACATAGTAACAAGAGCCCAACATTGGGCCCTTGAGCAGGGCCTGGGGCACCTCTGCTGTGAGGAGAGGCCGAGAGAGCTGGGGCTGCTCGGCTTGGGGACAAGGAGGGTTTGGGATCCCATCTGAGGAGGGTTTGGGATCCCATCCATGCCCGACAAGCCCCACAGGGAGGTGTTGGGATGCCAGAGCCAGGCTCTGCTCAGCGGAGCCCAGGGCCAGGCCCAGAGGCTGCGGGCCCAGCCCGGAGCCTCCCCCTGCCCCTGAGGCAGCACTGCTGGGCCGGGCAGGGTTTTGTGTTTTTTTTTTTTTTTTAGTTTGTTTATTTCCATCGCACAAAACCGCCTTGCCTCCCTTTGTTCCTGCCCAGAATGCCCCGCATAATCACCACAGCCCCTCTCTTTTCATCCTCTTCCCTCAGCATTGTCCCAGGGGCTTCTGAATGCCTGCCCCGATCCTCTCCATCCTCTCTCGCTGGGCTCCCTTTTGCAAGGAGGGCAGACAGAGCTGTTTTCACAGCATCTCGGCTTTCCCCAGACTGCGTCTGACTCGCTATTGTTGCTCAATGGTCTTTCAGTCACTTACCACACTCGGGATTTTGCGCTGTTCTTGCAAAAAAGAAAAAAAAAAAAGGGCTGGTGTATTCAACACACTCTTTGCAAAGAGCCGGCTGGATGGGACGACTACGGCAGGCAGAAGGGCTGCCTGCAGACAAAGCCTTTCTTTTTATACACAGCAGAGTTTGAAAGTGAATTTGGTCAATCCACCCTTCTGCTTTAAGTCTTCCAAACATCGCTGCCAGGGTGGCATCCTGAGGTGATTTTTCTGTTCCCAAGAAGTGCTAGTTACTTTCTTTCGAATTTAATTTAGTTTTAATTTTATTCTAACTTTAACTCTTCATACAATCCCCTCCTTTTCACTTTGAAACTCAAGGTCATCTCCGAATATGCCGGGATTTCGGAGGAGTGGCTTCACAGAGGTCACAGTTCTGGGCTGGGATCCACACTTCCCAAGGCCTGGCCCAACCTTTGTCCCAGGCCAGTGCACATCCACTTTTTCCCAAACACACACTGTTTTCACCCAATCTGAGGCGATTGGATGCTGGTCTTCAGAGCCCGCACATCTTCCAGCTAACACGGGGGGAGAGATATGGGTCAAACCTTCCCATAAAGCTCTTTCAAGACACAGCTTGGAAACTGGAGCACTTTTGATCCGAGAGCCAGCTCAAGGCAGCCGAATGCCACCTGGGCCACTCCCGGTAAAGCTTTCTAAACTTTGGTCTCATAAAGAAAGCAGCCTTGACTAGTGTTTGAATAGAAAACCTCCATGAAAACCAGCGGCAGGGCAGATATACCGAAAGCAACTCGGCCACCACTGTGCTTCCTGCCGTCCAGGGATCGATCCAGCGGCCGTGCGGTGCTGCAGAATTGTACAGTATGAAATACCAGTTCTTTTGAATGAGACATAAAACCGAGGTCCTCACTTTTTTTGTGATCACTGAAGCTCTCGCAGGGCTGTGCACAAAGGCAGGGGAGCGGAACTGAGGTCCGTGGGAGGTAGTTATGGCCTTCCTGGCCACAATTCCCACAGCAGCTTTGTAAGAGTCTTTCATTTTCTGTCCCAGTTTCTGCAGTTGCAATGGAGTTTTATTACCAGTTTCCCCTTACCCTAAAAGATAAAAGATCTGAAGCAACTGTGCACATGCAGGTATTTTTCAGCTCCTCGCCACCACTGTGCCTATCAGACCTTTGTCCCCCGCAGCACTCCATTTGCTATATTTAATTCCTTATTAATTACATTGTCTAAGGACCTTTGGTCATTATGCTCACACCTAAATGAAGGAAAAAGAGAGGTCAAACTAGACCTCTAGCCATCTCCGGGGTGCCTGCATGTGCTGTAATAAGTGGATGCATGCTGTCAGACGTGCTCACCACGGGATTTCCAGGTGGGTGGGTAGAAAATCCTGGGTTTCTGTGCTCGCTCCTACCATCGGTACGCTTGTAGCAGCTGGGAAAGCTCCTGATTTGCATGCGGGAAGGAGGAGTGGTGCCAGCGTGAGGTCTGAGACATTATCAGAGAAACCCAAAGAAAACAAGCGTGAGTTGTTTGCCGGGAGTCTGAATTCTGGAGAGGAGAAAAAAAAAAAAAAAAAAAAGATCAAACAAGCCCTTCAAATGACCCAGACAGTGTTTTGAAGGAAAATCACGTGGCAGCTGTTGAGTGCACGACTGGCCCACACACCTCCCCAGACAACATAGGAGTACTTCCAGTGAATAAATATATCTTGCTTTAGGCCTGATGCTGCCCGGGCTCTGACTTTCCCCGAGCTGCAGAGATGAAGTACCAAGGGAGGAGAAGCCTTGGGGAAAATCGGTCTTTGTTTCGAGTCGTCTCTGCTATTCGGCCTGAAGTTGCATTTGAGGAGAAGGGCTTTAGTGCTAGGCACAAGCTGCGTTTTGGCATGGCAGGAATTTCTTTCTTGACATTTTCTTCAGCCTGGGAGGGTGAGGAATTTCTGGTGGGGTGCATGGGATGGCCTTGGTGATGGACGGCAGGAAATCCTTTTTCTTCCTCCTGCTCTTTGCAGACCAAGTAGGACTTTTTGGATGGGCAGCAAGGACACGCTGCTGGAGCCCTGTGTCATCTGGGTCCCAGCAGGGTGTCTGGAAGGGCACCAAGAGCAAGGACAGGGCTGCAAGATGCTGAGGATTCAGGAGCATGGGCAGAGGTTGCAACGGGTGGGAACATTGGGTTGGGTGAGGAACAGAAAAACTGGTGATGCTGGGTTGTGAGCTAATTGGAAATAGCTGGTTGCAGGCCCTTGGGAAGGGCGTTATTTCTGGAGGTCAGCATCTCAGCAGGGCTCCTGTGCAACAAGCTCATCTCACCAGGCGGCAAGACGCATTTATATCACGGCGTTAGGCTCCATGTGGCTTTTGACCCCAGGAATTAGGGTGACTCTGCCCATTTGAGTGGCAGAGATAACCAGAGCGAGCCAGCAGCCTGGCAGGGCAGCTCCGCTGTTTACACTTCCACGATACCCAACTCAGCCCTGACTCAGCCGTCAGCAATGATGGTCTGACCTTATTAATATCTATGGGAGTCTTCCTAACGAGGACGTAATTTCACCTCGGAGGCCAATTCATTAATTAGCGTCTCCGGCTATCCTGTCATTGGGCATGCGAGCAGGGGAGCGACTCGACTTATATACTGAGCAAATATGCGCTGAGTAAATATGGGTTTAACTTCAGCACAGCAACAACATACAGGGTCATAAAATTCTGGCAGCAAGAGTGAAAAAGAGGCGAGGGCAGCTCCAAGGATAATTCAGTGCCGGTGATGCTTGCTCACTGCAGGCTTGTCTAAAATCCACGTCCAAGGAAACGCTCGCTTATTAATTAGCTGTTGTTTTCAAGTGCTGCATGTAGTCGTGTGCTGTTCTGATGACTTTTTTTTTATTTTTTTTCCCCCAGGACTCTTCCATCCCTCAGTGCAATACTCTTACTATGTGTGGTTTGCAAAAACACCATTGTCCTGCCGTGCCTGTTGCCAGGAAAGGGCGTTTTATCATTCTAGTATGTCTATTATGAAGCATTTCAGCTTTCCAAAACAAAAATAGCCTAGCCTGCCTTCTGAGCTAACCTAACTCCTCCCCTTCCAAACCATATTCGCATGTTGGAAAGTTGCTTGATAGCATGAACAAAAACAAACAAATAAACGAGAAAGAATTTACGAGCATTCTTTGCGCGTTAAAATTGGTGAGACTGAGCTTAATTTAACAATAATGTCCTCCCATGGTTAATGTTTTATTCCAGATAGCAACAGGGCACAGTGTGATCCCTCGCAAGGTCAGGAAAGGATTTCTTCTATTGTGCAACACTCACGGATGTTAGTCTTCTCTGAAGCATTTGAGATTGGCCACTGGCAGCTGATGAATGCTGCATTAGCTGGACTATCACCTTGCCACAATGTGATTCTCTCCCCACTCTCCTTCGCTGGATGATCTTATGCAGCCGAGCTGATCTTTCTTAACCCTTCCTTTAAGACAGATGAAGTTTGCTTGATTTAAACCAACCCACCCCTGCACAGGTCTGATTATTTCAGTTATTTTGTAGAAAAGTTTTCCCTTGATTACCAATTTTAAGGAACTACTTACTATACAAAAAAGGGTAGGACAAGGTATACGGAGAGATGATATCTTGTGTTGGACCAACAAATTTAGGTGAAAAAAAGAAAAAAAAGTTGTTGAGCACACAAGCCCTTCTCCAACTTTGATTTAACTGGAGGATGCAAGCAGTTTCTCCAAGTTTATTCTCACCATGTCAATCAACCTTTTTACTTTCATTCTCTTGTGCAACAAATACCTGTGTTTGGCAAGAAAGAGGCAAGCAGGAATTGTGAAAACACAGGTATTGTTCCCTCTGACAGCTGCAGGTGAATACAAACAGACCCAGGCAGAGGGCGGAGGTGATATTTGACAGCAGATGCCAACTCCAGGCAAGAGCAGGTGATATCTAAGTGATACACACGATAAAGAAGCTGTCCCAGAGAAATTCCACAGGTGGAAACCCTTTGACTTGAGCTGGTGGGAGCAAGTCATGCTGGCAGCAACAGAGGACAATCCAGAGAGCAGTACCATGTGCTGGCTGCATCCCAAACTCGGTGAGCCTTGGAGTCAGACTGGCTTTTGGTGGCAATGCCTTGGACAGTGGCAGGCCAGTGGATGGTATCCGAATCCTCCCTGGGCGTGCTGGCAGTTGTCTGGGGCCCAGGAAAACACATGCAGATAGAAATACCATCTCCATATGGTCCAGAAGGTTTCGTAATCTCTTTCTCATCTCTGACATTTTTTTCTTCCTCCTTTGGCTACCAGAGCAGCCCAGCATTTTTAAACTGAAGCCATGATTTCATTCTCCTTCCCGGGCCTCAAGCAGAAAAGGCAAACTATAAGAAAAATGAGTTTTGTTAGAAAAATGTGTGACTGAAAGCAGACGTACACATCTTGGTCTTCAAACCATTTTCTTTCCTATGCACTCAAACCTATATCTGTTTATTACCCAGACCTCCTTCAGCTCAGGTAACTGCTGTTTTTATTCATAAATAAGAATGAACCAATAAATACGGTGAGTCAGGCTATTTCTATCTCGGTCATTGTTTATCATCGCATTAGTATACCTAAATCCTGGTTGCCTCCTTTCAAGGGAAAAATATGAATAATATGCATTTTTCGCCTTTCATTAAACAACAACAACAACAAAATACTTCTCAACTGTTGACATCTTCCTACATTTGAAACAAGGTATTAAATTAACTACCCAAGTAACTCCAAATACAGCCAGATTAATGAAGATACACAAAGGGCAACGTTTACCCAAGAACACCAACATCTTCAACTTTCTCACTACTTCACCCAGCTGAAAACGAAAGGCACGATAACTTCAAACAGCACCCACATTTCTGCTCCACCCTTCCTGCTGCATATGGCATCCTTGCTGGTGTGTTCGGAAGACCTCCTGCTGTTTTGCCCAGGAGCTCAGGAGAAGGCTAGAGATACAACCGCGTTACTTTTTCGCTGTTAGGAATTAAGGTTTAGAAATCCTTGCAAAGCATTAGCTCGTTTTGCAGGGTAGGAAGGTATCCCTTTCTGAAGACTGCATTTCCTAGCTTACACAATTAGGTAAAATGGATGAATCTGCCCAATTTTAACCATGGAGCCCTCACTGCCATGCAGTGACAAACACCCCGCGCTTCCAAGCTCGGTTTAGTGCCCCTGGACAGCAGCCTGCTCCTTGTGCTTATGCGAGTCCAAATGATGTTTTGGCTCAAAATTTGAGCTGCCACTTGGATAAGGTCAGGGCACAACCCGAGCACAAGGCACAGCTCCCTTGGGTGCTCCTGCACCAGCCCTGTGTCCTAGGGGGGATCCCAAAGCCTGGCTGGTGGCACCCTGCTCCCCTCACCACAGCTGGGACACCCTGTACCACATGCAGCACGAGTGCTTGTTTAAAAGCCAACCAACCAACCAAAAATAAATGAAAACCATTTATTTTTTTGATCTGATTTCAACCTTGAAGCCTCTGAGCCCATGGTGGAAACCTCTCTGTCTCCTTGTATTCTGCTCCGCTGAAGCCGCACCTTGAGGGTTGGGTTCAGTTTTGGGCCCCTCAGTCCAAGAAGGACATTGAGGTGCTGGAGCGTGGCCATGATATGAGGCTGGGGAATGGTCTGGGACACCAGTCCTGTGAGGGGCGGCTGAGGGAACTGCGGGGTTTTGGGCTGGAGGAGGCTCAGGGCAAACCCCATTGCTCTCTGCTACTGCCTGAGGGGAGCTGTGGGGAGCTCTGGTAATGGTGGGAGGATAAGAGGCAATGGCTTCAAGTTGTGTTAGGGGAGGTTCGGGTGGGAAATGAGGAGACATTTCTGTCAGAAAGAGCGGTCAGGGGTGGGGACGGGGTGACAGGGAGGTGGTGGCGTCCCCATCCCTGGGGGTGTTCGAGGGAAGGTGCTTGGGGACATGGTGCTTGGGGACGTGGTGCTTGGGGACGTGGTGCTTGGGGACGTGGTGCTTGGGGCCACACTTCTTCGGGCGACACCGGGGTCGATCCGTGAGGGCTCCCCCACCCCTCCCACCCCCCTCACTCCACCATTCCAAGCACCAACCGCCTGGGAACAACATGGCGGGGCGCTGAGGTGGTGGTGGTGGGGGGGGGCACAAGATGGCGGAGGGGTGGGGGGGGCACCCCCTCACGCTCCCCGCGCCAACGAGTGACGTCACCGGCGGCGGCCGGGCGGCGGCAACGGCGGCACCGCCTCCCCCCCCCCCCATTTCCCCACCCCCCCGCCCCGTTCCCCTCCCTCCCCTCCCTCCTCCCGCCCCCTCCCGGCCACCGTAGCGGCGGCGGCGGCGGCGGAAGCCCCCTCAGCGGCCACCGTCCCGGGAGGCCCCCGCGGCGGATGGGCCGCGTCGTCCCGGCCGGCGTTCGGCAGATGGCTCAGGAGCTTTCAGCGTTTCTTCACCCGGTTACCCGGGCCGGGTGGAGGTTGTTACCTCCTTTTTTTTTGTTTTGGGTTCTTTTAGGACCGGCCGGGCCCTTTTTCGGTGCAGCCGGTGCCGCCGGAGCTTCTGAAGAAGCGGCGGTTTTGGCGGCGGCTTTAGGGAAGGAATGCGACAAACCCTGCGCCAACGGTGGGCGCTGCCAGCCGGCCAGCGGGCAGTGCGAGTGTCAGCCCGGCTGGGTGGGAGACCAGTGCCAGCACTGCGGGGGCCGCTTCAGGTCAGTACCGGGAATTTTTGGGGTTGGGGGGGGCACCGGGAATTGGGGGGGGGGTACCGGGAACCTGTGGCCTTGAGGGGATCTGGGGGGAGCTGAGGGAGGGGAGCGAGGCTGGGGGCTGTGGTAGGGTTGGGGCGTGTGGAGGGGTTGTGAGAGGGGTTTTGGGGGGTTGGGGGGGAGTTTGGGGGTTGGGTGGGGTAATGGGGATGTGGTGGGGTGAGGGGAGATTATAGGGTGGCTCTCCTATGGGGTGGATCTAGGGGGGGTGTGGGGCGGCCCCTTTATGGGGTGGTCCCCGTGGGGGGGTCGGCTGTGGGGTGGTCCCCTCTGGAGTGGTTCCCGTGGAGGGGGTTGTTTGTGGGGCGGCCCCATAAGGGATGAGCCCTGAGGTGGGTCTGTTGGGGGCCCCCCTAAGGGATGAACCCCGAGAGGGGTCTGTGGGGTAGCCCCCTAAGGGGTGGTCCCCACTGGGGAGGGGGACCTCTGTTGGGGGCCACCCAAGGGATGAGCCCTGAGGGGAGTCTGTGGGGCAGCCCCCTATGGGATGACCCCGGGAGGGGTCTGTGGGGCGGCCCCCTAAGGGGTGGTCCCTATTAGGAGGGGGTTGCCTGTGGGGTGGTCCCCGATGGGATGACCCCGGGAGGGGTTTGTGGGGCGGCTCTCTAAGGGGTGGTCCCCACTAGGGAAGCCGTTGTCTGTGGGGTGGTTTCCTATGGGGTGGCCCCCCGGTGTAGGTCTGTGGGGTGGCCCCTGATGAGATGGTTCTGGGGTGGTGTCTATCGGGGGACCCCTTAAGGGATGAGCACCGGGGGTGGTTCCCTATGGGATGACCCCAGTGGGGGCTGTGGGGCAGCCCCCTATGGGGTGGGCCCTGTGTGGGAGGGTGATTGGCGGGGTGGCCCCTTATGGGGTAGCCCCCCAGGGAGCATCATTTATGGGGTGGCTCCCTATGGGATACCCCGGTGGGGGTCTATGGGGTGGCTCCCGGCTGCTGGGGTGTGGTGGGGCTGGGGAGAGGAGGAGAAGGAAGGAGGACAGGGACAGTTGGGATTTGGGTGTAAGGCCTGGGGGCAGCAGGGGTTGGGTTCCTCCCTGCTGGCTCTGCCCAGCAATGGGGTCTCAGGGGGGTGGGGATGGATCGAGGGGATGCAGGGTGTGGGAGCAGTGGGGTGAGAGGACGGGGTGCTGATTCTGCAGGGGGGGCAGGAGTAAGGGAGGAGGATTTGGGGTGCTGGGGGCCTGCAGGGGAACCTTCACCATCGGTGGTGAGGCTGAAGGGTTGGGGTTGTGTAGGGCTGCGGATAGGGGCGCATCTGGGTGTAGGGCTGAGCGTGTTAGGAGGGAAAACTGGGTGATGGTAGCACACAGGGGGGGGAGTAATGGGGTTGTAGGAGCTCTGGAAAGTGAGAAGGGGTTGGGGAAGGTGTGGGGGCTGCGATTGTAGAGGGTTTGGGATTTGTATGGAGACGGCTGTGGTCAGAGGCAGGTGGAAGAAGTGAGAGTGTGGGGCCGGTTCCTGGGTAGGGTCAGAGGTATGGGAAGCTGTGGGGTGCAGCTGGGGGGCAGGATCTGGCTTGGAGAGGAAGAGGAGGGGTGTATGAGCAGCTTTTGGGGCTGGTGGGAGTGGTGCTGGTGCCTGGGGAGGGCCGGGGGTGGTGGCTGGGAGCTGCTGGGCCGCCTGCGGGACCGAGAGGAGGGGTGTGCTGACGGGGCTCTGAGGTGGGCTGCGTGGCTGGCGTCTGTCCCACGGGGCGAGGAGTGGGAGATCTGTCTGGAAGCATGTTGGAAATGTGCCCTGCCTGCTCTGGAAGCTTTTATTTCCAGCCGAATTGTCCGTAAAGATGGTGAAGTGTCCGTGAGGTGGTTACCTGCTTCGGTTTCAGCAGCTGTGGCAGCAAGAGGCAGCGCGTGGCCGCGTGTGTTCGGTGACTTCTCAGCAGGGCTGGTGCTTCAGGGAGAGGAAAAAAAAAAAAAAGGAAATGGAAAAAAAAAAAAAAAAAAAAGGCTGATTGTCCTGGGTAGAGCTTGCTTCTGAGACGGCTCCTCGTGGAAAGCACCAGGCACCCCTCCGGTGACGCTCGGGGGAAGGGGAGCCACATGGATGAGAGGAGAGAGACTTTGTGGGATTTCCAAGTTGATTCTGCTGTTTTTTTATTTGCAGTTTTGTTTCTATCTGTTTGCAGCTAATTGGGAAGAGGTTTTGGAAGGGATCCGTGCCTGGCCAGGCAGGCTCTGGAAGTTGAGAGCTTCCTTTTCAAGGGTTTTAGCCAGTGTCATGAGAAGTATTTTTTTCTGGTTAATTTTCTCCTAGTATTTTATTCTAGATAAGTGTTTTCTTCTGGTTGAGAAGGGTGCACTTCAGAATAGCCGCTTGCTGTTACCTTCTGTGAGCACTTGAGGACATTTGGACGTTTACGGGGACCAGATGTGAATAGAGGCAGAGGCTTTTTTGGGTAGCACAAGTGGGGCTGCTGAGTACAAACGAGTTGGTTTATTTTCACTGCTAACTGCTCGTCTTCCTCGATAAAGCTGCTTGTTCCTCTTTCAACCCCAATTCCAGCGTAAAATTTTGACTGAAAATATACCGGATGTTTTTCTCTCCTGCTGTTTTGTTCCCCTGTTTGTTTGTTTACCGGTGAGCTGAAGTTTCTAGTCATCTTTTTAGACTTTGAGCTCTAAGAAAAGTGCCAGCGAGTGTTCTTGAGCAACGTTCAGAGCTCTGTGGTCACAGCTCTCCCCTGCCTCGGACTCACTGTCCCGTCAGCAATGGCACCGAAGCTTTTTTGGTGTGTTTCTCCAGAGCTTGGCTCCGAAAGGATTGGTTTTCCACCCGTAGGGATGGATGGGAAGCGTGAGGGCAGGTGAAAATTTATTTCCAAGCGTGGTATATCCCACATGCTTACCTACCTGACGGTGAAATGTAATTAAAGTGGGCACGTTAATCGCCCTGCTCTTTATCTGGGTGTTGATGGTGACTGCGTTCGTGGCCTTGGCTGGTTTATGGTGTGCACTGGAGTTGTGATGCTGTGCCCCGTGTTACAGGCTGCTCATACCTGACATCGGGCTCTGTGCTTATGCTGTGGTTAGAAATGTGGCCCATTTTCCTTCTTGTTTCACCCAAAACACAGGAGGGGAGATGCCGTGCGGTGCAGCGCTGGTCTCACGTGGAGGTGTTTGTGTGTTTTTCCTCAGGACGCCTGCTGTTCTGGCTCGAAAAAGAAGCCACGCATAAATGCACCTGCACGTGGTCTTGGTGGTAATTTGTACTTCTAGGAAAATGAAGAAAACGCCCATTTTTGCACGGCTTAAGGGTGGGCAGGCAGAGGAGCGAGGTGCGAGCCTTTCCGGGCGGCCTATTTTTCGAGGCGAGGAGCCAGCCACCTGAATCCTTTCGAGGCAGAGCCCGAGAGCGTGGCTTTCCACAGAGCTGCGGCAGAAAATGTAGGGCACGCCTGGCGTGCTCCTGTCCTCTGCTGCTGCCCTGCTGCCTGGTGCCAGGCTCCTGCTCGAGGGAGGTGCAGCACCAGGTGCTTTGCTCAGCACTCGGTGCCTTCAAGGGAATCGTTTCAGCTGGCTGCAGAGGGAGGGAGGGCACAGGTTAAGAGGTGACCGCTGTTTTACGCAGGTTTCTTGGCCAAAAATTGGAGAGGATTAGATGAACTCTCAAGGTGCTACCTTCTGGGAAGGTGGCTGGGTGCTAGCGGTGTCGGTAGGCGCGCTGCTGGGCGATTTGGTGTACGATCCTAGCAGCGAAAACGAACAGACTCTGTGTTGTATATAATTAGACACCAAATGTTTCCAGAAAACCAGGGTTTTGTGTGTAAGGGTGCTGCTTCTCTCCTTTCATGGTAATCCTTTTTTGTTTTTTTTTTTTTTGAGGTGGGAGATGGAAAATGCGAAGCGGTGCTTAGCAATGGAACGTGGCAGTGGGGGGGAAAAAAAAAAAATAAAGATTAGGGTGTATCTTTGCAACTACCACTTTATTAATTTAATGGAGGCAGTTTGGGGCTGCTGATTGAATGTTATTAAGGACTCTGTGGTTACACGCTCTCCTTGGCCAAAGAATATTGCAGTAAAAGGAATTTTCTCCCTAGATGATTTGGGTAGATCGTAACCTGCGAGAGCTGCTAGCAAGCAAAGGACTGTCACGAGTCCCGTTCTTAAATAAATGGGAATTTGGTCAACAGCTACTGCACAAATTCTCCGTCTTTAAGGAGCTACCTGATGCAGTTCAGAGCTTCATGAAAGTCAGAAAGCTACTTAATATATTAGAGGTTGTTGGCAATTTGAATCAAATCAGTTTAAGTGCTCAAATTAGATTTGGGTGTTGTGTTTGTGCCTGATCCCAGCTCCACTGCTCTCTTTTCATTAGGGCATTATCGTGCGTTTAAAATTCTTTTCTCTTCCATGGTGCTGTGCGAAAGGCTCCCTCCAACGATGTGCCCTGGTGGTAAGAGAGTGGGCTATGCGAGCTGGAAATGTCTAAGCAGGATGAGCTTCCAGGAAAACATTGGGGGAAGAAAGAAGCCTACTTAAATGGTTTAATTTAGATCTCGGAGGCATTATTTACAAGTTTGGATTTTGAAAATTTGCTCGGAGGTGTGTGAATATGTCTGTGTGTATATATATCTATCTGTCTATGGGCTTATGTGGTCTGTCCGTGGAGAGAGAAACTCTTGGTTGATGTTTCATCCTCATTCTCGCCGTTTTGTTGTTAATCTGTGGATGGAAAGGCTGCTATTTTACTAGAGTTCGAAGAAAAAAGATTAATCTCTGAAACAATTCAGTGTTTTCAACATACCTAGGAGGTTCTGTACATCTTGCTTTGTGGCCAGCAGAATTATTTGCCTGGCCTCAGTTGTTTAATGCTTGCAGTAAGCTCACCTCTACTTCACAGCGTGCTCTACAGCAAGGAGAGGACAGCAGGCAATGCAGGACAGTAAAACAGTGCAGAGGGGGCTGGATCTTTGTCACCTCTGCCTCATGCCCACCGAGCACCTTCCTCTTTGAGCATTTAGGTGCTGGAATCACCGAGCAGCTCACAGCCTCAGCCTGTGGGTGCGAGGAGCAGGACCAGTGGCTGTCTGCTTCCCGAAGTGTGGCTGAGCTTTGGGACCTCTGGGGGTGATGGAGCAGGTAGGGGGAACCTTGCTGTGCCTGCCAAGTCCAGGAGCACGCCTTGGACCTGAGCACCAGCACCTCCTTGTCTTCAGCAGTCCTCACAAAAGACATTTGTGTCCCATTTCTCTCTTGGAATACCAGGGAACAGCCACCTGCATCAGGTCAGCAGAAGTTGTCTGATGCTTGTCTAGTTTTTTCCATTATTTTGCAGGCTCTGTTGCTTCTTTCACCGTGGATCCAAAATAAACTCGCGTTGAGCTGGGTGTTCGTTACCATCTTACTCAATTTACAGACAACAGAAGCAATTTCATTGAAATTTCACCAAATGACTGAGTCTCCACAGAAATGGCATTTTCTTATAAGTCTTCAAAAGAACCGGGAGGTGCTCTTATCGTGCGCCCTCGTGAAGTTAAACAATGCTTGGAAGGCAGGTGGCAGATCTCAGTTTCCCGGCTTGTTCCTCTGAAGCTTGGGTGAGCAATCAAATTTCAAACCACGAACTTCCAGCGCGTAACGTAAGTGTCTGTGATGATCCATGCTGAAAATCCTCTCTATCCTGAGATAATGCTGCTGCTGACCAACCTGCTGGATTACCGCATTAATTAACGATACCCTTGGGTGCTCTTTTCTTAAACAGTTTGCCGGAAGAATTTTTTTTTCCAATTTGAAGTTCCAAGCACGGCGCTTGGAATTAGCTTCTTGATCTTGTAGAGCTTTGCTTTTTTTTTTTTCTTCTGTGCTCAACGTTTTCTCTGCAAGGAGTTCTTTAGGAGCTCTTAAATTGTGTCTTCTAAAATGTAGTGGAAAAAATATAGTAAAAAATGCAGAAGATGGGGTTCAGAATTGTGTGATTTTGTAAGTAAAGGGGTTTTAGAAGAGGAGCAAGCCAATACAAACTGGAGCTCACCCTAAGAAGGACTGCAAGAATCTTCTTAGCAGTGTTTTGTTCTTGTATAGCCGAGGTCTGCCTGCGAAATCTCTGCAGTGCATTGAAAGTGGGGCTGGAAGATTTGATAAGCAATAGTACAACACAGAATGAAGATGATAATTTACCTTTCGGCATGGCTTTGAATCAAACAGTCATGAAGTCATGAAATACTGAACCAGGAATGATGAATGGTTTGAGTTTCCTGCTTTTGTTCCTTTGTTTATGGCAGATCCACGTGGAGTTCCTTTGGACACGAGACCGCCACAAACGTCCTCCCCTCCCTTTGCTTAAAATAAATATTTATTTTACATCTTTCTGGGCAAATGGAGATGCAGGTTGTTGCAAGGGTTTCAGTGGACGTGCTGCGTGTGGGATTTGGGCCATGATTTTGGCTTCTAGAGCCTTAAATCCCTGGGATTCTGACAATGGGAGGGATCCTTCCTGGTGAAATCGTGAAGGATGGCAAGAGACCTGACCTGCACGCTGAGCAGTCTGGAAGTTAAAATCTGATGAGCTAAATTTAGCACAGCAGAATGGCAGATTTTTAGAATAACGTTTTAAAGGAAACGGACTTGGTATTTCGGGCTGATAATGGCCTTTGTCATGTGGAACAGATTTCAGTGTTAGGCTGATCAGCTGAGCGATGTTCCTGATAACGAAGAGCAGCTGATGGCCAGATCAGATGGCTTGAAATACTTCTAGGATGAAGTGGGGGCTGCTTGAAGTTTCAGGTACCAGTTGTGGTTTCCTTGGGTAAATCTGCTTCCCGCAGAGTCCCCAGTCAGAGTTTTCGGTTCTCTGAAAATGCAGAAGCAGAATCCAAGTGATGCAAGGGTGATTGTGCTAGCTGGGGTTTTCCACTGTCTAAAACTTTTATTTTTCCCCCCCTCTCCTGCCGAGCCTGCTGAGCTCGTAGCTGCGGAACAAACAGCGCTGCCTTACACCACGCTCCTCATCTTGGACATGCTTCACAGGTGTCACAAAAACCCACGTAGAGGTTGTTGCTTCAGGTAGGTAGGGAGGGCATTACACACACTACTGAGGATGAAAACAATCCTTAATGTCTTTCAGCACTGCCCAGGGCAGACGGGCTTTGTGTGGAGACCTGAGGATGTGTGAATGCAGCTGTGAAAATCCCACTTTTTCTCTTATTTGTTGTTCTCTTTGTATCTCCTGTTTCTCAGAAGCCTTAGTTTTTATTTGCTAGCTTCTGTAGCCTGAAAGGACAGATAATAAGCGAGGCTAAGGTAGGAAAACACCCTTTTGAAGAGTTTCTTATTAGTCAGTGTTTGTATTGCATGAAAATTTAATATCCGTCTCCGAGGTGGTGCTTGTCTGCTTAGGGTATAAAAGCTTGGTGCGGATGAATTAGCATTTCTGTAAACCCATTTATGAACCCGAATGCAGAAGGTGAGGAGCATTGTTCCATTCTGAAAATGTAGGTTGGAGTTAACCTTATTTCATTGTCAAGCGAGAGAAAAACGGCGGCTTCAATTACGGTGCTTTTTGAAGCTGTGGTCGCCTTTCTCCCTGCTGCTTTTCACTCATTAGTATTGTCACGAACAAAAAAAAAAATAAATGACGCTTCCAGGGTCTCTTGCTTTGGTGAGTTACTGCTGGTGTAACGCGTGGCTGGGTGAGTGTGGGTTTATTTTCAGCATCCTTGCACGTGTGGCGTTACATCCTTCCTTTCACAGCTTTGTAGCACTCGAAGCGTGGGTATTGTGGGGCTGCTGCCAGATATTTTCAGCCCTTATCGGCAGAAAATCTATGACCGAGGCTCACTCTGCCTGCGCGTTTTGGATTTCCTTGTTTGCCACCATCGAGAGCGTGTTTGTGTTCCTCCAAAGTAAGCTGCCCAGGACGGCTTTGTGAAAACCCTTGCTGTAGCCGCGTGTGGTGCTGGTCCTGCCCAAGTTAGGCACCTGCCTGCTTAATGATTAATTCCCAAGACCCCATTAATGCAGACCGCAGGCTGTCACGTGAATTTTTCCAGCAACCTCTGTGCTGAGGTTCTCCGCTATCTGCATTTGCACCAAACTTTGCTCTTCTGCGTCATCGGCGGCGGTGGTTCCAAGAAAAAACTCCGCAGCCGCTGCAAGACCGGAGCTGCCAAGGAGCACGGGGTGAAATGCTGACTGCGGGGCAGCAGGAAGAGGCTCGGGGTAAACCTCCTGTGATTCTTGCCATCGAGGTTCTTAGAAAAAATGTTCTGCCCTGGCAGGACTGCAGGCAGGCATCGCAAGCTGCTTGTTCAGCTGGAGGAGAAGCACCATGCTGCAAATAACACGTTGGGAAATAATTCCTTGTGAGGTCACTCAAGGCTCTGTGGCTTTTATATTTTTTTTTTTCAAACTGAGATTGGGAACGGGAATAATTGCGGCCGGTTGCTTGTGTATTACGTGAAAAATTTGGTGCTGAATTCCTGGTGCGAGATGGGCTCTGTGCTTCCAGATGCATTTATTTATTTATAGCTGCAGCCTGACAGAGTTGGTGCTTTTGTTAACTGCTTGATTTATGGCACTCAGCCTCGTCACCGGGAGTCGTTTAAATATGGGTCAGTCGGCGTCTGCTTCTCGCAAGCACAGGTTGGGGAGATTCTTTAAATTTGGTGTTTTTCATTTGGGGAACTGTGACGGGTGTTTAAACATGCCCTCGCTCAACTATTGGAGGATGAATCATTCGGAGGAGGTGTTGGAGTAGTTCAAAGTCAAAACCAGAACTTGACTTCTTGCCTCTGCACATTTTTTCTGAACCATCCGTTCTAATGCTGCTGGGGATTTGTTTTTTAGAGGATATGCTGATAATTTTTTCGCTTGTTTTGTCTGGATTTGTACCGGGAGCCTGAAACTCCAACCTGTGCATAACGCAACAGTCCACAAATGCCTGGCCTGACGTTGTTTGCTGCTATTCCCAGCAACCTGAGCTGTCAAAGATTTCTGGGGCAGCAGACGCATGTGCCAATTTGTGCATAAATCCCTGCTGCAAATGGCAGAGCTCGCAGCTTGCATGCAGGTCTGGGTTTGGGGTGTAAAGTGGGGGCGATTTGGTGGGAATTGGGATCATGTGGTTGGTTCGTGAAGCTGTAAGGACTTGGTAGCCTGTAACTTTTCCTTCTCCTACAGTGGAAAAAGGGCGAAGGGACTTAAGTCCTGAAAAGGCAAAGGCAGTGAACAGAGAAACAGCTGGAGTTGGCACAGCAGTTGTTCTTCAAAATCGGGCCATTTCTTCAAAACTTCTTCGAGGTGAAGCCCGGGCTGGTTTCTGTTCCCCAGCCCCTCAGCCAGCAGTGCAGGCAGCTGTTCTCCCTGGTCCACGTCTCCTGATGGTTTGTTTTTAAGCAAACACTCGGTATTTATATTGCTGTAAGGCGTGGAAGCCTTGTCTCAAAGTAAAGGATGCTATCGCAGCCAGCGTTGGCTTTTTGTTTCCTCCTTGGCTTTGCCAAAACTCCCAAGTGCTGCCGTATCACATCTGCCTTTAGCTTGAAGACCTTCAGGGTGCAGCATCACCAATAGTAGGGTGCAATACTTCCTACTTCTAGGAATCGGGCAGGAACACGGCTCATCATCTGATCTTCTTGGTTTACCCTCCTTATCTATGAAACAAGGACAGGTTATTAAAGAGAGATGTTTAAAAATGTTCTGATGGTGGCGTTATTCATGCAGTGATGTGGAGGTTTCAAAGGACGTTGTGGTTGTTCTGCATGGCAACTGGTATCCAACTTCTTTGTCTGTACTGTCCTACAAAAGAAATGTGGTTAATGTTACTATAAATACGCCGTAATCAGCTTCGCTGAGGCTTGTGAGAAGGGATATTGTATGTAAAAAGTGAAGAAGTTCAATTGGGATCTTAATTTCTCTCTTCAGAGCCGACAGGAATCTGTCATGTGGGATTTACTCCGATTTTCACGTGGTGGCTTCTCCCTTTATTTGCTCAGAGCTGGTCAAGGCATCAGAACATCTTTTGTGCCTGCGGTTTGCTTGTTTCCATGCGAGCTGGGTGTGTACGAGGGTGTGAAGAGGTTGTGTTGAAGACAACATCCTTTTTCTCACTTGCAGCCTCCTGAAACCAAACTTTCAGCATCTCGAGGCGCTTAAGACTGAGACATCACGGTGAGAAATGAGTGCAGGCACGAAGGTAGAGTGGCTTACTCTCTGCAGCTCCCAGGGGAGGCCCAGGGAGGTTTTCCCTTCTTTTTTGTAGGTTGATGCAACTTCACGCATCTCCTTGCATCATCGTGGGGTAAAAAACATTGGCTGTGTCATGGGACTCGGGACGTGCACGGCTGCTGTGATCTAAATAGTTCTCTTCTAGGAAGGAGCAGTGTTTCTGTGATCCCTGGAAAAAGGATTTGAGAGCTGCTGCTCGCACGATGTGTGTGGAGGAGGGAAGGGTGCTCGGCCCTGTTGCTTTGCAGACCTACAGCAGTGTGGTAAAGGTAATATGGGGTGAGCATCCCCCTCCCCAAATCTGGAGTGTTTCCTGGAAAAGAGATCAGTGTTTTCCTGTTTTCTGTTTGCGCAGAGCTGTGGCTGCCCCGTCCCTGGAAGTGCTTGAGGCCAGGTTTGATGGGGTTTTGAGCAACCTGGGCTGGTGAGAGGCGTCCCTGCTCATGGCAAGGGGGGTTTTAGGTCCCTTTAAACCCAAACCATTCTGTGATTCTCTTATTTTGTGTAGAGAACAGCAGAAGTCAGCCTTCAGAAAGGAATTGTTTTGTGTTTTTTTTTCTTTTTTGTGGATGGAAGAAGAAATACTGTAGGAGACGACTGCGTACGTGTCCATCGATTTCTGTCAACCCTGTAATGTTCCCACAATTCTTCTTGCTTTAAAGCTGTGATGGAGTCATGGGCATCAGAAATCTGCCTGGATGTTTCAGAGCTGGGGCTTCTCTTTGGGCATCAAAGCTGTCTTGTAGGATCTGAGGGCTGCAGAGGACAGGCTGGTTGCATCCCTCTGCCCCACGGGACTCCAACGCTTGACTTGCTAATTCCTGTAGTGCCTTGTAGCCTAACAGTTTCATGAATGGCTTGGCCAAAAGCAACAAATTCTCACGGAAAAATTCAGGGTAGCTGGGTGAAGGCCGCTTTCATAGCGGTGTATTTCCTCCAGCACTGACAGAACGCTTTCCATGGTATCATTGTCACATCTGAAGAGGAAATGCTGCTCGTTTTGAGGCCAGCAAATATTGTGGAGAATTCTTAAATTCTCCTGATTTACACGTGTAAACACCCGGAGCGCTGAAACCCCTTTGTCAGTCTGGACCCTTGCTGGGCTAAGGGTTTGCAGCAGGTCAGGATTGTGGCTTGGCATGAGCTGCTTTTACTTAAATGTCCAGTTAAATAATAATAAAAAAATAGGTGTGATTTTAATGGGGTTAAAATATCTGTATCTGTCCATCAGGATGTATCTCTCTATCCAGTGACCTTCTGGCACTTAGACCCAGAGTCTCCTTTCTGAGAAAAAGAAATGACTTCGAGTAGAAATTGCTCTGCAGGGAAGAAAAGCTTTTTATAAGCTTTTACCCTTGGTCAGACGTTTTTATTATTAGCTCTTGAATACGTAGAAAAAGTCTTCAAAAACAAAATCTGGAAAATCTCAGCTCTAATTAGTTTTGTCTCTGCATATGCTGACAATTAGGAGTGGTAATTTTCTACATTTTTTTTCCATTTAGCAGTTATATTTCTGTGTCTTCTGCATAAAACAGTTGCAGTGTAGTAAAGCTGTGCAGTTACCTAGGCATGGGTTTAAAATAAAGAGTTGTGCAGGTCACAACTCCTATTCCTTAGTGTATAATATCCTGTTTAAGGAACAGATTTATGGAGGAAAGAAAACGGGTTCAGAAAACTATTGGGGAGATCGTTTGCCCAAAGGAGTTTTCATATAGATAATGTTAAGTTTATTAATTATCACTTCATCCTAAAATTTTGCTGTGAGCTGCCTTTTGAGGATTACCACCCTCGGACTGTGTGGACTTCCCAGCTGTCTTGGCTTCGCAGTGATATCAACAGCAAATTGCAGCAGGTCTGAAAATGGAGAAAGGAAATCTCTGATCCTTTACAGTCAGGGTCTGTACCTTGGTTTCTTCCATGATTTTTTTCCGAAGAAGCCTCACACGAGGAGGGTGCAGCACGTTTCCCTTTCGGAGCGAATTAACGTGGGCTGGAATTACAGGATTGATTTATGAACTGGTTAACTGCTTTGATGCCTAATTGATTCAGTACAGCAAGCACTTCGCAGCCCTTGCAGGCTGAGGCCGGGCTGCTGACAGCCTCCTGAAGCAAATCAGTGTTTTAGCTGTCAATCTGCAGCTGGTAATTGGGAGCTGTTTCCCACACCACTCTTTTGGGGATTGCAGAGCCCTTCCCCAGACGGGTTGTTAAACTGCAAAGCTCATCATCGGCGTTGGAGATGAGAACCTCGTACGTACGTACCCAGATCGTCTTACTTATTTGTACTGAGGGAGTGCGTAGGAGTCCTAGTCATAACATTTGGATTGTGTTTCCCCTAAAATAGTCCCTGTTGTAAGTTGTCCTGATTATTTGTAGCCACGGGACTCACGTTCACTGGTTCAAATCGAATTTTCTGGCTTTTTCATTGCTGCTCTTCTGTCTTAATGGCTCGGTGAGGTTTTGGGAAGGGCTGCTGTATTCTCTCTGTCCTTAATTCACTTTTAAAACCTTTTCTTTGTCTAAGTAGCATCAAATTTTTCTCTCGGGTGAGGATTCCCGTAATCTTTTAAGAGCAGTTCTAAACAACAGTCGGCGTGAAGAGCTGGTCGTAGAAAGTAACATCAGCTGAGTCTTTGGACTGTGCAATATAGAGATGTGGAGTGTCCCTTTTTAAAAATAAAGGTGAGAAGGGTGAGCTGTCTGCATACAGACCTGACAATCTGACCTTGAGAGCAAATGGGTTTTAGGGCTTGTGTTAAGGGAAGGAACGACTGAGAATGGACAGAAGGTGCCAGGTAGGGTTGCTGTTTTACATCGTGCTGTTTTAAACAAAATAACGCCTCGGCCGGAGGGCTGTGGGGTGTGTGGGGGTGGTTTTTAGGCATCCTTTAGGACCAAGGCATCTGCAGCAGGTTGCTCAATGCTGCCTGGACTTGGGAAACCTGTCTGAATTGGTGTCATCCGGAGCAGTCCTGAAGCTGGAGCATGCTGCGTGGTGTGCAGGGAGCTTTTCCCCTTCGGTGTGGGAGCTGACAGCCGAGCATCCCTCCTGTTGTGCCACTTGTGCTGCCATCGGGGGAACCAGGCGCCCTCCCAGGTGACAGGGATCACGGGCAGCGTTTGGGAGAGGGAATTTGTTGGTAAGTCAGAGCTGGAACCTGATTTGGTATTTCCTCTGCTGACCTGGGTGCTGATTGCATCAGCTGATGGTGTCACGGGGAATCCCAATGCGGAGATCCCTGCGTCACGCTGGGAAAGCAAAAGGATGAGCAAAGGAACAGAAGCGGGGTGAAAGCACTCTGCGGTGCCGTGTTACTCGTGCTGACTTACAGTAACTGGTCTTTGAATGGTTATTTGTCAGCGTGAAGCTTCTCACAAGGCCAAATGAAATAAAAAGGCGGCGAGGTAAAAGAGGGAAAACAATAATATCATTTAAAGCACTGCTAAAAGCATCTCCTGGGTCGCCTCCTCTAACCAGGCGGTGGGTTTCTAACCCCTTGTTACCCAAGAGGAGCGCTCAGCTCTTATTTCTAGGATGTCTGGCTGAGGTTTAACGCTTAGGGAGCCTGGCTGAGGCTTGCACTGAAGTTGTTCATGGCTATTGATCAGCAAATGCTCTCGCCTGCAGTTATTTCTCCCCAGCGTAAGGAAAAGCTAGTGTTACAGCGCGTCAGCGGTGCGAGCCACAAACGATCGCTGCAGTTACCAAAGGTTCCCTTTGCCAAGCGTGCAATGCTCGTCTTGCGATTTGGAAAAACGGAATAAATGATGTTTTTTTTGACATGAAGCAATCCCCATGTTTGATGCGGAGAGCTGGATGATTCACTGTGGCCCCAGGCGCTCTGATCCTGCTCGCTGTACAGCCCGTGGAAACCTGCCTCAAGTAGGAAGCATTGCAAGCTGGAATACAGCGATCGTGGTACCTTTTGTCATGCCATCTTCCCCTTGAAAACCTATTAAATTATGTTAGAAGCCAAGATTGTGGTGGCTTTTTTATTTACGTCTTGCTTTCCAGCTCCCAGTCTAGCAGTGTAGATGGGGAAGGGGATATTTTGTTTCCTAATAGTTACTGTCTCAGTCTTTTCCCAAATGAAATATTTCCATATTACGATTTAACAGCGTGAAAAGGTTATATAAAGTCCTCTAGCCCTCTTAGTACAGAGCAGCAACCTCAAATGGAAATAATTAAAGCAAAATAATGTGGTTATGCTGTCACTCAGCGCTGGTTGGCATGGAGAGCTGCCAGTGGAGCAGGCTGGGTGCTCTCACCAGGCTTTGCTCTGCGTCAGGGTTTGAAGTTCAGCGTTTCTACCCAAAAATCCCACTTGGAGGGAAACCTGACCTTTTGAGGGGCTTAAGAGCTGGTCTGGATGTAAAATCATTTGCAGGAAGTCCAGTTTTTTCCTTGCATGCAATGTGTTAATGTTTGTGGGGTTTGTTTTATTGAAATCCAAGGATTTCTTTGGAGCTTTCTGCTGAAAAGTGCATCTTCCACTCTCAGTGTGACAGACCCAACAGCACTCATGGTCACTGTTTATATGATCAAGAAGCGCTTAAAGGATTGAGATGTTCATTTCAGCCAGTTTAGCTTTTAGTGCCTTGGAACAGTCAGATAAAATCTCACGCAGGTGATGCTGTTGGATAGGGACAGTGAAGCAACGATTAAATAGATTAAATAGTAAATTAACTATTAAATAAATTAAATATAAATAGTAAATATACTGTTAAATAGATTAAATAGTAAATATTTGGGTGAAATTTCTGTAGGGGCACAGAAGTGCTGAGTCCCTAAAGCACTCTTTTTTTTCCTTAGATTTATTTCCATAAAATATTTCACTTTTTTCTTGCAACCTTCCTCTTTGGGTCAAAAAGTGACCGTTTTTAATACAATTCTGAAAATCTTAGTGCGAAACGTGGCTACTACTGTAACTTTTACGTATTGCTTCACTGCCCTGAGACTTTTATTTATAAAACCTCATCCTGACAGTGCCTCTGTGTTTGGTCAGAGGGGAAACATGACTGAATTAAGCAAGCTCCTCAACGCCACGCAGCAAATTCGCGGCAGGACAAGGCTTTGGAGTTTCGGGGCTCGCTTGGCAGAGCGGTGTCTGCTTGTTGACGACTCGCAGCGCTGCTCATGTAGAAATAATTCCTTCTCCAGAGCAGCCAGGGTGAAGAGCCCTGGGAAAACGCCGGCTTTCCAGTTCGTTATGGAGCGATGGGAGGTGAGAGGCAGCTCCGAAGCCGAACCCGTAATAAATCGATCCGCTGTGACTTGCTCCTGCCCGCTCGCCGGGCGTGAATTCCTTATTGATTCTCGTGCCAGCCAACATTAACAGGATGAAGTCCTCCACCTTATCGAAGCGGTAAAGCTGCCCATGCAAATAGTCCCCAAATTCAGTAGGGTTCTGAAGCCGCAGCGAGTCTGCGCTGCGTTTAACTTGCAAATTTGGCACGAGCCCCGTGGAAGCGCCCGGTTTGCTCCTGTTGTGAAAGCTCCCGTCCTGCATCAGGTGGGCGAGTTTAATGATTGGCTTTGGCTGAAGAGCCCTGTCTGCTTTCAAGGATTTTGGGTGTTTGCTCTTTGTGAAACACTTGGAGCGCGTGTTAAAATCATTGGTCATGCGTGGCAGAAAGCGGAGGGTTGGGTTAAGCCTTTAAATGAATGGCCCAGCTCTTAAAATGCTGGGTATTCATTATTTATCAGTCTTTTTTTGTCTTTTGACCATCTGCCCTTGTGGACAGTTGTTTAGGAGGGAGGAAAAAAACATCTTTTGACTACCTGCCTTTCTGGATAGCTGTTTAGGATGGAGGTGGGAAAAAATATCATTGAGTTTTGTTATGTAGCTGATGGTAAGTGTTTAAATGCTGCTGATCCTTACAGCTTTTGGGGTGTTACTGCCCCTTAACCCCAATTTGAAGGTGGCAAAGCCAGGGCATGCTGGCCCTAGGGCAGCTGCTGTCTTCTCACCTGTAATATTTAACTACCGATGAGCGGTTAACGGGCTTTAATTTTTCGGCTAAAAGGTAAATGGACTGGTTTCCCGGGGAATGCCAACTCCTAGGTTGAGAACTGTCGGATGCTTTCAAACTCTGCTCGTTCAACTTGAGAGGAGAAACACCCCCCCACACCCCGAGCAGAGAGCTATGCAGCTGGAGAATCGGAGCGTTCCCACTTCCTCTAAAATAGGGACTGTAATTAGCGGGAACAATTTGACTCCGAGCCAGTCTGAACAGCCTGGCTTAATCTAAATAAAAACCCGAATGCTTGGAGCAAGTTTTGTCTCCCCAAATTGGGCTCTAATAAATAAATTAAATAACGAGATGCAAAATTCTCAAAATAGCCCCGCGGAGCTCTTGGGGGCGAGAGCACATCTGTTTGTGCGGGCAGGCTGAAGGGGAAAAACAAATTGGGTCCTTGTCCTCTTCCCGTTGGGGTTTTGTGGGTCCTGCCTGCCTGCCTGTGGATCACGTTTGCCTTTTGTCCTCCAGGAAGAGATTGCAGCTCCGTGTTCGAGTACAAAAGGGCTCAAACGTGACCTGTGCTGTGGGAACCCCACCCAGGAGAGCTCCCGGTAACCCCGATGCTCGGAAATCGGACGTGCAGGTGTAAAGGTTTCAGAGAAAACACCGTGCAGCCTTTTTTTTTTTTTATTGCTGTTCCTCATTTTGAGACCTCTGTGAGTGAGTCTCGTGCAGGTCGTAGTTGCAAGAAGTTTGTAGAGGCCGCTGTGAAACTTCTCCATCCCATCAGGAGTGGCTGCAGGTAGCAGGTCCGGGAGCTGGACTCAGATCCTCGTGGGTCCCTTCCAACTCAGGATATCCTGCCTTTAAATTAAAACAGCCACCCAAAACTTTATTTATGTTTTGGAGAGGTGATTTTGGTGTAAGAACCAACTGGTTCCTGAAAATGTTTCCTTCCAGCGAGTGGTATCTTTGTGCTGGCTGTCAGTGAGGAATTTATTACCGTGACTGCTTCGCTTCTATAAATTACCTCTGGCAGATTAATTGAAAGTGCAGCAAATGAGGGGAAGTTCCTGACCTTATGATGCATCGATACGTTTGTTGTTATGTCTGGAAGCCGTTCACCTTCAATTTCCCTCCTCTTAATAACTTGAAATTTGGTATTAGCACCATTTATTGCATTAACCAGCATAAATGACTACTTCTTCCATCGAGATTGTGCTCGGTGCTGCGGCCGTGACCATTAATCTGCCCGACAGCAGGGCAGAGCAGCTTCGGGCCACGAAGAAAAGCACAATTTGGGGGAAAACAGCCTTGTCAGCACCCAGGTTGGCCATCGCTGGACTTGACCCACGCGTGGGATGCCAGAGCCTGCTCTGGAGTCATGCCAGCACCTCCCGAGTCCTCCCAGGACGGCAGCGGGCAGACAATGGGGCAGTGTTGGAGCCAAACACTCGACGTGAAGTGGGTTACACGTTCCTGCTCCGGAGGACTCTGCAGAAGTGGAGTGGCCGTGGGACAAATTGGAAGTTTTAAGTCTTGTTTTCAGCATTTTAAAGGCAGGAGTGAGCTTTTTTCTTGCAGGGCTTAAGGGTGCTTAGAGTAGGTGGTCGGCGTTGCTCTTTCAAATTGTGTTTTAGGACATCTTGGCTGTGCAGAGAGGTAACTAAATGGAACTGCACGAAGCTAACTGGGAAACTGGGATAAGGCAAAATCATTCCTTTTCTGGGTTTCTTAACAAAAATAAAAATGAATGGAAGATCTTGTGCAGAATTCCTAGTTAGTGTCAATGTGCTTTTCCTGTAGATGTTACCTGAATGAGGAAAGAATTCATGATGGCTAAATCCTAAATAACAAAATAGGATTTTTTTTATTTTTTTTTTCCCAGAAAAGGTTAGTTGAGATATGGCCTGTGTGAACTCTCAATTCGGTAGTGAAGAGAGAGAGAGGTTATTTCAAAACTTCGCATAAGCAGCGTTCAGCCCCTGTTTTTGTTTTTGTTGCCACAAATCTGTTGGGAGCAGATGGAATTTCATTTTTTCCCGGTGCCGCCCAAGAATAACTCCTCCTGAAGTCATTTCAGAGGCGTTGGGAGAGGTGCATATGGCAGATCGGAGATGGAAACAATGATTTTTGTAGCCCTGGGGGCAGCCGGTCCTTTGCTGGATGGCTTTGGGCTCTTCAGATGCTCCCCAAGGACGCCCCCAATTGCCTCGCTTTGTGTGTTGACCCCAGAGTTCATTGCCTAGCCCACCTGTTGGGTTGGCTTTATGTTTTTATTTATTTATTTAAAGGAAAAAAAAAACATCTGTGGAGGTTATCAAGAGACCTGCGTGCTAAGATGCTGACTTTTCAAGAAAGAAAACAGACTTCTGCGTGCGTGCCCGCCTCTGCTGCTGCGAAATCAGGGGGCTGGCGGCTGTGACCTCCCCTGCTCCCCCGAGCTGTTTCATAGACAAACACTTGAGAGGTGTTTGTCGCGTAAAGAAACGCTGGCGGATCTTGGATATGAAGATATTTTAGCCGGTCTGTTGCTAAGGCTGCATTGGCACAGACCATGAATTCGGCATTATGTGCAAATAAGTGCCTCGTCTTCAAATCCTCAAGCTTCGCTCCAAATGGAAAACAGTTTCTTAGTCTTTAATTGGTTAAAGATCATGTAAAACATCTTTTTCTTTTTTAAAGGGGATTTGTTTCATTTCTATATAGATTTTCTTGCTATTTACTATATTCCAGTTGAGAAAGCAAGGCTAAGTGTTTTAATAGCCTAGAACCCACTCAACCATGTCCCCAAGCACCACGTCCAACCTTCCCTTAAACACCCCCAGGGATGGTGACTCCACCACCTCCCTGTCACCCCGTCCCCACACCTGGCTGCTCTTTCTGAGAAGAAATGTCTCCTCATTTCCAACCTGAGCCTCCCCTGGAGCATCTTTGAGCCCATTCCCTCTGGTCCTAGCTGTAGGAACTTGTTGAAAAGAACCAATTTGGATGGGCTGCTGCTGTTAAGTCACTGGCACTTGTTTGGTGGGCATGGGGAGGTTGAGGAATGATGTTTGAAAGTCCCTTTACATCCTCACCTGCAGGAGTTGAGATCTGTTGGGTTACTGGCTATTGCCCCGTTGATTTTCTTGGCCTCTTTAACAAAACGTTGTGCTGGGTTGAGCAGTGTGGGCTTACTTCATTCCCGCAAGGAGCTGGTGGAAAAATTGAGGCTTGCTGGTGGAGTGAGCTGCGGAGTGGTTTGACTGCTCTGTGCCAGCAATACAAGTCTTGATTTAAGGGATTGACTTAATTCCATCAAATCTACGCCAAACGTGGCCTTTTCTCTCCTTCCACTAAGCCAGGATGCTGGATCTGGTTGGGTATAAACTAAAAGAGGGGAAATCCCATCTCATGGGCGTGAACAGCATCGTGTCCCCAACTGCATTTCCTTACAATTAAATGAGGGATTTGCAGTGCATTCATGGAGTTGATCAAACTTGTTGGTTCTTTCAGAGGAATTTCACCAGTTTTTAAAAAAAACATCACCAGTTTATCTGACAGGAAAGAAGCGTTTGCACGTGTGGATTTTGTCACCCGATGGATGCACGGTGGTGCTGAGCAGACCTTAAACATCAGCATTGCTGCTGAAAATACAGCTTGCTGTTAACACACGGGTGTGCAAGGGTTGCATATTGATAATAAATTACTTCTCGAGTAGTTTTATGGTTCAATATGCTTATTTACCCCCTTTTTTTGCCGTCGTGATGTTAGATTTTCCATGTTGGCATCCAGGGTGCCTCTGCCTGGGGGTGCAGCATGTGGATGAGTTCAGCACAGTGCTGCCACCGAAGCACAAGAGGAGCAAGAACATGATGCTTCATCTTGCTCAGAGTTTGGGTTTTTATTATGTATTTTATTATATTTTTTATTTATTTTCTGTGTTTTGTTCTACCTAACAATGGGGAACTTATTGAGAAGCTAAGTGCGTGCATCTGCCTTGACGAGATACTTGAAGTGTTCGATATTTAGTTGTTTTTTTCCCCGACTTTGTACGGAATTGCTTTCATTAAAACTGAGTCACGGGGGGGAAAATACCGCTCACTTTTCTGCTCGGGGTTACACTCATCCTTCTTGCTGTCGTCAGGAATTCAGCAAAACAGACCACAGGATGGGAGAGCAGCTGGCTTGAAGTGGAAAATGGGAGGGGAGGGGGGAAGGACTGGTGCACGAGATGTGCGGGGAGGATGATTACAGTTCTCTACCACGTATGGCCGGGCAAGCCAAATCCATACAAATCCAGAAATTAGAAGGGATGGCTTTTGTTCCTCTCTTTTTTTTTCTCCTGATTATTGCCAGTCATAAGATATCCAGGGTATATCCAAGATTATCCATAAGATTTGCATGTTAAGGAGGTGGCTGCTCGCCTCTGGTTACTTCTGCAGCTGCCAAAAAGCATTTGATGGAGGGGCAGAAGTGGGCTCTGTGGTTCAGCCCCCTTCAGCCCCATGAGCTGCCCATTGCAGCCCCCAGCCCATCAATCCCTCATCATCTCTTGGGTAAATGTGCTGGGGGCACCATCAGGAGAAAGATTATGCAGCTGCACAGGGCGTTTGGGAGCAGAATTCAGTGAAATGAGTACAAAAGGGAATCTTTTAATTGGACTTGAGAAGATTGTATGGAGCAAAAAGGTTGGGTGCTCTGTGCATTTCTCCATCTGCTCTGCTTAATTCCTTCTCCATCCCTTTCTTAAAACCAAATATTACTTTAATACTTTTTATACTTTAAGGTAATAAATGTGAGGAGAAGGACATTTTGGGGCCAGACAGCGTATCCTCATGATATAGACATCCACACTTCTAGGGGGCTGCACTTGGGTCTCAAGTTAAATGCTGAGTGCTTACGTGGGCTCCTATCAATGTTGTCTTATTCCTCCTAGTGGCATCCTAGAGAACGTTTTGCCTTATTAGCATTTTTTTAAAGGTATAATTAGATTAAAATTTCGTCTGAAAATCTGTTTCACTCAGATGAATGTGCTTAAGTTGCCAGATGCTGCAGTGGAACGGTGCTGGTGTCCAGGAGCAGAAGCAAAAGCTGCGACTTGCTGCACGTTGCTGGCTGCAGGAGCTCCTGTGAATAGTCACTGAAAGCTGTTGCAGCAGCAAATCGATGGAAACAAACCCAGGCAGCCCAAAACACGTGTTCCGCTGGCTTCCTCTTCCAATATCGATCTCCTGCTCTTTGCATAACCTCCTCCGTGCTGTTTCAGCCAGGAAAGTGCTTTAAAATTTGTTAGCGATTGTCACTGTGTAAGTTCACAGAGCCCTATCTGGGTCTTGGGACATTTATTTTATTCCTTTAATGAACCACACCTGCAGATTGGCATCAAAATCCTTTTTTTCAGACAGAACCGAATGGATGTGAACCATCACCCCAAGCTGCTTTCTATTGATTTTTCTTTTTTTTTTCTTTTTTTTTTTTTTTTTCCTGAGAACATTTCCCGGCAGGTAATGCTGCTGCTTCGTAGCTCAGAAATTTTCGAAACGTCAGGCAGGAAATAAAAGGAATTATTTCTACCCCTATTAGGAAAGTGGATCGGGTTGTGATATTTATTTATAGTCTGTTTCAATATTTTCCGTTTTCCTTTTTTTTTTTTTTTTTGCTGCAAAACTCACTGATCTTAGGCTGGAGCTTTTTTTGAACGCTGCCCCCAGTTTCTGCATTCAGCACCTGCCCTAGAAAGCAGCATCACTGGAGGGGGGCCAGGATTTTGGGCGTGCTTCAGCTGGCTTCAGGTGTCGTGGTTGAGGAGGATTTTGGCTTGATTTTCCGTAGACTTGGGATTTTGACCTTGTCTTAGCAAACTGCTGAAGGATGCAGGTCCTCTGCTCCACGGGGGTGGCCTTAAACCGAGTTTATTTCATTTTGCAGCCGACTGGAGGGTGAAGTCGGCAGCTCGGCCCCTTTTCATTTGCAGGTGCCGCCAGTGAACGCTTTTTCCTGGGTTTTAAGTATAGGACTGGTGACTTGAAAACACATTGAAGCCAAGAGCTCTTCAGCTCTGGGAGAAGATTGATGTGTCTATCACTTCTGAGCGCGTGTGGTTGAAAAATTATAATTACGATGGCTTATTTACAATGTACACAGGTGTGATATACGGCAATCGAGATGCTTATACGTGTACTTAAGATACGTTTTTGATTAATTGAACGTTTCTAATTTTGGGAAAGTGCTGAAAAATCATCCAACAAACCTTGGGTGCTATTTGCAACCAAGTGTGAATGACAATTAACTTAGGGAGGGCAGAATAATGAGCGAAAAGATGATAACTGCTAGGAAAATTAGTTCAGATCGGCAGAACCAGAAGAGCAAACCATGTCCTGAAAGAGCCTAAAATATCTCATCTGTAAAATATTTTGTGTTCGGAAGCCTTTGAGCTAGCAAGTTCTTGAAAAATTTGTATGTGTTAAATTGGTTTTAAATTCTTTGTAGACCAAATGTGTATATAGACTCATTGGTCTTAAAATTACACTGATTTTTTTTTTTACCCTAACACAAGTTAGGTATCTCGTAGGTATGAACTTACGGATAAATGCAGAAAATATTGACAAGGAGTAATTGAAATGCAGAAAATATTGCGTTGGACTAGCGGTGTCTCTTAAATTCTAGGTAGAAACTTAAAAAATAGTGCAGCACTACGGGATGATGAATTTCGATAATGCATTTTGCCCTTGCCCCACTGTAGAAAAGTAGACAAAAACTTGATGATTGGAGCTAAAATTTGGTAAATGCAAACTGGGACTCGAAAACAGATTTAGAAAAAAACTTTTGATTTTTTTCCATGCTTCTGGGTGTATTAAGAACCATTATTTTTTCCTAGCTGTGACATACTTAAGCATAGATGATGTTGTATATCTTCTATATTAGGCTGGATCATTTAATGCAGTGAATATTTTTGATCATCCAGTGGTGGACCTCAACAGGACCTGCTTGGCTCTGGAGCTTCGTTAGGCTTTGATGATCTCTGTGCTAATTGCAATAACGGGCTTTCCTCTTCCTTCGGACTTGCAGGGTGTTTGGATTTTGCCAATACTATGGCCATTACTGTGGGGTGAGGTGCAGGACCACCAGCAGGGGATGAGCCTTGAGTAGTTCTGAGCATCATACGCCTGCAGCTGAATTCTCTTCCTTCCAAAGAATGAGGCCAAGATCCAATAAATGGATTTGTGAACAGATGGGGAAAGCGTAGTGCGACTGGTAGATGAGCCTTACAGACGGCTGCCGGAGGGCGCGCCATCTGCAAGGCGGCTGCCTCAGGTCAAGGTGGCCTTCAGGGGGAGGTATCCGAGGGGTTTTTTGTCATGGAATTATTTCTGGCTGGAATACGGCCACTGGGAGAAGTGTTTTGGAAACAGTCACCGGCAGCCAAGGTGGGAATCGTGGACTCAGAACGGTTCTGGCTGAGGCGTGGAGGCAGAGATCAGCGTCTTGGGAGGGTTGACAGTAGAGCAAAGCCACAGAAATGTGCACCTCCAAAGTACTCCTTGTTTAAAGAAGAGGGTCCCAGAGTAATAATAATGTCATCGTTTGGTGTTCCCCCTCACAGTGAGTTGGAATAGGAGGAAGAATTTGCAGCAGGCAATGTGCCCGAGGCTCTGGCCTACCTGCGGCCTAGGCTCTTGTGTCAAGGGGCTGGAAATCCAGATACAAGGAGAGGAATAAAAGGGAGGAAATGGAGATAGGAATCTAAACTGGGGATGATTACCATATGAATGTAATTGTGGGACCAGTTCGGGGGCAGGAACATCAGGTGGAGCTACAGTTCTTCATGTGTGATGACGTTCTTCAAGTGCGATGACGAGGCGGTCTGTGGCTGGTGGCTGTCAGATGGAAGAAATGTTGAGGTCCTTTGGGATCTGGTGTGATTTTCAGTGCTTCCAATGTGTGCGGAATTGGCGTTGGGGAGGGAAATCAGCTCTTCCTTCATTGTTTCTGTTGCCTTGAAGGTTGCGGTTGGGTAATTCGGTGTTTTGTCGTGCGGTTTCTTCGTGGATATAATTTGCTTACTTATTGTCACTTCAGTGTTTGTAGGGTAAGAGAGAAAGCAACTTCTTCCCGAAAGAGGAGCTGAAGTGCAAAGCACCTGCTAGCCCCAAAAGAGCTGACTTTGGTGGCATTTGTCTCTGGTGACAGCAGAAGAGCAGCAGCTGGGACAGCATCAGGAACAGGACCCTAGTGCCGATACTGTTTGTAGCCTTTGGAGAAGAGGAAAAAAGAGAAAGTATTTGGTTTAAAGCTCGGTGACTTGGTGATTTTTAAGGTTCTTGGAGCATTTGTGCCTTCTGCTCGCTCTGAGGCTCTAAGCATTGGCTCGGCCTTGTTGGGAGCACAGCATTTTGTTAGATCGAGGTGGATATTCCAGGAACAAAGAGATTAAATGTGTTTAGGAGCATCGCTGGTTGTGGGGATACATTTTTACCTGCTGTAATTTCTCTGACCATCCTCTCAGGCGTTGCTGAGCTTTTGCAGGCTCTGCCCTTATCTCTGATCGGCAGCCAGGAAATCACTCTTCATATATTTACATATCTCCCAGAGAAGGGCAAAGCTAATCTCTCCTTTGAAGAAACCACGTTTCCCACATCAAATTAGCAGTGCCACTCGCTGATTTTTTTTCGAAGCAAGGCAGCTCTTCAGCATCAATTTAGCTGAAAGAGGGATGAAAACAGAAGCTATTGAGTGGAGAGTGGTTGTCAGACTTCTCTGACCTCTTTGCCACCCTTGAAATACCCAATTCTGAGAGGAAAACCCTGATCAAGGCAATGCTGGGGATGGTTTTGCAAGCGCTGGAACAGCAATTAGTTGCTATGAGATTGGTTAAAAATGCTTTATGCTTGCAAAGCCACCAGATTTTCTAGGCATTTCATGGTTGTGTGCCTCTGTGGCACACGGTGTGGCAATAAATGACGCTGTTGTGGCAATGCTGAGCTCTTGGTTTCCAAAAATTGAGTGTTCAGATCGGCTGTGGTCGTAGCAAGCTGTGGAGGTTTTATAAATCCTCCCTGTGGAGTGTTTATAAATCCTTATCAGAATTAATTTTGTAGTAGTGTCCTGCATAAGAGCTGGCATGTAGGAATTATTTCATTTGAGCTGTGGCACCTAGCTGGCAGAGAGGGGATGTTGTGCTAGAAATTCATGAAACAGATAAAAAAAAAAATATCTGTGTTTCTGTTTCTATCATTCTGTATGCAGCTATTCCATGCCTATAAATTAGGGCATTTCTTTATAGCAAACCACAGAAGGATATAACCCTTAAAATCTGTGCTTTTTATTATTATTTTTTTAATTTTATTTTGAGAAATGAACAAAGCTAAGTCGGTAATCAATTTAGGAGAGAATGCCATTGTTCTGGTAATAGGCCGTAACAGCCCTTTCTTTATTGGATGCAACTTCAGATTTACCCGAAACAATGGCTTTTAATTGGGGCTTTCTTGAGGCACTTGGGAAAGAAAAGGGAGAGAGGAGGAAACTCCTCCTTTGCATCAGTCTCTAGTTTTAGCAACTTCAAAATTAGGGCGAGCCATTGCGGGCTTGGGTGTTTTCTGTGCTTTTTTTTTAACAGCAAGGCTGTGCCAAAAGTCTAGTGAGCATCCTAAAGTGCTGGCTGTGGCCATGCAAGCATCTCTGCAGTCCCACTGAAAGCAACACAAACCGTTCTGAGATCCTTTGCTGACCCATCAGAGGTTGAGGATTAAGGTAAAGGATGAACGTGCCCTACAAGCCCAAGCAGCCCCCTCGCCTGCTCTGGTGAGTGGTGAAGGAAAGGCGAGTTGCAGCTCCTCTTCTGTACTACGAATATATTCAATATTCAGTGTACTTTTGGTGTTGTGGTGTTTCGGAAGTGCCTCAAGATGATTTACTCCAAAGGTCTGAGCTGTTTTGTGTCTGTGGTTTGTACTTGGATGGTAGCTTTGGTTTGTTAGATGATAATTAGATAACAGCTTGGAGCCTGCCTGCTTGTGCAGTTCATGTTCTCAGAAGGAGCTCTGTCAGTGTATGCTAATTAGTATTTAAGAAATACACACTTCTCGTGTTCCTCACGTCATTAAAACCACTGGGGTTTATCTGGTATGCCTGGGTGAAAATCAATGAAATATTTCCATGGGTTGCAAGTTGCGCTGTTGGTGCCTAGCGGTGTTTGGAGCAAGTCTTGAGCCGCGTCTGTGTGCCCACGAGCAGAAAGAGATGTGTTCAAGTCTGAGTTTTGTGACCAAAAACTTGAAATAGCTTTTCCACCAGGTGGTTTTCAAAGCAATATTGTAGTTTGTAGGTGCTGAGGTGCTGTTTGTGCTGTGTTTATGGCTTTCACCTGCATCTGCATCACCCAACGCCCCAAGGACCTCCCTTTTTTGTGTTCAGAGGGGGCAGCAGCGTGGACGTAACCCCTGAGTAGCACAGGTATGTGTAGGGAGAGCCCATCGAGGGCATGGAATTAATTAGCGAGATAAAATGGGAGCTGACACCTTTCCAAACTTCATGGCGTTGATTATGCGTTTGGGTGATAAAATTAGAAATCTGCACAATAAAGTTAAAGAGTGGTGGGAGAACACAGCACAATATCCTCAGGACTTCACATTTCTAGAGTTTAGTAGGAAAAAGACAGTCCCCTGGTAGTGCATTACCTGGGGTGAGGATTTTGCTTGTTGTACGTCCTGAGAGCTCTGGGCATAGCCCCCTGTAAGTCACAGAAACCTCCTGCCTTCAAGTTCTTTGCTCCTGGGGAGTTTTTCCTCCTTGAATTCCTCACGTGTTCCCTTCCTGAGCCTTTTGTTGTAGAAAAAAAGAAACAAAAAACATTGTCCAGGAAGTGTTCTAGGTATCAGTGCCCACAGGTACTGAGCACGAAGCTTTCAGAAGCTTGAACTGTTTTTTTTTTTTGTTTTGTTTTGTTTTGTTTTGTTTTGTTTTTTTTAATATCCTTTATTTGTCTGTAACGGCAGCGGTTTTTAAAGCTTAGTAAGGAGTCTGAGTAACTTACAGATAAGCATTTAATTAACATTATATCAGGGAAACCAACGGGGTGCCCAGGGAGGTGGTGGCGTCACCGTCCTTGGGAGTGTTCAAGGCAAGGTTGGACGTGGTGCTTGGGGACATGGTTCAGTGGTGACAGTGGTCGCAGGGGGACGGTTGGACCAGATGATCTCGGAGGGATTTTCCAGCCTCTCTGATCCTATTTCTTTGATTCTATGAAATAGGACTGGTTATTTTTTTATAAACTAAACTCTGGGTTTTGGTTTCGCTTTGCTGAAATATGACCGTAAGTTGTGTCAGTGTTGAAATTATCAGGTTTTTCCCCGAAATCTGACACAGCCGGGATTTAAGGGATTTTTCATTTCTTTTTTTTTGCATCGCTCTTGATAGTGTTTCTGCAGTGAAGGATTTAGTAATTGTTTCCAGAGAAAATTGTTCAAAGAGTTTTCTTAGCAGAGGCTTTCTGAGAGCTTGGCAGATTGCATAAGATTGTTTTTAGCTTGCAAGACTTGCTCAGGTTCCCAAAGTCTGTTTGCTCTTGGTGGCATGCGAAGTGCTGTCAGCACTGAAGCTCTGGTATAATTTGATTCTTAGCTTTTCTGGAGATGTTGTTTCCAAAAAGATTATTTTGTTGTTGTTGTTGTTAGACAAAAGGACCAGTTATTAGTTTCTACACTTAGGAATTTGCATCTAGTTGTGCAAATTCTGTATCAGTAGATAAGACCCTCGAATTTTCAAAGATGCTGAACCTTTAAAAACGTGTGTGCATGTGTGTAAATTTGTGTGTGTGCACATTACCATGAAAGGTGCTCCTGAAAACTGTTTTCTTTTCCTTCACTTGCCTAAATGTAAATCTGCAGAACCTCAGAAGCCATCCTTAAAAAATCTTGAACTACATTTCTGAGGTTGAAAAGCGTTATAAGAAGTTAATGTGGAGGAAGAGGAAGCTGGTTCTGAAAAATCCTATATACTTTGTTGTGTGCTTTGTTGTTCTTTTATTTATTTATTTTGGATTAGAAATGAACCGTGTGTAAACTTTAAAATGCTCTACAGAAAAGATTCTGGAAAACCATTTTTGACTCAGTCAAGATATTTGGAAAAGGTGAGATGATATTAATGGATCTCCAGAAAAACACCCAGTAAAGGGTTTCAATATACTGTTTTGGGGAACTCCTGGGATTGGTTCCTTCTCTCTTTTTGTTGAACTTGATTTTGCAGAGTGCTTTTGTTTTACTACAACTGTTTTAAGTAGGATAATGGTAGTTTTCCAGGAGGCTTTGATTAGCTCCAGGCATGGGTGGGTGATGGAGTTTCTAACCTCCATGGGCAGGAATCATCCCTTAGCTCTGCCATGGCATGGTGCCTGGGTGTCTTCAGCTGCTGCTTCTGTTTCACTTCATCCTGCCCTAATAATTTTTGTTTTCAATGCTTTTTGCTGTACCTCAGCTGAAACTGATCTTGAATTTTTGACGTGAGATGGGAGGGTGCATCCGAATGCTCTGGCTCTTGGATTTGTCTTCAGCCCGTGTGTGCTCCTGCCAGGCTCCGCACAAAGACAGGCAATGCAGAATCTCAGTGCCCGATTTTTGGGAACCCAAGCGCTGTACCAGATCTGCTGCCACAGACTCCTGGCCATGGTCCCTGGGGAAAACCTACCCAGGTTAAAATCTGCAGAAGAGACAAGGCACAGCTGCAGCCAGCAGACCTGCCTCCAGCTTGCCTTGCTCTATGTGTTTGCATGGCTGTCGTGCTTCGAGCAGGACTAAAAACAAGAATATCAGTTTTCTTTGTGCTGTGACAAAGGGTTAAGCACAGTTCCAACGTATGTTTTACCTTCTGTTTGCGAGCTTTTCATCCAGATGCCCTTCTGTGGTTTTGTGGCTGCCTGTTTGGACGTGGCTGTGAGCAGTACAGACGAATGCAGTTGCCCAGGAGTTGTGCTGTGACATTTTGCAGATGTAAATAAAAGTTACTTACTCCACTGGCTCGGTTCCCTTCAGTCTTTCAGTGGCATCTTGAACATTTAATGGTTTTAAGTGCTGGTGTTCACTGTGTGTACTGGGATGAATGAGTCCGACCATACTTTCTGCTTTTACATCCCTGGGCTTTTGTGTCTGTGTGTTAGGCCTTGTGGTAGGTCTCTTTAACGGAGTGTTAATCTGAAATACCATCAATCTGATAGAAAAACCATCACCCTTTACTCATTCTGCAAGGACGGGCAGCAGGAAGCGTGTACTTGAGAATCCTGACACTTTCACGTGGTGTTGTTGTTTTTTTTTTAATGGCTACTGAGTAAGTGAAAATCTAATGGTGGCTCTCCTTAAATTCAGGATATCCTTTATTTGTGTTAAAACATTGGAGCCTAATGCTTGTGTTTATCATTTTTTATTTACAGACTCACCGGACCTTCGGGGTATGTAACGGATGGGCCTGGGAACTACAAATACAAAACCAAATGCACCTGGCTCATTGAAGGAAGGTGAGTGTAATAAACACCTTGGCTTTTGGTGAGGTTTATATGCACCGAGGTCTTTTTTTGTTAGTTATTCTTGTGAAAGAAGTTTATTTTGCTGACTTTGTGCAAACTACCTCCTGAATTTGCGGCTTGCTGTATAAAATATGCAGCTCATTGAAACTGCATGGAAAATCAGAATAAATGCATCTGTGTAAGTAAAGAATGAAAAAATTGAACTCTTATTATAGTGGGCTGTTCAGATGATTGGGATTCAGTCTATGTTAACTTTTGACATTATGAAAAAAAGCAAACTGTTAAAACTTGTTCATGAACAGTCAATTTCTGTAATGCTGCATTTGAGATGCTGACTTCCTCTCCAGGCTGTGAAAACACCAGGAGAACCATCGATCCATTTTACAAAGGTCCTCTGAAATGGGAGGAGGCTTTCAGACCTCTTCCTACATCTCCCCGCTGTTCCTGTATTTGATTGTGTATTGCTTACAGTGACCTCTGGCAGAGGTTTTTGGAGCAGCCCATTCAGTGTGCCTCCTCTGACTGCCATCCGATGGATGGTGCAGCGGTTCTGAGCACCTGACTTGTTGAAATACATTTTTCATAGTGCTAGGCTGATGCAAGAACTCTAAAATCCCTTTGTATAGTCTTTAAAACTTGGTTTGGTCGGTTCTGATGCTCGATGCTAACAGCTGCGTGGTAAGTCACGTTCCCTGAATCTTTAAGTAGAGAGGTTTGTGGATGGGAACAAGTTACGTGACAGCACAAATGATTTCATTCACATTCCACACCTTTTAGGCTGAGGTCTCTCAGCCTCCTGGAGGTTTAAACCCTATTCAAGTAGCAGGGTATATTTTTCTTGAGCCTTCTCTTGGTTTAGGAGGCCTGGTGGGTGGGGGCGGAATGGTATTCACTTTGTCTACTCCAGACATTTATTTTGGATGAGTAACTTAAATACCTAAGCTCCCAAGATACTCAAAGGTAAAGGCTAAGCTATTCCAGAGAGCTGTCCACAACGCTGGAACCGGAGGCCTACCACTGGCTATTAACTGGATGAGGAGCCCGATATTTTGATGTGGTGAAGATCAAAGTTAGGTGCTGCAAGTGGCAACACCTTCATGTTCGCAGGTAGTAAAAATTCAACTGCAGCTAGTTCAGAATTACGACTTAAAAACGTTTTGAAAGGATGCTGTTACAGACAAAACAGCCCCAGCAATTCCTATAATCAGCTTAATCCTCGTAGCTTTTTTTTCTCCTCGTTAGAGGATAATTTGCCTTATGTTTTTATCAGAAGGGAAATGCTGCTCACGGGTCTGTGATAATGTCACCGTGACAGCTCCTTCAGCCTTTGTTTGCAAGTCTGGAGAGGCTTCTTGGAGAATCATCACTTTGTGAGGCTTGAAGTGAGATCTTAGGTGCTGTAAAGAGGTGTACGGAATTGTTCCTTCTCCTTTTGTAGCCAGGCATTCAAGCAGATGTCCTTTTCCTGCTTCTGATTGTTTGTACCCTGCTGTCAGAGCACGGTGCTAAACAGAAAGGAGGTGATCACGCTGATTAAGCCAGCTGAAATATGCGCCCTCGTGAAAATAGTCGAAGCTCTCTGCCAAATGTGAAATTCCCAGAGAGATCGGGGCTTGGAAAACAGCTTCTGCAAAGCTGTTAAATTCTGCTAAGTGCCTTCAGCTCGGTGCTAGCACACTGGTACGTAGAGGGCTTTTGAGGTTAGCACGTGAAGGTACAACCAAAGCGTGCAGCTGAAGGTACTAGATAAATTCAGATTAAAAGCCACGTATTCCTGTAAATATTTCCTTTTCACACCTTACCTGACTCTCGGCTGGTGCGTGTGCTGTGTCCTCGTGCCGGGGGTGTGCTGTCCTTTATTCCCCTGAAACACGAGACAAGGCAGATGAGCAGAGCCTGTAGCCCCGTGCCTTGCAGCTCCGCAAATGAGCGCTGTCCGTTAATGAGTTGTTAGCCGTGGCGTGGATGTTCTTTCTTTTTGTTCTTGGTCTAAAGCTTTTATTGATTAAGGATTCCTTTCTGCTCTGCAGCTGTCAGGCCATTAAAATAGAAGCAAACCCCCTACGATTTCATAGTCTGCTCTGTTTTAAAATAATGAAGTGCTCTTTGTACCTTTTCTTTAAGTGAGACATTATCCTTGATTTACACCTGCCGCTCTTTTTCCAAAGGCCTGGAGAAGAGCAGCGTGCCTACCAGAAATTATTCTTTGGCAGAATAACTTCCTAAAGAATTCCCCTTCTGCGGGAAGGAAGGACTCTATGGCAGGCTGACATTTTATTAATTTATTTGATTAGGGCGAACGATGATTTCATCTGAACCCAAGGGCAGTTTTGTTGAAGAAATCCTAATCACCTGCATCAATCCTTTCAACAGCCACCACCGTGGGTAGGAGAAAGAAGCACAGCTATAGATCCACTTCCTTTTTATCTCAGGGTCCAAGCACAAAGCTGGTGGTGTTTTCACTCACCTTGAGCTGAGCGCTGAATTAGATAACTGCTGCGGATCTAGAGGGATTATCTTGAGATAAATCTTTGTATGTGAGCCATGAAACTAACGGTATCTGTGGTTCATTATGTGGTTATGGCTTTTTGGGGCATCTTTTACCTGTGGAATAAAAGAAATGCTGAGTTTTGGCACCTGAACTGCTGCTTCCATCTCCCCATCAAGTGAACAGAACATCTTTCCTGCTGATACGTCTCAGAGGATTAGGCCTACTGATGGTCTTCTCTTGACTAAGTCAGCAGAGCAGATGCTTTTTGACTCTTGCATTGACAAGTTGCATTTTGGGACTTCCAGTTTGTTTCTTCTCAGCTGATCCTGACGTTGTTTGTGATGGTTCTCCAGAAGAGAACCGAGGAACCTGTCAAGCATTTGTAAAGGGTGAGGGGCAGTGGCTGGTGCATGCCAGCAGCCCAAGTAATTATTCAAGACCTCCCTTCTGGCAAAAGCTGAAGCCCTAGGACCTCCTGTCCTGTAGAAGACAAGCCTCCTTTGCATTTTCTTGACCAAGACTGAGAACATGTTTAGTCAGCATCCACTGTAACATATTTCTGATCTCCAGTTTAGATGGGCTTCTTTCAATAGGGCCATCATGCCTTACTGCAGATGTAATAGGATGATAAAGCAGTAGAAGAAGGATTTCTGCCAGTTTCCAGGCAAATAAATAGTCTGAGGCCATCATAATCATGTCAATCTGCAGAAAATCCCTTGAACAAGCAAAAGAGGGCTTGTTAATTCCCTGATGGTGGCTGTGATTCTTCACATGTGTTGTACAGTTGGATTTTCCTTGCTTCCCCCTGCAGTGCCCTATCATTAGGGGAGTTCAGTACTGGTAAAGAACAGAGGGCTGGTTGTGCATGCCCTTCAATTTTTGCTGTCGGTGGTGGGGGAATATTTAAGGACACAGTTGTTTTTCTGCTCATAGAGAAGCTGTTCCTTCATACCAAGGGAGCGTGCACACCAAAAATGAAAGCCACAGCATGTTTGATGCATCTGTATTTACACTAAGCAGCTCAGTTTTAGTCTTGTGTAGAGGGGAGCTTCACACCAAAGGAGTTTGGAGGGATTTTGCCATGTGCGTCAAGTGGCTAATTAATTTTTTTTAATTTATTATCATTTTTTTGCAGGCCAAACACAATCCTCAGGCTTCGATTCAATCACTTTGCCACGGAGTGCAGTTGGGACCACTTGTATGTGTATGATGGAGACTCAATTTATGCTCCTTTACTGGCAGCTTTTAGGTAAGTTCATTTGGTAAGAAGCTGACTGTATGCAGTGATACTTCTTTAACGTGGAGCCTGAATCGAATGTGGCTTTTAGCAGTATAAACATGTTCCAGTAACCTAAATATATAATACTGCCAATACAGCACATACAGTGTCCTTTTGTGCAGTCAGCAGCAGCATAAACAATTACGGAGTTGTTTTTGCTTTTACATGCTACACTGTCGTAACGTGATCTGCTCACTGTACTGTTTTTTTCATTTCCAAATCATTTTAGACACATTTATTGTCGTCTTGCTGAACTTGAGCTAATTTGGTATACAGGCTCTTTCTGAAGTGGAAAACTGCCTCGTTTATCAAGCTTGATTATGATATAGGTTTAGCTTGTAGTCTGTGGGAGCTAAGTAATCAACGTCGCAGCCATATAGTTTGTAAAGAACTGTGTGTAGCCTTACGTACCCTACATTCAAAACTTTAAAACCCTTTGGAGCATGTTCAGAAACAACAGTGACGGGTCAGATAACCTTGTAAAAACATGTAAAAATGTCTGTTCTTCTGATGGATGACTGGTATTTGGCTCATCTGTCTGTGGTGAGAGACTAATTTGTCGATGCTGGTTAACAGTCGACATTTCACGAAGAGATCTAAATATAACTTGTGCATTTATGTGCTTCGGTCTTTCAGCGACTGGCACCACCTTATGTTTTCTATTCTTTTAGCTGAAATTAGAAAAATAATCCCAAGCTGTGAATGGAAAAACTAATGGTTCCCTTTGGACTCTTTTTGTTCCAAGTGGCTCATCAACTATCTCCAGAATTAACCTTCTGCTGTGTTTCTTTTATTTTTGAAATGAATTTCCGAAAATGCTACATGTTTATTTTCAAGTCCTCATAATCTCTATGAGAAAAGATCAGCACAGGAGCAAAAAATGGAACAAAAAAATATAAATTGTTTTCTTTTCCTGGTCTTAAAGTGAACATACAGATTTGAAATTGTTTTGTAGTGAAAGAATGCGTTCTCTAAACCCCCAATCTCTAATGTCAAAATGAATTGTTATGATAGTCTAACCCCATTTGAAGAAGAGGAAACCTTCTCTCTTCTCAAAAACCTGGAAGTACTTTTCTTGTATCACGGGCTGAATTGATATGCATAAAGGAGAAAGATGTCATCTTGACTCATTGTCGTTTTTCTCTAATCGAGGTAATTTTTAATACTCTGTTGAAAAGGTGAAATGATCATGATTTGTGCCTGCAGTTTCTTGTGTATTTTCCAAAAATTAAGAGGCTTTTTGAATTGAGGTTATAAATAGTTCACAGCATTAACAATAATGGTTCAGACTTTAAAATCATCTGTAAATCACTAGGAAGTCTGTGCCTGAGGACAAGCAAGCGTGAGCTTAATACAATAACATTTTTGAGGTAGGAAAAAAAATCAATTATTTTTTTAATTGCTTCTTTAGATGACATTTGAGTTTCATCTTCATTAGTACTGCGCTGTGTTGTTCAGTAAACCAAGATCAAGAAATAGCAGATGCTTCTAATTTTGATGAAGTGCGAAAAAGGCATCTGTTGAAAAATACCTTCATTTGATCCAAAAATAAATGCACTGGAGTTTCTCGAGAGAAATGTTCATATTTTATCACTTTCTTGTCTGATGTTAAATTTTAATATTAACCAGAGCCATATTTCTCTCATTACTATGTTTTGCACCATGCCAGAGGATTTGCAAGATTGAGCTTTGTACCTTTGGGCACTGTAAACTTTCCGAGTTTGTTGATAAACACTGTAAATTCCTCCGTGGCTTCTCCAGAGCCTTTTTACCTCCCTGGCTTTGTACAGCAGTAGCCTGAGCCCTCACTTCCTTCACTGCTCTTGTTTTCTTGACCTTCCGATTTTTACATATCTTTGTTAAAATATGCTATTTACCCTGGAGATCCTCAGCATCAGACTACAGAAAAATTTAAATTAATTTTATCAGTTTTAACTGGAAAAAAAAGTAATTTGTCTAATGCAAACGTTTACATAGTCTGAGAATCTGCATAAAATGTTCGCTAAACTCCTTGTAGTTTGTGTCCCAGGGAGATCCAGTCCTATACATTCATTTTTTCTTCTATTGAGCAGAGTTAAAAATATTTTTGCTCGTTTATATTTGTGGTCATAGGCAACATGAGACTGTATAACTATGTTACTTCAAAAATGCAGCGAAGGAACGCGGAGGTAATAAAAATCCAGTGTGCTCATCTGCGCAGCACAAAGAGATCCGAAGCGGATAAAATACACTCATTGCCTGTAAACTTCGTCGTCGTTTTTAACTCTGTGTTAAACATTTACTGGAGCTGTTCTTGGGCATGTCTTCAGTTCGTGCTGGTCATCGCAGGGTGTTTTTCCTCCTCAAAAAATTATATTATTTTGTAAGGCTGAGGCTCCGTGCTTCTTGAGGTGGCTCCGAAGCCCCTCACAGGCCGCTCGGCACCACATGGCGGGTTGTGGTGGTGGCGACCACCCCATGGTTGTTTGCTGAGCTGGCTTGAAAGCCCTCAGGAAAATGGGAAGAGCTCATCTTCCTCTGGCTAATTCCTGTGAATGTGGCACTTAGCCTGGATTTGGGACTGGGTGCAGAACATAGGATGATTTGGGTTGGAAGGGCCCCTTGGAAGTTTCTGATCTGGTCCCCAAACCAAAGCAAGGCTGGCTTGGGAGCTGGATCAGGCCCTTGCTCCAGTTCTTGTCCAGTGAAGTTGTGGGCAGCTCTTAGGGACGGAGATCCCTTCTCTGAGCCAGTGTTCCAGTGCTTACCCTCATGGGAAAAAATAATCTTTTCCTAATATCTAGTCAGAATTTCCTGTCAACTTCTGCCTCATGTCCTTTTGCTGTGAACCTCGTCTGGTGCTGCCTCCTCTGCTCATTGCCCCTTCGGTGGCTTCATCCCATCTTCAGCCTCCTGGCCTTAGGCCAAGCAAACCTCTCCCCTCCTGCCTCTCCTCACAGGTCGTGTGCTCGGCCCCTGGCCATCAGCTGGACTTGCTCCAGTTTGTGTTTCCTACTGGGAGCCTCCAACTGGAATCAGTGTGGTCTCATGAGAGCTCTTGGCTCCACTTTCCTCACCAAGTTAGACAGAAACTTCTTGTTCTGAACCTCGTGTCCTTCCCTGTGCAGGCACGTCGCATCTCCTCTGCCCTCCCTCTTTCTCCCGTTCCTATTTGCACTGTGTTTTCCTTTTATTCCCTCAAACCCCTATTTCTTTGCCACAGGCACATGTAAATACTCGTGCTTTCCTTCAGCTTTATCCTCAGTGCCCGTCTTGAACTAAGCTGCAAGCCCTGCTTACACCTTGCGGTCAGCTTGGTTCCATTGATTAGAGCTAATGATCACCTCATCACAGTAGGGGGGTTGTGAATGAGGATTATTGATGCTGAGAAAGGTGCAAAACACTTTGAGTCAGTAGTATTTGTGTTAGGGAGTACCCAGAGGCCTAACCAACTTAGGAAGAAGCAGTGCTTGTGGGTGTCAATTCTTTGTGTGACAAAGGGACTGGTTAATGCTGGCATTTTGTTGCTCTCTCAGCTTCAAAACCTCCTCCAGGCCGAACAAAACAAGTGACTTCAGCTGCTCCTCACACATCTTCCCCTCCAGACCCTTCACCATCTTTGTGGCCCTTGTTTGGACGCTCTCTAACAGCTTCGTGTCCTTATATTGTGGTGCCCAGACTGCACACTGCTCGAGGTGAGGCCACACCAGTGCGGAGCAGAGCAGGATGATCCCTTCCCTTCACCATTTAGCAATACCTCCAAGTATTTAGTATTCTGCTCTACTTGCCTTCTTTGGATCCACAACACCTTTCAGGGTATTGACTGAAAAAAACCTGATACAAGTTGAAGAGGAAAGGTATTTGGGATTTGGCTAGAAATTTACCTCCAAATGATGTTCTCCTGTTTACATCGACTCCGTGAGCTTGCCAGTGAGCCAGCTGATGCTTTGAACGTGTGAGAATTGATCAATCAAAATATCTTTGTGGTGGGAAGTCAGATTTCTTAGAGAAATGTAAATGCGCTGTATCAGAACTGCTTCTGTTCACTAAACCTGTAATCCCCTCAGAAAACATCAAATCAGTTTGACAAGGTGGACAAAGAGTTTCTCTTTCAAGGTTTTGAGAAGATAAATCCAGTAAGTTAAACTGAGATATGTGAGGAGTTTAGAACAGAAAGTTTCCTCATCCTCTGTTTCTTCTTTCTTTTCTCTTAAACTGTGATAGATACTGTGTTTTTTTTTTTCCTTCCATTAATTCAAATATCCTGTACTGAGCTTCACAGGTATTAAATGATAACAGACTTTTTTGATTTTTATTTTTAAAGGGAAAAGCATTAGCACCTTGGCGAATATCCTGGAGAGAAAGATGATGGTTAGATATTAAAATCATTTTTTTAAACTTTAAAACTACTTCATTATTATGGCAAAAAAAAAAATGTTTTTGCTTTTGAGGCTTTTCAGCTCATGTTCTTTTGAAATTTGGCTTTTACAGTCACACTCACCACATGGCGTCATCGCTAAAACTTATTGACAGGCTCCTGAGACAAACTTTAATACGTTTACAACTTGTTCTGCTGTTTCGGGGACGAAATGCAACACATAAGAATTGAATTTCTTAGGACAAGCCCTGTTGCTCTGGTGGGCCCTGTGAGCAGGGCATGCCCTGTGCTGCTGCTGCAGCTTCTGCGTTTTTGCATATTGCAACAGGAGAAGATGGTTTCAAGAAAAAAAAAATACGGTGTTGCCAGATCTCAGTAATCAGATTTTTTCTAAGTATTACTGCAATTGCTTCGTTTCCTAAAAAAAAAAAAAAGTCTGCTTTTGGGAGTCATCTTGTTGCACAAGAACGTTAGCTTTTCCTTTACGACAAGAAATTTGAGATGCTTCCTTATCCCTCCCCTGCTTTTCTTTTTGGCATTGATTTGTTTTTCATCTTTTGTAACTTCTATTTTGGGGTTGTTTATTGTTGTTTTTGCTCTTGTGAGCATGGCTGACATGCACGGAGCGTTTTGTAATCAGGTGTGGTTTTGCGCACTTGCCCCCAGTTGACTCCCAGTACTCAACACTAAAGAGAAAAAGAATGATTTTGCACTTGCATGTCAGTAGATGGGAAAGCCAATATATCACCAATGTTTTGGTGTCACCTTTATCCTTTTGCTTCTGTGTGATCTGGATTCTGCATTTCCCCCCTCTCCTTTCACAGCTCCATCTTTTCGACTGGTTTCTGTCGAGGCAGCCACAGACCTCCGTGTGCTTTTTATCTCTGCTGTGCTGGCAGGTTGTGTCTCAAGAGAAAAGGATGAACACGCGCTTCTTGCGATGCTTGCATAGCAAATGATGGAAAAGTAATAGAGGAGATGTCATTTTTTTTAACTAATTCCCATTGCTACATGGTGCAGTGGGAAGAGAGCAAGGCACGATGCAGGCGATAGTGAAGTTGGGTGTCCTAGCGGTTGTTTTGACTGCCGCTGGCTCTACAAGTCCAGTGCACAAAATAGGAGTATTTCAGGGCAAAACCGGCTTGCCTTTCAACTTCTCAGAAGCAGGGTCATTGGGCAATTTAGCTGAGTAGGAGTATTTGTTTGCTTTGGAGTAGTGGTGATTGTGAAATGGTTGGAAAGCTTTTAAAACGAGAGAGGGATGGTGCATTGTGCAATAGGCTAATCTTGGCCGAGTTTGAGAGATTCTGGATTGTCGTTTAGAGGAAGTTGTCTGTAATCCATTATCATTCAGAGTCTGCCTAGAGGACTTTCTGTGGCAGATAATGCCAATATTCTGTGCGCTGGTTTCTTTAAAATGATGCTGTGCGCACTGATTTATGCACACTTTTCGAAGTTTGACCTTTGTGTTTGAGTACCTGATGGTTATTGTTATGTTCTGTTCTGTTCACTGCTTTCTCTGAACAAAATTACTTTAATCTAGCACTTAAATTTCATTAGGACTTTTAAAACTTGTACAGGTGGGATTTCATCCCCTTAGGGTGTTTACACAGGAGTCGCACAAGTCATTGTGTTTGTTAGGAATCTTTCTCCACTACTCAATAGCTTCTGTAAAACTTCCAGTGACGCTAAAATTGCTTTTCTTATCCAAGCCTGGCCACGTCTGTGTCTCGGTAAATGTCACTGGCACCCAGGGAAGGTCCCTCACGTTGTTTGTCCTCAGGAAAGCAGAAAAATACAGTAAGGAAGAGGGAGAGCTAATTCTGCAGAGGTACCTGCCTTCTGCCCAAGCAAATCCCAAAACAGAGATTTCTAAGAGAAAACCAACACCACTCCTGTGTTGGTCATTTTATTAGGGATGGTTATTTGGGGGGATTTTGTCTCTTTTCATCACTGCTGTCCATTCTGTCCTTTGGCTTGTGTTTGCTGCCGTTTTTCTCCCTGCTGCAGGCCGTCCAGCCGAATTGCCCGGTAATATCAGTGATACGTGCTGCAAGAATAAGACCAAAGAAGAATAAAACAGAACAAAGGAATTTTCTCCTTTGGTCCCTGAGCTGTAGTTTGCCTTACCCTGACTTACACTCAGATGTCTGTTTTCCTACAGTGGAGGCGTACTGTCCGACGGTTTGCATTACAAAGGAAAGCTATATATGAACCAAACAGCAAAGAGAAGTTTATTAGGCTTTTTGTTCTTTGATGTTTCGGGAGATGGTCTTTGGGGAGAGATGATCTTCAGATCAGAAGTCTCAAATTTCAGAACAAAACAGGCACCTCTTACGCACGGAGAAAAAAAAAGGCAGCGTGTTTTGCCTTTTAATCCCGTATCCTTGGGATCTGAAAGGGAAAAAATAATTGGCTTTCGCACATGGAAATATTTATTGAGCTACATATCTGCAAGTGTGCTGGAGCTGGTTAGCCAAAACATGAGTTGAGGTTCCTGTGTTTTTATGGCATGTTGGTGATTTGAAGCATGCCTTCGTGTCAGCAGCCTCCGAGTCGTGCACGAAGGGCCGTTGGACAACTTGTACATTTACCCTCTCATAGATAATGTCCATCTGTTGTTCGTGGTGCAAGCACCCCCTGTTTATAAGAAAAGCTGATAAAGATCACGGGGTGTCTGTTATTCTCTCTCTATCATTGTATCGTATCATGGGGACAGAAAAATTGTGGCCACAAATAGTGCTTTACGGGTGATGTGCATGGGTTGCTGCCCGTAGCTCTTAGCATCTTCCATAGGCATGGAGATGTGTTTACCCCATCCTAGGAAGCTCTCTCTTCTGAACATGTCCTAAAAGAGGATAAAGGAGAGCTTTTAATGAGAAAAATTCTGCTTTTCCCTGCTGCCGTGTGTGCTGCCTGCCTGCAGCCTGGCCTGCCGGGCTATGCCCAGCCTTTTGGGCTCTGCTTTTAAGGCGTCAGCTTGGCCTTTTGTTTGAAAAAGGACTCGGGCTGCTGGGGAAGAGGGTTCTGTGTCAGAAAAATAAGAGCCGGCTATTAATAGGTGGTGGTAGTCAATGCGCTTTGCTTAGATAAAGGCTTAAAGGCATTCAATAGACTTCAGGTTCGTGGCTGTTCTCATGGCTTTTGTCTGAGGGAGGAACTGGCTTTGTTTTGTTGTTGTCAGGCTTCTGTCAAAAGCAGGGTAAACATTCCCTTTCAGATACTGACTGTCTTGTGCAATAGGCAAATAGCTTGTAGTTCATTTTTTTTCAAGAGACGTTCATTCCCCTTTTCAGTTTATTCAAGTATTTTGGCAAACTGTTGTATCAATCTGTGCTGTGCCATTCTTGAGTAGAATCACAGAATCCTCTAGGCTGGAAAGGAGCTTCAAGATCCCGCCAGGCCAACCATCAGCCTGACCTTTGGAGTCCCATCACTGATCCACATCCCTCAGTGCCACGTCCACACATCTCTTGAATGCCTCCAGGGGTGGGGATCCCACCACTTCCCTGGGCAGCTCTTAATCATTTTCTCCGTGAAGGAATTCTTCCCTCTATCCCATCTAAACCTTCCTGGTAAAATTTGATTTTCGTAGTGGAAGATCCCAAGGGGTGCTGGTGGGCGATCAGGCAGCAGATGTAAAGCGAGCATAGGAAGTCCTCTCTCTCTCCCCCATTGCAGAGCTGAATTGTTGACCTCCCTGCTGCAGATGTTCCAGGTGAAAAGGGTATAAATGGTTGAGAAAGCAATTCCAAGCACAGATGAATGGTTTATTTAAATGTGCTGGCGTGGGTGCATTCTCCGGGTCAGAAAGCCCCTGAGCTGTGGCTTTCTGGAAGCTGGATAACTGCATGGCTAGGATGCTCCGTACTTGCTTCATTTGTTACAGTCTTTCCCAAGCATTTTCATCCTTCCTCACGGTCCAAGGAAGATACTGGGTTAGACAAACCTGTAATTTTGCCTGCTACAGCAGCTTTTATGCTTTTGTGACACGTTAATTTCTGTCTTGAAGCATGTCACCTTGTTTCAGGAACAGGACCTGTTTAAATTGTGGGAGAATAATACAAAGGGAATTGTTTTTTTTGTAAGAATAGGAAAACTGTGATTCCAGACAGCTTTAGGGTTGCTCAGGCTAAGAGCATTTAATGTACATTTACCTTTCAGAAGAAAGGTAAATGAATTGTTATAATATGTGATTTTGCAGATCATGTGTAGGGGGGCTTCATAAACTGGTCCCTGTGGGATGTGGTTTTATCTTTCTGACAGGGTCTCGTGAGCTCTTAGGCCTGCGAGTTTGTGGCAGTTTTGAGTGTGAATACTCACAATAGTGAGACATTTTTCTTCTGAATATTTGAGAAGTTCTGCTGAAGAAAACCAGTCTGATAACACTGCTCTGCAAAAATGAGGATTAATATACGCAAATTCATTACACTGCAAATAAATGCAAATAAATACCTTCACTTTCAATTATTTTATGTGCATACTGTGTTTACTATTGTTGCCTTGCTCCCTTTTATTTAATTTCCTTTTTTTTTTTTTTCCTTTTTCAGTGGTCTTATTGTTCCTGAGAAAGATAGCAATGAAACAGTACCCGAAGTTGTAGCTACTTCTGGATACGCTCTTCTGCATTTCTTCAGTGATGCTGCCTATAATTTGACTGGCTTTAACATCACGTATAAGTAAGTAGTACCACTCCAGAGTGATTTTGGAGATTACATAAACGGTGCAGGTTGAGTAAAAGGTTTCCTCCTTCCTCAGTCTTGTCTTGAAATAAGCAATTGCCATTGAAGTGCGTAATTATGAGTAGATACTTGAATTTAGATCATCTACTGGACTCTTAGAGTGGCTAATGATGATAATGTGCTCAACATTAACTTCAGTTGTCAATTGTAAGCATGAGCAAATGCTTGCTCAAAAAGACATCACATTATTTATTTGATGTTATCAGATTTATGTGATCTTACTGAGTCAGAACTGACAGACTGTGTGCATTCTGCAGAGATACTTCTGCACAAAAAAGCTTTTGCATAATTGTACGTGTTTCACTTGGGACACTGGACTGTATCTGTTGAGGATCCTCAAGCAATTTTCTTTGGGATGCTCCTATTCAGTCCTTGGATTGAATTGCTTAGTCTGGCTTCTTATTCTGGAGTAGTGGTGGTGTGGTTTTTTGTTTCATATTTGAAGTATTACAGGTGAGTGTTTTCTGTTCACAGACATATATTTTGTCCATGTATTTTTATAATTATTTTTAGTGTAAATTGACTGCTTTTAAAAAGCTTAAGTTATTGAGTAAATGATCTCAGTGGGGAAATACTGGCAAAGATAGAAATTCGTGATTCTGGTGGGAATTGTGGGCTTTGAATTTTAAGCTCATACAGATACAAATTAGTTATGTCCTGCAGTAGGAGACTTTAATTGGGTGAAACTGGAGATGTTTCACCCCTGTCTTGAGGAAAATTAGCTGCAAAGTCCTTGATCACAGTTGACTTCTTGCAAAATTTAAAGGTTTTCTTAAAATGATGTGCTTAGTTTTGAAAGCAGTCTTGGTGCTTTTCTCCTTTTTAATCCCTTAAATTACACAGTTGATTGTTTGAAAAACGTGGGGCATCCAGAGGATGAGGAGCTTCTGCAAAGTGGCTTGAAACACAGCAGCTGAAGCAGTGGCATTTTGAAAGGATGGTTGATATCATAAACCATGACACCATCTACAGCCAGCTGTCAGTATTGCACTGTTGTGACACAGTTGAGAAATTCAAGAATAAGCTGCCCTTAAAAGTTCCTCTGTTACTTTTTAATGTCGCTTTAACTCACCTCCTTCCTTTAACTCATCTCTTTTTTGATCATTTCAAGCAATCTTCAAGTACAGTTCTGTGTGTTTCTTTTTCTTCTTCGTATTCTGGTCAATAGGTTTCCTCCTCATTTTTTTGAGGAGAGGAGATAAAAAGATGTCTTTATATTTTTTTTTCCCAGTTTATCAGTCTTTATATAGTTACTACTGGAGACAGCTACTTGAGAAATACCTGTGAAATCGTGGTCTTGGAGCTAATGACTCCACCTGTTGCATGGCAGTGGGAATATTGGCTCGTAATCTCAGCCTTTGAATTATGCTGGTTAATAGACTGGAGGAAAAAAAAAAAAGAGTTTGGAAAAGAATAGGGTCTCAGAATTTAGATCTTCAACAAGGATGCATCTAGTCTTGCCTCACGTTGCAAATGTTATAAAATCAGAAATGATTCAAAAGAAACCTGTCCTTGGCTTGGGATTCATCTCAAGTGCTTGTTTGGCGAGCAGATCCCGGAATAGCATGCAATTGTGAGTAGTTTAAGTGTAAATTGCACAGACATCACAAAAGGCTCGTGTGCTGATTACATTTTTCACTTAATGTTGGGGATTTTGAGACAATTCATTTGCATTATAAATGGCTAAAAATTTTATTGATAATTTTTCAGAGCTGTTGCGTGTTTAACTGATGAAGTGAGGGTGCTCTGTAGATGACAGGTACAGAACTAATGCATGCAGGTCCATCACGTCAGATTCTAGATGAGCTGTTCGTGTTGGTTGGTATACTAACAAACAGCTGAACTGCTGTATTAACTTCTCTTCAGCATCACTCTTGTGCTCCTTAATAAGAGATGCAGCTTAGGAGCCTGTTTCATTACTGACGAACCTTCTTTCTCTGATGTTTGCAGTTTCAATATGTGTCCCAATAATTGCTCCGGCCGAGGAGAGTGCAAGCTGAATAACAGCAGCAACGCTCTTGAATGTGAATGTGCCAAGTACTGGAAGGGAGAAGCCTGTGATATTCCCTACTGCGCAGACGATTGTGGGGCACCTGAGAGAGGGTACTGTGACTTCAATGATACTAAGACGTGTTTGTGCTCTGCAGGCTGGCAAGGTAAGTCTCTTGATTAATAAGGAGAAGTTCTTGTTAAAAGGATGCCTTTTCTGTAGGTGGTTCTTCAAAGCATTTGAGACCATTTTGCCCAACAAGTATTAGTACTTAAACTAAGAACAGAGTTAAACTTCCATCCAGCTTTTCATATCAACAGGTATCATCCAGTTTTCATATCGTCATTGGGAACAAATTTTTATTAAAGCAACTGTGCTACTGTACAAAGCAGCACCAATCTGTTGCGTGCCAGCATCAGATAAAAACTAAAACAAAAAACCAACACCACACAACCTTCAAACCTTGCTCCTTTGTACCTAAAGCTAAGTTGAGCGTGATATGATGGCAGTAGTTAACCTGTTTGAATGCATACAGTGCTTTATTCTCAGGTCCAGGTGTGCTTGTCAGCCACATCAGTCTTAGCAGCAGTTTGGACCAAACATACGTATTTTCTTTGCAAAGATAGAGTGATGCAGTAGAAATAGTCTCCTGTGAAATACCACCAGTGACAGCACGGACAGCAACTTCTGCCACTGCTTAGCTATGCTGCAAAAACATCCAGTGCAGAAAGAATCTAGGCTGGCAAAACGAGTGTCTTAGAGATGAGGCAGCAGTGCTGAGGTTAACACGCCTGCTTCTCAGACAAAAGCAGCCACAGGTAACGTACTTCAGGGTAATATACTTGTAATCAGCTGGAAGGCCACATCACCTTGTGTGGGGCAGAGCCCTTGTGATGCTTTTCTGGAGTCTGGTTGTGCATAAATCCACAGGAAAGGTGGATTTATATTTGCTGGATTCCTACCCTGCTGTTCTTTCTCCTCATCTTTCACTTAAGTATTAGGTTAGTGTGTAGACAAAACAAAGAGCCAAACAATGAAAACCAACAACAACAAATAAAAACCCCAAAACAGGCCACAACAGAATGAGGTGCAAGCTGCTCTCCTCCTCTTTCCTGTTCTGAAGTTTTTTACATCTAGAAATGTTAGCTTAGGGATATGGTTTAGTGGGGACTGTTAGTGTTAGGTCAGAGGTTGGACTCGATGATCTTGAGGTCTCTTCCAACCTAGAAATTCTGTGATTCTGTGATTCTAACCTTAGAAACTGGGAGTTTTTCAAGGCCATGTTTCAGACTGCTTCCCTGAACTGGAGATTATTGCTGGTACTCAACAAGACCAAGCAGGTGGTGCCTCTTGCAGTCAAGATCGCAGCTCTGCTATGCAGTGATTTGCTTCTATCATTGCCTAAAGGCTGTCCTGATAAACCTTTTCCCTTCCCAAGGCCTGAGCCTCTTCAACGTGTCCTGTAGCAGCCCCGTGTGTATGGATGGGTGTCACTGAGAAGGGAGAGCTTCCATCCAGCTCTGTACTTTACTGAGGCCGTGCGGTTTGCTGCTTCTGCTCTGCTGCAGGAGCCACAACAGACAGCCCAGTTAGACTTTGTTCATCCTCAGGGAGCTGGAAGATCCAGGCTAGCTATTTTGTGGTGGGCCTGTGCTGCTTTTTTTGGTTGATGGGGATCTGAAACATGGACAAAGTCTTGTGGGTCTTCTGCCTTGCGTGGCTTCTCTGCCTGCCCCTTTCCTGTAGCTCCTACTGCCACCTGATGGGCAGGAGCCCCACTCCATGGGGAGCTGTGAAGGAAAGCCTGAAAAGAGCAGAAAAATATGGATAAAACATGAAACGAACAGTTTACAAAAGCAGCATTGGGAACAAAAAGAGAAAGATAGCAAGCAGCACTGTATGAGCTTTGTTTTTCTACAGTGTGCTGCTGAGCAGCTCTCCTGAAGCTTCTGCAGGTTGTCCTGGGGCTTCTGAGTGAGAGCCTGGGGCAGGAAGAATAATGCTGGAAGAAACCTTTGTAGTGTAGAGTGGGAAAGGGTCTGCACAACACCTCTCTAATCAGAGGGGTAGAGAGAAGCTTGTCTGCTTTACTAGAACACAGATTCATCTGGTCTGGAACTGCTTTTTTTTTTTTTTATGTCTGAAACCTTTTTTTAGCATTGAAGGATGTGGTTGTGGTTGGGAGGTCTGTCCCATGAGGTCCTTGCACACCAGGTCCATCCCTGATGATACCGTGGGCAAGGAAATGGCGAGCAAAGCTTCCATCGACTATGTGGCCGTGCACAATCTTCATCACCTATGGTGCAGGATACTGACTTCTAGTTGAAATGCAGACTTTTGCCAGAAGGTTTAACTTCTAAAACTGTTTTTCCCAGGTCCTGGCTGTTCAATTTCTGTTCCCGCAAACCAGTCATTTTGGACCCGGGAGGAATATTCTCTTCCAAAACTTCCTAGAGCATCTCACAAAGCCGTAATCCACGACAATAAAATGTGGATTGTTGGAGGCTATGTCTTCAATCATTCTGACTCTCAGAAGGTTTTAGCGTGAGTATAAGCCTGGATAACATACTTTAAGAACAACACAGACCTGTGAATTATTTTTAGAAAATGCTACCTGACGTGCTGTGCTTTCCCCTGTGCTCCATTTCCAAGGGGAAACAGCAATAATAAAAAACTTTGACTCACGTTTGAGACATGGGAAAATGCTGACAAGGGGTGCTAATTTTGGAAAAGAAAAATGTAAGGTTCCTAATAGTCACAGAGTTTTTGGTTAACCTGCTTATGACAGCATTCAACTCTTTACTGTATATTTCTAGGCTAGCTTATAAATTATATCTAGCCTTGTATTCGCAGAGGGTAGTTCTGCTTCTGTGTTATTAGCCCTTCATTATATTGTGTCTGTGTGTCTCCAGAGTGTTTGACACCTTGATGGAGTCATACTGATTACTGTGGATGTGGAATGGGATCCCAACTGGGAGTGGCATTTTGGGATGATGACATTTATGGAACCTGTTTAGGAGATTTAGCATTTACTAAGTTATCAAGTAGAACTTGTGTATCCTCCTTGAAATCCCCCATAAAAACACTTCAGGCTTCCTCTGGAGCTTGACAAAATTTTGGCATACCTAGGCAAAAGCGAGTACAGGATTTTTTTTTCCAGGGTTACCTGCATACCTGACTTTCAGTGACCTTTGTGAAAGCTGTGCATTTAGTTAGTGGAAATTGAAGAGGAGCTACAAATGTACACATACTTGTAGAACAGTTGCTGATTACATCCACAATTTACTCTTTCAAAGTCATGCCTGATTTTTCAACAGATACCCCGTGCCTTCATTAAATGCTTTCTCAGAGCTGATTTTATCTCATACAGCTCTAAGCCTGGCAAACATAGTTCATTCTTTTATCTAAGAAGCCAGAGGCCATTTTCAGGGCAGAGGGTTTATCTAATTTCAAGTTTACAGAAAAAAATATGTTTGAATGACAAAGACATAATTAAAAATATCTTTTAAACATGGGCAGTTTTTTTATCAAGTTACTGGAACTTACCTGAGCTTAGTGCAACCTTTTCCTACTGTTTTCAGTGCGTCTTTTGGTGTAAATTGTCATAGCTTAAGAGCAAATGCATTAGCTCTTGGCTCTTCTTGAGGAAGAAAACTCAGGGTAAAGCAAATCAATGCGTGGATGTTGAGTAACAGAGCAGGCTTGACTGGATCTTTTTTTGGTCTGCATGCATGCTTTGTGCGCTCTGACATCTTGGTGGGACACTTGTTAAATAATTTCCAACGAATTCTGGAAAGAGCTAGCACTAAGTTTCTCAACTTGATAGCAACTTCTCTGAAAATCATTTCAATTTTTATTATACAGCTATGATCTTATTTCTGAAGAGTGGCTTCCCCTGAACAGCACTGTGAACTCAGTAGAGATGAGGTACGGTCATTCGCTGGCGATACATAAGGTAAGTTCAGTGTTGCACATTCATCACCTAGCTGTGTTTTTCCCTTTTCTCCCCTACTCTGCTAACCACACAGATCAGCACAGATCAGTCGTGCTTTGGGGGAAGCTTTTCTTCTTCAAAGGCTTGTGCATGGATATCCCAGTCTGTGTACTTGTACTCCAGGGAACCCTTGAACTGGTATCATAGGATTTCTGTAGTGCATTTGCTTGCATGTTCCTCCTTTCCCTCTTTTCTCAGAGATTTTTAAGGCTGACTGAGGTCAGTGAGTTAATTATTTCCTTCTCACTGCCTGTGCTCGTAAGACATGCCTGATGACTGGAGTTTGCTGGAGTTCCTCCGGTTCCCCAGTTGCTTTTTGTGTAGCCCATGTAATTATTATGAATGAGCTCCCATGGGTCCAGTTGAGAATTAGGGATTTTTGGAGCTGATCTACTTATGCAACAGACCTATGAATCTGTTCTTCCAGCATCTGAAAGAAGAGGATTTGACTTTTCTTAAATCATTTCTCACCTGCCTGCGTTGCTGTGAGTGCAGACCACGTGAGAGCAGAATGGCAAAGTCTTTGGCTTTCTGGTCTGTTTGAGAAGGAAGCGAGCTAATTATTTACTGATCTTTGGTCTTGGACTGTTAATTAGCTCATCACAGTGGAAGCTTATATTAAGCATAACTAAAAACACTTGAAAAACTCCACACAGCCCAGTTAACAAATAGATCACTCGACAAAACTCATAAAGATGGAAATCCCTAGCTGCAAGGGATCAATACACATTCTGTGAGTAACTTCACAAGTTGGGCACTTGTTAGTAGGTTCATAGTCAGTGACAGGTGGGGGTTCTCAGCAATTTCTCAAGAAAAGCCAACTCTATTAGAGAATTTCCCTTTCCAAGGTTACCGTCTTGTCAGCAAGAAGGCAGGGCTTCACTACACACATCAGGCATCTTGGAATGACTCAAAAATCCATGGGAGAAACACGCGAATAAAACTAGATGGAGTTTGGAGCTTAGCTCTTAATTAGGCAAGATTTTATTAATCATCCTGTATCCTGTCACCCTTCTTTCCAAAAGGTCCTATTTGTTTGGCAATACATTTATTTGTGAGACAAAGCTTTCAGCGTGCAGACACAAGATTTTCCATCTTAACTGCCTTTCTTGCCAGCTATCTTTTGCATTTTGCATTTGCAAGTCATGGGATGGGTTCAGCTTGCATTATTAAAACACTCAACATCAGGTGCCTACCTTTGGGTGCCTTTGGGGAGCCTCTTAGCTCCATTTATAGTGAAAACAGATGTACTCAGTACAGGCAGTGAAATCTGGAGAGCAAGTCAGCTCACCCAAAGGCATGCCTTCCCTGCTTTCAAACAGGGGAATTATTCTCCAGGCTTCACTGTTTTTACAGGGGATGCTTAGACCCTGGTAGCATACAGACACCTCAATTTCAGTGTCTGTCATCTGAAGGTCAATCCTGCCCCCTCCATTCCCTCATCTCAGGTGAGTTCTGTGTGCTGAAGGCATTTTGGTAGCACGGACTTGGGTACAAAGCCTGGCAGTCATGGCTGCTTTCGTATCAAATGTGACCAGTGGGAGCTTCCTTCCTTGAGTAAGGAGACAAACCTAGGCTGGGGGAAGTTAAAATATGGTAACCTCGTTATTTACCTATTAGCTGTTTCCTAAATGCCACGCCTCATTTTAAACCCAACTTCTTTTAGGATGATATATACATGTATGGTGGAAAAATAGATGCCACGGGCAACGTGACCAGCCAGCTGTGGGTGTTCAACATTCCCAGGCAGACGTGGACTCAAGCAACACCGAAAGCCAAGGAGCAGTATGCTGTTGTTGGCCACTCGGCACACATCATCACCTTGAAAGATGACAGCGTGGTCATGCTCGTCATCTTTGGGCACTGCCCTCTCTATGGGTATATCAGCAACGTCCAGGAATACAATCTTGGTGAGTGGCACCCTACCTACCTTTTGGGTCCATTTTAACATTTGAAAATCATTTCAGTGGTCCATACTCAGACAGCAAAACTAAGGTGCCTGTGTTCTTCTCCATTTATTTATTTTTAAGAGAGGTTTGTTTTAAATTCCAGCATTTGTGTAGGTCACATCGTGAGCAATCAGCCACGTGTCTCCAGCTTTATACAGATTATTAGGTCCCAAAGGCAAAAAAGCTGTAACTGAGAGACAAAGCAGGATAACTGTGGGACATTTGAATTTGTTTTCCTCTCTTTCTTGCAAAGCAAACATTTTCAATATTATTTTTATATCCTATGACTGCAAGAATGGCTGTAGCAATTGAAAGCAAGTATCCACTTAACCAGATATACCTATCTCCCATAGCAGTCATTACCGAGTGCTCAGGGGAACAGGGAAAAACTTTCTGGACTCCCATTTACTTCATATCTCTGGAAATAGTCCAAACTCTGATTTTAGGATCTTCAGATTTCTAGTTTTAGCAGTGGAGAAATGTAGGAAGCTCTCCAGATGAAATTGAGCTGCTCCCTAAAGCAGCTGTGCTGAAATGGCTCTCTGGAGGCATATCCCTTGCTCCACTGGACCCCTAGAGAACATAGTTAAGCAGAGGAAGTTTACAATGTGAGTGTGTTCATTATTGTCAGAAGTAGTGGCTGTATAACCACTTTTGACCTGTTCGTTTTCCTTTTTTGTTTTGGATTTGCCCTGCAGTTAGGAACCCTGTTTAGGGTTCCTAAATTCTGCACTAGCTATGGAGATTTGGTGCAAAATTTGGTGTTCTTTGTTTCAGTTGCCATCATATTAAGTCTGCAGTGCTTCAAATATTATTTTTGAATGACAGAATAGGACCGTTAATCATATATTATTTTTTAACTGTAGTGTTCTTCACAGTCATATGTAACTTGGCTTCAGTGCTTAAATATGTAAAATAAAAGTGCTCTTGGGTACTACTCCAAAGCAAGCCACAATGCTGTCATTTTCATTTTCATGTTGCCGAAGTGCAGTGTATTATTTCTGTCATTTTTATCTTTCGTTTACTTAGCTTGTCTGCAAAATTTAATAAACCACTGCAAAAGAGATGTTTCTGGCCTAATTAAAAATACCTGACAATAATTCTTGACAACAAACTTGCTACCTGAAGGAGAACACTTCTGGATGTCAAGTGATAGACAGCGTCTAGAGCTGAGTCAAGGGAAACCCAATTTGTTTCACCATCAGATGTCTTGATAAGTTACTAATGGAGATAAATTAACCGTGGTTTGTCTCTCCTGTTTTTCATTTCTCAGCCACGAATACGTGGAGCATCTTACAGACAAGTGGAGCTTTGGTGCAAGGAGGGTATGGTCACAGTAGTGTTTATGATCCGAAGACAGAATCCATTTATATCCACGGAGGTTACAAGGCATTCAGTGCCAACAAATACAGGCTAGCAGATGACTTGTACAAATATGAAGTTCATACCCGTATGTGGTAAGTACTTCTTGTTCCTCTATACCATCCCTTGCCTTTGTTATGTGGTGGGCAAGAGGCTGGGCTACCTGCTAAGGGTGCAGTAGTACAGAGTTACATGCATTCAGGATAGATAGCGTGCTCCTTTATGTGTTATTTTTATGTCTTTTATGACTCGAGAATCACATAATCACACATAATCAAGGCTGCAAACGAGCCAAGAAATCCGTTTTAATCTATTGTTGTATTAAAGCTGAAAAGAGAAATATTTGATGGGATTTTCTTGCCAGCAGTACAGATTCTGCATACGAGCACAGTTACTGCAGTCAAGTCAGTGGTAATTCATTCTGCAGTTAAGACCACAAAAGAATTTCAATTATAACCCCATTTTCTTCTGACTGTGTGACTGTTTGAAACATTTGTTTCTTAAGTTGAAATCTTCTGTGAGTGGTTTTTGCCCAGAGGTGAGTTTCATTAGAGAGCTATAGCAAAACTTCACACCTTTGAGCTATGGACGTGAAATACGTTTTCCTCAATTTTGTGTTTTTTACTGAAGCTTTTTTAAAGGCACCGTTGAGATAGGAGGCTGGTCTTTTGAATGAACATGTGTAATTTTGACTCACCATATTGTTTTTTTTTTCTTAGAGTTTAAAATAGCTTGTATGTCTGCAACAACAGTTGGTGAGCTTTTACCAATGAGTAAAGCGACTAGTGACAAATTTCTAAAAATCTTCCTTGTTGCTCAGTAGTACACGTGGTAACAGCCTCACTTCCTTTCTTGGTTCATTTAATCCTTTCGTTCAGCCTGGCAAACCTGGCTGGACAGTCAGCAAATGTCACAAGTGTGACAATTTTCTTCCAAAGGGTTCCAGCACCAAATTCCTTTCATGGCATTCAGCTTGTCAGCCTCCAGAGGACAGGCAGAGCAGGCAAGCAGTCACCTTGCAGCAGGACACCTGCTGCCTGGTCATCTTTATTGTAGGTTTTTTGGTGTTACTGACTCCTTCTTTGGTTCCAAGGATTTCATGGTGAGGAAGGGCAAAAAAGCAGCCTCCTAATCCTTATTCTGGCAAGTTTGTTTCTCCCCATTTCCCTCCAGTGTTTTGACTGCTAGTTTTACAGTCTGACACTTGTGGCCCTGCTCAGCAAGCCCCGTGTGCTGCAACACTGCAGCTCATGCCCTAAGAATGTGTCCCCGGCCCCATTTCCTGGCTATTTTGCTGTGAAAGTCTCAGCTTTGGTACCTGCTGCCTTCGGAATGCTTCTGGACTGCAGAAGTGTCAGCAGCACAGCCTGCAAGTCGTGACACCGCTGTTTGCAGCACAGACATGGTCACATCAGGGTTTTCCTGCAGTCACATCCTCTCAGAATAGCAGGGAAACTCTACGAAGGGTGACTGCTTGTGGTCAGTGCTGTTAATCACGCTGATTAAAGGTGAGGTCAGTGGTAATAAGATTAATGCCAGCTGTGGTTTAATCAGGGGTGAGGCATCAAGTTCTCCAGGTGTTAAGCTGCAGGGTTCTGCTGTTGGCAGCTGCATAGATTTCCTTGAAATAGTTTCGTTAGTTTTGAACAAGAGATGATACCCAATTTAAAAGAATGATTTAGGTTCCTATAAATTTAATACTGCCTGAGCTGGAGTTTCCCCAGACAGTGTCCATATCAGCAGGTTTAATTGACTGAGCCCTGTTAGTGTGAAAACTTGATAATCCCTAGGGAAAGAATTGATGATTAGGATCCATAGCTTTGGCGAGATGCCTTCATAGATGTATTTCTCCTATAAATTAGAAAGCAGATTGGGATGTGAGAGCGAAATTACAGGAGGAATTGAACAGTCTGGTGAGAAAGTTGTTAAGTATCTCATTAGGAAAACTAATTAAATAGGACCTCCACGTTCCTTCACCATGTGCCCAAATCATTCCTCAGCTAGGATTTAGGGATTGATTTGCCTTTGCCAGGTCCTGATCAGTTTCCTTAATACATATATTTTTGTTTCTGAAGGACAATTCTTAAAGACAGCAGATTCTTTCGCTATTTGCACACTGCTGTGATAATGAGTGGAACCATGCTGGTGTTTGGAGGAAACACGCACAACGACACTTCCATGAGCCACGGCGCTAAGTGCTTTTCTTCCGATTTTATGGCATATGATATTGGTAAGTTCTTGCAAAAATAATAATAATAAAAAAAAATATCTTAGAGATTCACAAAGAGCTGTCTTCAAGAAGACTAATTTACATGCTGGGTGTATCATACCAAATGCTACTAAGCATACTGCAGAAGAATGTGTAATCAGGAGAAGCACATTTAGCTTAGCACGTATTACCAAGCAAATGAGCTGCTGCAGTGATTTCGAGGCAAATAGAGCAGCAGTTTCGTGGTCAACGGTTTGTACACAACCTTGGGCGTTAAAAATTTTCTTGGATAGAATGCACATTGTTCTAACGTCTCAGCCAAAAAGCTGTAGTGAGATTCTGAACGGGTTTTAATCCGTGAGTTAGGAGAAATGCAGGCTGTTGGGATAGTGACAAGCACTGCTGAAGCTCAGCTTGTCCAGTGCGTGCTCCTGTTTTAACTGAAGGCTGGCTCAGCTTTGCTGTGCTGTTTGTAATGTCAGTTAGTTTGTGTATGCTTTATAAGCATAAATGTCCCCATAAGTACTATTTAATCATAAAGCTGAACAGGCGGGTTTTATTTTGAAGGGTTAAGTTTAGGTGAGGTTGAAGAGCCAGAAGAGGGCAGCATTTATTTGAGAGAGAGAGAGAGAGACAGCCATTAAGAAAAGAAGAAATGAAATTATCTGAAAGAAGGTGCATGCACATCCAGATAATTCATGCTGGAGAAAAACACCATTCTGTGCTCATATCACATTTTACCTTCTGCTCCTACTCCCTGAAATGTGGGATCTCAGGATTGATTCCCTGAAATACTCACGTAAACTGGCTGCTGGGGTGGCACTCCTGCTTTGTGAAAGGAATGTGCCAGTGAGTGGATTACTTGGGCTAGCAGGGTCGGGCATCCTTGTGGCATTTTGCTGTCTGCTACAGGGATTGTTCCCCTGCTTGCTTTGATTTCACACCACATCCCTGTAGAATCTGCTGGGTGCTCCTGGATAGGTTTGTTTTGAATTTTTACTTGAAAAACATTTAAAATAGGGGTATTTTGACAGGCACAAGAGAGAGTAATTTTTTTTAAGGTTGTATAGCAATAATAATGGATTTCTCTTAACACATTTTGCTGTCTTCCCTGATTCATTGCACTGTTTATTAGATGTAAAACACAAATGACACTAATTTTAAAAAATGCATCAGTTGTGGTGTTCATTTTGATTCGGTGTAGTTAACAGGCATTTCCTTTTACAGGAAATAGGCTCTGTAGTCAGCTAGCATAGTTCTTACCAAATAAAACCAAGAATTGGAGCTTGCATTGATTGCACTTTGCATGGCAGGGATGGGGGCCCTGTGGTGCTCCTGTGCCCTCTCATTCCTTAGGGAGAGTCTCAGGCTAGAAAGTGGAAAGAACAACTCTTCCAAAAAAAAAAAATATCACTTTTTTTATTCCCTTTATGGCAGGGCAGCTTTCCTTGCATGCTCTGCCTCGTCTCAGTGAATAACACAATGGGAACTGGACCAGGAGCACAGCCAGGAACACATGAGGGTGCTGGTAGGGAGACCGAAGAAAATCAGAATCAAAATTCAGTCTAAAATCAGGGTCTCAAAGATAGGTCATCTCTTCAGCTGTCACTATTAAAACTTGTTTCTGTAGTGACTTCTTCTGATTACCTTGTCAATTTTTTTCACTTGCCCTCCCCAAACTTCTGAGCAGTCAGCCCATGTGCACTGGGTGTCGTGAGGACGTAGAGTTGTTTTTGTGGGATGCAGACAGACATTGCTGAGATGTATGCTGAGATTCTCAGGGCTTTGCAGATCAGGTAGACCTGAAAATAACGCTCTAAAGATTCTTATCCTTTTACCTTGTGCTTGACCAGGTTGGAGCTTATTCCATCCAAACTATCCAGCTTGTGCCTGGTCTGAGAGGTTTGGGGATATCGGTCCAGCTGCCTGTACACACGAGCATTTCCCACTGCTTCTCAGGACAAGCTTTTGGATTGCCTTGACTCCCAGGCGGGGCGAGCACTTGGCTAGAGAAGGCTCACAGCATTTTTCCCATGTCCTGGGCACTGCAGTTAGCACCTCATGCTCCCCAAATGAGCCTCCCTGGCCTTTATAAAAGAGTTTCCTACCCTGGGGCAGTTCTGTCTCTGGGGAGACAAATCTCACACATGGGAAGTACCTAAAACAAGAACAGAAATCTCCCTGGCAGCCTGTCTCAAAATCCAGTTACTGTAGTTTAAGTAACCATTCTCTTGCATTTCTAAATAAGCTTTTAATTTTATTATTTTTTAATATAGTGCGAGATATTTGTATAGTCTATACTCATGTTATCGTCTCTCTTCCCCACAGGAGAGAAATTATTTTTTTTTCTATTTATCCCTTCAAAAATTCAGTTGTGTTGCCAAGCGCAGAAAGAGGCTGGATGTTTTCAGATGTTTTCATACGTTTTCAGAGCATATGTGTTCCATTTGAGTAATATATTTAATAAAATCCTTTGCATTGTCAGTTTTAGGCTTGGCTTAACTCATAAGTCAGGAAGGAGAGAATTCTTTGTAGTTTCAGACTCAGTCATTTTTTCCAGTACTTGATCTTCTGGTAAAGATGGGAAAGAAGCTTAGAAAGCAAAACATTCCAGGCCTTCTATTAATCTAGAAAAATATGTTTCTTGGCCTCGCATAATTCACAACTAGCTGGATAAAAAATTGCAAATTGCTGTCCAATTTTGCTGAAGTCTCCTGGTAAAAATTGGAACCATGCGTGCTTGTCTCATGAGTGATGCTGGGCTAGGTTAAATTCTTCAAAAATAGACTGAGTGACATTTAAAAATAAACTTCAAAATCATAATTTACCCAAGTATTAAACCCAAGCAGCGGGATCTTACGTCATTTACTTGTCATCACTCTGGAATAAAAGTTTCTACAGGTGCATAGTTTAGGGTCAGCTTTCTTACCAAACAATTCTTCAATTAAATTTCATAAAGAAAGAATAAAGTTGTTTTTCCCTGCTCTCTTGGTTTGTTTAGATACCGGTTGGGGTCTGTGGAGTTTATTTTTCAGAGGCACAGTCCATGCAACAACAATATTATCTTGTATTAAAAATCTGCAAGTATTGCGGGGCTTTGTAGATCTTCACAGCAGATTGACTTTTCTGCCTTAATTGCATAAATTACAGACAGCTGCCGTGGGGATGTTAGCCCCCAAGGTGATCCCATTCACCTTGCAAAGTTGAAGTGGTAGGAATTGGACTGACTTTTCCTGCTTTTGTTCCTTTGATTGCTCAGTGGGTTATATGTTTCTTAGCTTGTTTTTTTTTTTTTTTTCACGCTGCCTAAAGGAAGAAATTACCTGAGAAACCAAGTAAAAAATGAAGCAGAACTTATAAATGTTATGCTAATAGAAAAAGATGGAATAATCTCACATTATATTAAAAGAGAAAAACAACCAAAAATCCTTAAGCTATGATGACTGAAAAATATTTTTAAAAACATGGATAGCTACCCTCTAGGAGTATAATTGCAATGAAAAAAAAAAAAAAAAGATAAGTCTCTGTTCTCAGTGATACTGGTTTGGGGCAAAATTGCAAATAATTCACGTATAAACAGATAAAAACTGAACTTGTTATGCAGTGAAAAATTCCAGTAGTAAATGAAAAAAAACAACTCAAGTCATCGCCATTTAATTACACGTGATTGCCAAGGAGCTAATAATCTCTTCTACATGAGGCTGTGAAGCTTTCCTTGTTCGAGAACTTTGATTTTTTTATGATCAGCCTAGATGATGGCACACAGCCACTGCATCCTTCCTTTCTCCTTTTGTCATACCGTGGCAGCTGGGGTGAAGACAAAGTCGTCAGTCTTGCAAAAGGAGATAACCCAGAGCAGTTTATGAAAGCACTGTTTTCACTTGAGAGATTTGTGTTTTGCTGGTGGGTAGAATCATCTCGCTGTAGATTAAAGCACTCTGGGATCTTTCAGGAAGAAAAGTGCTACCTAAGTTGAGTCATTAATGATGCCGGGGGTACTTTTCTCAAATAATCTTTCCTTAATCCTAGCTTGCAATAAGTGGTCTGTTCTCCCTCGCCCGGGTCTCCATCACGATGTGAACAGGTTCGGCCATTCTGCCCTGCTGTACAACAGGTAAGGACGCAACCAAGCTGCAGTGCATCGGTGTTTTTGGTACCTCACTACACTTACACACCTGTGTATATTACTGCACATACACGTACGTGTGTGTGTTGAGATATACATGTACACTATATACAGAGTTTGTGTGTGTGTTTAGGAATGCTGAGACCAAAGGGTTGAGTTTCCATTGCACATCTGAATTTTTCAGATTTTCACTCTTGTCCTGTCTTCTGTACCCACCTGTCCCTATCAGCCCTTCTTCTGCACTTTGAACTGTCTCAACTCAACTAGATCTTCAAAAAATCTTTTGAAAAAAATCTCTGTTTTCCATATTTCTATTTCTTTCTGCCCATATTTAGCCCCACTGGCAACTTTTGTCTCTGAAATCCTACTTTCCCTTGTGGTTTCTAGACTTGGCTGCATTTTAGTTTTCAGAACGTATCGTGTGGGGACCCAGGGGTTGGACTCGATGATCCTCGTAGGTTTCTTCCAATTTGGATATTCTGTGATTCTGTGGCCCTTACCTGCCAGTCACATGATATATGGAAATCAGGTGAAACCACAAGTGAGATTTTTAGTGTTAAGCATTATATCACTGTGACAGTATCCATGCTCTCAGGTGAGTGGCTGCTGCTGTATTTGAGTCTGTGGAACTGAGTTTGAAGGGGTCTTCAGGGACAGGTATTTCTTTGCAGTCTTTCATTCTAGTTCCTTCACCCTTTGAGGATATTTCTTCTAAATCAGGAATATTATTTAAAGCACAGCGTAAGCTAGGTGGAGAACTTCTACCAACTTTAAAAGGAACACATACTTCTAGATGTCTCTGAAAAATCTTACTACCTGTTTCAGCGTACATGGAATACCAGTTGTCCATTTGCTCCCATGAAGAATGGTTAAGCCTCTGCACTCTTTTCTGAAATGGGATGAAAATAGTGTTTAAAAATACTCATTATTCATCCCAAACTTTCATTCAGTTGCATCAACTCTTCTACACTGTCTTGTTAAATAATATACATTTACAAACATTGATGCCCAGTTTTTTTGAGGTGGTATATTTTTGTGTAACTGATGAAATTTGATGTTATGCCTAAAGCGGTTGTGATGCTAGAGAAGGTTTAAAAACAAAAACAACAACAAAACCACCTTTTTTCTACCCTCAAAGCATTATTTTGTTTATTTTTTTGTCTTTAGTTGACACAATGGCTCTCTGCTCGGTTGCTAACAGCCAGGAAAATAACTGTGGTTTTGTCGCAGCAGCGTAGCAAGATGTGACAACATTGAATTGTTTTGTCACGGTTCCTGAATGCTGCTTTAATGGTGTGATGCTGTCTCCCCCATGTTAGCCTCCTTTCCTTTCTACAGGAGGATCCTGCCCTACTGCAGTATTTTCTGTATCGTGTTAATCAGGTGTCACCCAGGTTTTTGCCCTAATCTTGGATGGGTTTGGCTCTGCCTCAAAAGCCACGTATTGAGATTCTCTGGCTTCTCTGTAACAGTGCAACTTGATTGACCTTTTCTTTAGTGCCTTCCTTAAGCAAGATCCATTCATTTGGATTTATGCATGCTGGAAAATAACAAAGCACCTTGCCCACACCCCGAATAAAACCGAACCGCGGCAGCGCACGGCCTATAAAAACAGGCACAAATTTTTATTTCTTCCCTCACATTTCCTCTAGCACCATGTATGTATTCGGAGGCTTCAACAGCCTCCTCCTGAGCGACATCCTGAAATACACCCCGGAGAGATGCGAAGCCTTCGACAACGAAACTGCCTGCTTGCGAGCGGGCCCTGGCATCCGCTGCGTGTGGGCTGCCACCATCCCGGGCTGCGTCCCCTGGGAAATGGCAACGGTACAGCAGCAGCAAAAGGTCTTTGAGGATTGTCCTTCCCGGCCAGGTATGCGTCATCCTCTTTCCGTTTCCCTTTCCAAAAGCATGGAGGGATATTTCCCTTTCCAAATTCTGTCTCGCGGTAGTTGTGTGCTGTTTTGGGAATGAGCTCAAGGTGGGGGGCTGTGGGTTTGCTTCTGTTTATGCCCTTGGGAGACTGACCTCAACCATGGGCATGTTGGCATCTCTCACTCCGTATCTTTTCATATCTTCCTCTTGGAGGGAGACAGCAGGAGGAGGGTTTAAGGAAAGTTGCTTTATTTCGCCTTCTACAGTCTTGCCTGGGTGAGGGCATACAGAAAGAACATTTGTTTTAAGGTCTGATTCCTGTGTTCTCCCATATGATAACTTTTTAACAACTTTTCAACAATTTTATCCCAATGCTTTCATTGCTCTGAATTGAATTATATGAACCTTGATTCTGTAATAGATTGTAGCCTTTAATTATTTAAAAGAAATTGATGTAAAGGGACATTGCTTTGATGGGCTCTCAATGTACAATAAATTCTCACAAAACACAGGCGATAAGCAATTGGAAAGATGAAGTGGAAAGTTCAAGCTTTGCATGAAAATGCTCCACGTAATTGAAGGCCAGGCTTTCAGCAAAATGGGCCTGTGGTGGGAGATATTCGTTGTCCTTGTGAAATGTCCTCTGGCATCGTTTGCATGTGCATGGACTGAACTCGCGTGCCCCGTCGTAGTTGAGGCGCTTCAATGTCTTGGTGCATTTTCTTGCGGTTGTCTTTTATTGATCCCCGGGCTCTAAAAATGATGGATGGTGCAAATGAAGGCGGTTTGCTGTCCGGTCAGTCGAACGAAAGTATCCGATTTGCTAATAAGTTGCTAAGGGAAAATCTCCAGGTGCTACTGTTTGGTTGTGTCTTTTGCTGTATGTAATCAAGTTCTTAGAGCTCTGTCAGGAAATGCCTGTTTTTGGTCATGCAGGTTTTTTTCTTTAATAGTTGTAGACAATGAAAAATGTGATCAGATTACAGACTGCTATAGCTGTACAGCAAATACAAACAACTGTCAATGGTGCACTGACCAGTGTATCTCAATGCATAACAACTGCACAGAGGAACAGGTAAACTCTCTCTACTACTTTTGTAGTTTACGTGTAGCCTTTGAAATAGCAAATAGCCAGATGTTTTCATCCGTCAGTATTATGAATCCTGATGTTTCCTTATTTCCAGTGCATGTGTAGCTCTGAACAGCTAAGGGTTGTATTTTCAAATTGGTCTGAGGGTTTTTAGTGGGACTCGCTGCTCCTTAAGTGAGGAGTGTGACTAAGGGCAGGGAAAGAGGTGGGTTTCACCATCAGTGTGATGGAAGGTTCACCAAGGCACGTAGCCACCTGGGTTTACTCTTAGAGCCCTCCCTAGAAAAAAAAATACTTAACCCTTTAATAAAAGCTCTAGTGAGGAAGATGTCCCATGCGAGCCTGGGGGGAATATCCTAAATGCATGCTATGGGCTGTCTAGTGTCACAGCTTTTGAACGTACGGCTTGTCCTCTAGGTCTGAAATGTCAAATTTAGTGTGCTAGTCTTTGAGAGTTACAGACCGACGCCGTGTGGATGGGAAAAATCTTCACCTGTGCTGTTTCTTTTAGGTTCCTATTACTGCTTATGAGAATTGTCCTAAGGATAACCCTGCCTATTACTGCAGTAAAAGGACAAGTTGTAAAAGCTGTGCCATGGATCAGAACTGTCAGTGGGAACCTAGGAATCAGGAGTGCATCGCTTTACCAGGTAGGTGGTGCTTGGGTTTGTGTAAGAAACTCCAAATTCACCCAACTGTGGTTTTTTAAACAAATCTGTGACCTTTTAGGTCTAAACTGGAATAAGTAATGTTGTTTAATCATACCAAATCTAGTATGAAACTCTATTTCAAGTAAATTTAGAAAGTGTGATGGAATATTTTTCAGCCCCAATTGTCTGAAGAGAAGCATGATCATTTGTATAATTATTAGCCCGTATTTCATCTCTCTCTTTTCATTTGATGAAAGCGGTACTGTTGATATAATAGGCTTCTGTAAGGTATTGGGTTTAATAATGCATGCCATTTAATTTTAGAAACTAGGATTGTGCAAAACCAGAATGGCACATAGTGGACGCATTAGGCAAATAACACTTAAGTGCCCAAGGAAAATTCTCTTATTAGCAAGTTTCCAGTGGGAGCTCACGGGAGTTCATTATTAGTCCCCTCCACAGTAACTTCTTTTTCCTGGGGACTGGGAAAGAAATGCAGCATCTTCAGTGATTGACACTGACAGTTAATAAAATGTAGAGAAGGGAGAAAAGCAACATGGACAGGACCTTTAAATGGGCATGGAGAGACTTTGCCTCCTAAATCTGTTGGGTCTGGACATGTCCAGGTCTGGTTTCTGCTAGTCTGGGAGAGTGACTAAATGAAGAGGCTTCAGAGGAGAGCCATGAGAGCAAGAAAAACATCTCCTAATGAGACAGGTGAAGAGCTTGGTGTGTTTAATTTCTCGTAGAGAAGAAGAAGGGGTAAAAAGCCCATCTGAAAAAAACACACTCGAGAGCTTTTCAATCTGTTAGATAAATCTAAAGCAAGACTTTGGAGCTAGACATCAGCTCTACAGAAATTCGTGTGGAAAATGTCCATTGTGCTTCTCATAAGTGTAGGTATGAGTGTGGGGGGAAAGTACCACGGAGCTTAAGGATTTTTTCTTTAGTGGGTAAGATTAAATGGGGATTGATGTTGGAAGTTTGGTGCTGAGGACAGAATTAGCACAACCACCCTCTTCTGCTGAAAGGTATCCTTACAACTGTGAGTGAACAAATGGCTTTAACCAACAGCAGGATTTGTTTTTCTTCTGAAATGATTTTACCGTTTGATGTTGAAGTAAGTGCTTTGACTACCTACTGCAGATAACCAAGTGCTAATGTCACACTTCAGCTCCCCTAAGGAGCTTTCTTCTCTGTAGGATTTGTACATAGATGGCTTTGAGCATGCCAACGAGTCGTGCTGGTTTTGAATGGGGCTGTAGGCTTTGGTGGAAGAGCTCTTTCACCACTTCTAATGTTGTGAAGGCCACTTGCACCTGGGTTTTACTTCCTTTTTTTTTTTTTTTGTTCTCCCCCCAGAAAATATCTGTGGAACAAACTGGCATTTGGTTAGCAATTCCTGCTTGAAAATCACGAACGCGAAGGAGAACTACGATCACGCCAAGCTCTCCTGCAGGTCCAATGGTGCCTCGCTGGCTTCTCTCACGACCCAAAAAAAGGTAGAATTTGTTTTAAAGGAGCTGCAGAAGATGCAGTCTTCGGTGAGTGCTTCTCTTTTATGTCCTCTGAGTAATTAAGCTCTGACTGTGGAAGAGACCTTGCTGTGGTATTGTATGCTCTGTGCGGAGCAGACATGCCTCTTAACTGAAAAGGACTGATTTTTCTTTTGAAATTCAACATACCCTATGGGTGTTTCTGAAGAGAAATTGTAGAGAATGTAAATGGGAAAGATAAATACAAACATACATGCTGCCTCAGAGGTAGCGCTTTCTGTAATGAAATCACGTGCGCATTTCTCTTGTGGGATACACGACTGCAACAGGAGTGTGAGCGGTTCTCCTGTGACATGTACACAACATTTTATAAATAAAGGTCCCTTTGGGGACACCAGAGGTGTTTAAAGTAAAGCATTTAAAGTTATTTATTCCGTTCAGGAAAGCACTGTTTAAAATGTCAGCTTCTTACTCTGCAGACCTGCTTGGCTTATTCGGAGTTATTTATGTTTGATTTAGTGGCAGGTGCTTTCCTGTCTGAGGGAGAAGTGAATTGGAATCTGTCCCTCCTCATGCAGCAGTAAAATAAATATTTTTTTTTTCCAGTCACTTGCGGAAGAGCAGAGGCATTCAGGGCAGGTTGTGTAGGTGGTGCTAAAGCCCTAGCAAAGAAGGATGCCGTGCGGCTTCGCTGAAAGCCTGCTTTGAGCTGCAAAGCTGCTATGGCTTGACAGCGTGTCAGAGTGCCTCCTCTGGGGTCTCAGGGCTGGCAGTCAGGAAAAGTTGTATTTGGGGAAAAATGAGTCTGGAGGCAGTTAGGATTGGTACTTTTCAGAGAAGAACATGCTTAAGTATTGAAGAGAAATATTGCCCTTTCAAAACAAGAGCGTTTTCTGCCTTGATCCCCTTGGTGATTTTAAAGTGGTGCTTTGACAATTACAGGGTTTTGGAGGGGCTTCATTTTAGCCAATAAAAGGTAAGGGACAACTCACTCAGGGTGGTTTGTTAAACCTTTTGTTAAGACAGAAAGCCAAATATTGCAAAAATATGTGGCTCTTAACAGCTCCAGAAACAGTTAAGTGTAATGTAAATTCCTAAAGACACGTGTCAACCTTTCCATAACGGTGCTTGAACCTTCGCGCTAGAGGAAACAACAAAAAATTCATGTACAATATCCTTTAAATGTGAGCCCTAGAAATCGAAGCAGACTATTAGCCCATTTTAGCTGATAGTAGTATTAAGTGTTTGCAAGGGGGGGAAATGTGTTTGCTAAAAGGCCAGCCCAAGGCTGGTGTTTGAGCTTGGGCCCCACGGTGCCGTGCTGGGGGAGGCTGTGCCTCGCAGTTCCTCCTTTTTGAAATAAGCTCTGTAAAAAGAGGAAAATGTGTTGGTACCCGATGCTGTGTAACCCTTGCTGTTAGGAGCTGTGGCTCTAAGCCTTAAGAGTGCATAAAATCCCTTGGATGTAGGTGGCTGTTATATGGCAGCGAGGGAAGATGTAGGGTCTGAAGCCTTCCTGGGACAGCTGTGCCACCGAAGAGCTTTGCTGGAGAAAGGATTGGGAACAGGAAAATAACATATTGTACCTATACAGTTAAAATGCCTCTCCCCAAAATAAACCTGTGCCAAAAAATAAATTGCCAGTGGAAATAGTTGTGTTAGAGTTTTTTTCGTACCGAGGTGTTTTTTTGTTTTTGTTTTTGCCAGTGGAGCAGTACTCATTTGGATTTGACCTGCTCTCTCTCTTCTTTCCTCCTCCACCCCCGTACATACACACAAACAAACAGCAGAGCTCTCCTAGCAAGCTGTAGAATAAGTATAGTGTATTATTTAAATTATGTAGGCGACTGCTAGTTTTATTCCTCTTGTCAAAGTAGATCCAGCATTTTTTGAAGTATCTAGCCATTTATACGAGTCACAAACATATAAAGAGCGACTTGGAGTTAACTTCTTAGTTAGCTGGTGTGAATGTTTGACCTGTGCCTCTCCTGGTAGAGATAAGTAGAAATGTAGTTTAAAAAATAAAAAAAAATGGTGTTTTCAGAAGAATTTCTCCATCTCAGTGCCATCCGAATTAAATGCTACAGAGAAACATATTACTGTAATATGTTTTTGCAACACCAAACCTGTCAAAGTTACTTAAGAGCACTGTGTGGTGATGCTTATTTTCTTTTAATACCAAAGCTAATAAAGCTGTGTGTTAAATCTACCATTCTGCTTTATTTCTAGTCCAAAACGTTGACTCCGTGGGTTGGATTGAGGAAAATCAATGTGTCGTATTGGTGCTGGGAGGACATGTCTCCCTTCACAAACACCCTGCTCCAGTGGCTCCCTGATGAACCGAGCGACGCTGGATTTTGTGGTTATTTAGCTGAGCCTTTGCAGCAGGGACTGAAGGCAGCAACGTGCATCAACGAAGTCAACGGCAGCGTCTGCGAAAGGGCAGGTAACAATAGCTCCAGCTACTCTGTCTCGTGGTGGGCAGGTTGACTGATAGGTATTTATATTTCCTAAAGAGTAAACAGGATCCCATCCGTTATGTTTACAGCTGGCTGCTTCGTGACTTTGCCAAAGAAAAGTGGTTCTGAAAAAATGTCTCGTGTAGGTATTTCAAACAAAATTGGACATTTTATAAATAGCTCCACGCTTACAGTGTTAACTCTAAAATGCTTAAAGTACACTGGAGTTTAATTATTTTTCTCTACATTGCATACCTGAATGTGACATTTAGGTTAATTATGGTATGGAGCAATCTACTGTTTAAAAATAAATAAATAAAAGCTACTTTCCAATTGAATTCCCCGTCCTCCCCTGCCATGCTCCATAGCCAGAGGAGGATTTTATCAAAGTTTGAAATTAATTGGGCAAGACACTTTGGAGATATGAGAACTTTGAAAAAGAAGCTATTTGCTTTTGGGAAAAGTCTTCTAGCTTTGTTGGAACCACATATCTTTATAAAAATGGCTTGGTCTGTTAACTCTACGTGATAGTTGATTATTTCTGAATACCAATTAATGATTTTTTAAATTTTAAGAAAGTTGGCTGATTACGTAACATTTGTAAGTGAGCTGCACCACTTTAAATTGTTCTTTGTGGAAGTGCAGGGTGCAGATCATGAGTGTGGAGTCCTAACTCACCATTTTGTCTTTATCTTAGCATATTTTGTATTGTTTTAAGCTTTGACTAGTTTTTATGGCCTGAGAACAGTCACTTAAAACCGATGATAAAGCACTGGCTCACACCATAAATTCCTGGCTTGGTTTTGCTTTCGGTACTCATTTTATGTGTGTAACCGATCAAATAACTTAAAACACATCCCAGCGTGTTAATTTAAAAAGTGGAGTTTCTTCCATCAAACACTGGAATGGGCTGTCCAGGGAGATGGTGGAGTCTCCATCCCTGGAAGTCTTCTCGAAGTTTCATAATTCAATGATTCCCAGCGCTTTAGATGGGAAAATGGTGAAGGACCACATCAACAAAGCTATAGAAATATAAAGTTCACATTTATAATACCATTTTATTTGGTTTTTGTCCACCTTAAAAGCGTTAGCACTCATAGAGGATGCGTAATAAAAGAAATGACGTTACAGGGCTTAGTGCATTTCCCATATTTACAAACCAAATGTTTCAAGCCCATGATGCTGCACTACATTTCAGTCTGAATAACCTACCCAGGGGCTCGTTACCTGTTTCTTTCTGGGCAAAAGCTGACTCTCGCCCTCCTGCCCGCAGCTAACCACAGCGCCAAGCAGTGCCGCACGCCCTGTGCCCTGCGCACCATGTGCGGGGAGTGCACGAGCGGCAGCTCCGAGTGCATGTGGTGCAGCAACATGAAGCAGTGCGTGGACTCCAACGCCTACGTGGCCTCCTTCCCCTACGGGCAGTGCATGGAGTGGTACACCATGAGCAGCTGTCCGCGTGAGTAATTGCTTCTGCATCTTCTTTCCCGGTACAAAAAAGGCAGGGATCTCCTGGAAAGAGGCCAGCAGAGGGCCACAAAGGTGATACGGGGCCTGGAGCATCTTCCCTGTGAGGAAAGGCTGAGAGACCTGGGGCTGTTCAGCCTGGAGAAGAGAAGACTGAAGGGGATCTCATCAATGTTTACAAACATCTGAAGTGTGGGAGACAGAGGGATTTGGCCAACCTCCTCTCAGTGGTTTGTGGGGACAGGATGAGGGGCAATGGCCACAAGATGGAGACCAGGCAGTTCTGCACCAACATAGGAAAGAACTTCTTCACATTGAGGGTGACGGAGCGCAGGGACAAGCTGCCCAGGGAGGTTGTGGGGTCTCCTCTGGAGATATTTAAGGCCCGTCTGGATGCCTACTTGGGCAGCCTGCTCTAGGGAACTGCTTTGGCAGAGGGGTTGGACCTGATGGTCTCCTGAGGTCCCTTCCAACCCCTACAATTCTGGGGTTCTGTGATCTTAGCAGGTGCGCAGAAGTCTTGCGTTTGTAGATGTTTTCTGGCAGAGTCCTGCAGATCCATTATCCTGCACGGTTGTATTGAGAGGATTCTTCAAAAATAACAACTCCATGACCCCAAGAGCTTGGAGTGTGCAGCTCCATCTTGCAGTATGCTCTGTGTAATGCCAAGAGTTAAATAGAATTGGGTCCTGATTACAGGGACTATCAGTTCAGCTAAATGGCAGGTAGTCTAGACTTTCAACTGAGACGATGAAATCTCAACTTTTTCTTTTCAGAGGGAAATGAACTTGCTTCATTATTTGAATCCCTAGCCTTCAAATTAAAGCTGCTACATAATTTCGTATGATTAGCTTATTCTTGCATATCTTCTGTATCTCTTTTATTCGTATGTTGAGCCATGTTAATTTAATATCAGCTCATCAAATCCAAATTATGGTTTACACGAGTGTTTTACTCTGAAGTTTTGTCAACGAATATCCCACAGTGGGGATTTCTTATTTTCAATAAATGTTTTTTTTTTCTCTCTTTTTAGATAGAGGTGAGGAAATTGTAAAAGATTTATCGCTTTCTGTTTTCACACTGGGAGGAAAATAGCCTAGAAATTTAAAACATGGCTGGACATTTTTGTTTAATTAATTTATGTTGAATTCTTCAGGAGCCATGTGTGGGCAGAGGAAGCAGGACAGCTGGGGTTCTCAGGGCAGCAGAGTGTGTGTGCTTCACAGGAGGGGTGCTGGGCACTCTGAGCTGCTGTAGTTGCTCCATGAACTTTTGGAAGCTGCTGAGAATAAGCCTGGTTAGAGTGTTGCAAAACAAGAGATGGAGAAAATTAGTTTCAAGTGACTGCTGAAGATGAGAGCGTAAGCTTCCCATGCTGCCAGAGGTCAAAAGTTGGAGGAGAGTAGGCTGAAATAATGGGAAAAAAATGTTTTTCTACTACTGTGGTTTTTTTGCTTGTTTATTTTTAAAATCAAATATTGTCAAACAAGATAGAAATTCTGCTCCTTGGAACACAGAATCTGCTGGGGGGCCCTGCTAGGGACGGGGGAGCCCTGCCTGCGCCCACACCCTGGGACCCTTGGACATCACATATTTTTTAAGATAATTGGAAAGGAGTAGAAAAGCTTCTGCATACATACAAAATTTGTCATCCCTGAAATACAATCCCACTTCAGAAAGGAGCAGGGAAAGGGCAGCAGTGCATTTTCCCCGATTCAGTTGATTGCAGATTTGCACGTAGCCCTCTGAGCACCCTAAATTGTGTTCTCTATTTCTCCTCTGTGCTTTCTGGTTTGGATAAAGACTTGAAATTGTAGTGCATGATATTAAAATGCATGGTAAAAAGATATGCAAAACAAGTAAACCAACTTTTTTTTAGTCTTTGCTTCCAGATAGCTCCTTTATAGTCTGGCCCATTGTGGATCAAGCAGAGATGCTTTGTAGGTGGGAACGTTCAGCTCTGGTTTTAGTGGGTTGTACTGGTTAGAAAAACCTTACATATGTATTGCATTGTTTCATAAGTCACTGGTTGGTTCAATCTTTGTAGTTATCTTAGATTCTAGAATAAATATGCTGATAGAAATGAACAGATACACTTCTTGCTGTGAGTACCTGAAAAAATATTCACAGGCTTTGGGGAGAGAAATACGTGAGGTCACAAAAGATATGCAAATTGTTCTGCTGTGTTTTAAGACAGCGATTTATGTCACAATTTGATGTTTGTTTTTACAGCTGAGAACTGTTCAGGCTACTGCACATGTGCTCACTGTTTGGAGCAGCCAGGCTGTGGGTGGTGTACCGACCCCAGCAACACCGGCAAGGGCAAGTGCATCGAAGGCTCCTATCGAGGGCCCGTCAAGATGCCAACCCCGTCTGCCACAGGGAAACACAGCTTGGAGCCTGTCCTAAATATCAGCATGTGTCCTGCGGAGAACAAGTACAACTGGTCCTTTATTCAGTGTCCAGGTAAGTGAGTAAGTTTTAACTGGTCAAACAAAACTGGTAGCAAAAGTTAAATGTGAGGCGAGCGGCTTCATAAGGTGGCAGTGATGTTTGTGTTCCCGCGTGGGGGTAGAAAAAGACCTTGGAAGACACATGAGAAATAACACATTTTGGGATGCAAGGAGTTGTAAGGTAAAGTAAGCTCTAGAGATTTGCTTTGTGAAGATTTAGCTATGTTTTTCCCTAATCCGTGCATTATTCTAGTGAGATTTTTTCTTTCTTCAAACCTTAACTGAGTTTTTAACTTTTATTTACTTACTTGCTTTTGGGGTTCTTAAAAAGAAAAGACTGATCTTTCCTTGAAGGTTGGATAACTGTTAGTAATGCTTAGGGAGATGCTGAAATAAAATGTTAGACGCTAAATTAAAATTACTCAAATGCTGCTTAAACCTCCCTTCCCCATTCCTCCTTGTATATCTATCTATCCCACCTGCTGTTTCCAGACCAGTCTGTCCAATGTTCATTTAGTTGTTTGGAGCTCAGTTTACTGTGCGTTGCTTTAAATTTCAAGTTTTCTGTGCACACTTCTCTTTGATTTCATGTATCTGTAGCAAGACGGCAAGAGCATCTTTGGAAGTTGTATGAAGTGGTTTCAGTCAGCCTCTCTGGAGCACAGACTTCTGAGGTGCTATGTGACATGCTGTACTTGAGCACAAATACTCATCCTTCTCTGTTTTCTTCAGCCTGCCAGTGTAACGGGCACAGTAAGTGTGTAAATGAAAGCATCTGTGAGAAGTGTGAAAATCTGACGACTGGCAAGCACTGTGAAACTTGCATCTCTGGCTACTACGGCGATCCTACTAATGGAGGAACGTGTCAGCGTAAGTGACGCCTTAAGTCTTCCCCTGCGGGAGTCTTTGATGTTTGGTTTTCTGCTCTTCACTCATTCCTCTACTATCTTCACCAAAATTATAGCCTGATAATACATTTTTTCTTTCCTGCGAGCAAGGCACAATCAAAGATACAGAAATTGCTTGATGAAATTCTTTGACTTGCGCTGCACAAGATTAAGATGATTTTTACCCTCTTTTGTAAACTTCAAATGACCACGCTGAGAAATGGGTTGGCTTTAGTGTTTGACAGTCCTGTTTTGAAAGGGAACAGTGTTAATCCCAATGTCTTGGACAAATTTCTGCTTATCTAAATTCTGCATTCTATTACATTTGGTTAATGTCTTGTGCATTTATTATTATAGATGTCTGCTTCATAAAAGGATTGCTATATTTCACGGAGGGGTTGGCTGGGTTTCAGTTGAGGATTAGGTGATCCCTTGTAAAATTGAATTTTAAGTTTGCAAAGAGCTTTGGGTCTCTTTGGCACAAAGTACTTTTTCAATTGTGTAACATCCAGTCAACGAAATAGAAAGAATTCTTTACTGAAGGACCCATGAAGTTCTCTTTGGTAATATGGAGAAATAAACATGTCAGATTTGGAGTTTTGTCCTTGAACATTGCAATATTGTTCAGAATTGCTGCAAATTTTGTAGCGTTGTCACACGGAGACACCAGTTTTAAACCAGCATCCAGCTGTGGTAGGTGATAAGCAGACGTAAGGGAAAATGGTTCTTGCTCCAAAGAGCTTTAGTGGAATATAGATAGGTGGAGCGATTGTAATTAGACACAACGATGGGAAAGGTAGAACAGAAATAACATTGTGTGGTGTGAGAGCAGTAACAGTGCTTCTGTGACATGAGTGCGGGTGGTTTGTATGCATCCTGGAAGAATAAATGAAAGTCAATAATAACGGGAGATTGAAGGCTTGGAGTTGCTCCTTCCAAGCATGGAGGTGATCCAGGAAGAAAATATTTGGAAATTCATCTAATATGTTTACTGCAAGTTCAAGGTGGGAGTCAGCAGCTGGAGCACGTGTGTCCTGCTTGCTAAAGCAAGAACAAGTGGGTGACGTTTGAGGAAGAACCCCTCAGTGCACTGATTCAGGAAGGGTAGTAAAAGATGAGAGACTCACAATATTGTTTGCCTGGCTGTGCTCTGAATGAGTAGCAGAGGGGCAGGGGTGCCCTGTGTAGAGGAGAGGGTGTTGGAGTACCTGGGGTATGAATTTATGACAGCACAATGACACAGCTACAAAGGAAAAGGTGCATCTTTGACACTTTATTTCAGAACATTATCTGCAAGATTAAATACTGCTGATATTCTTAAACTCATTTTGCATGAAGATAATTTGAAGTGCGGGAATGAATACATTGAGACGGAGTTGGCATGAGAAAATATAAAATCCTACTCCGAGCATTCAGGTTTAATCGGTGGATCACAATGTGCCTTTTCATATTTGTTGCTTTTCTATGCGTGTGGAAATTCAAGAGTAAGTTACTTTGGACTCTTTCATATGAGGATTGTCCAAAAATAGTTTGTTGTTGAGATAACGAATGATAGACTAAAGTCATCCGGATGCCTGAAAAAGAAATTAGAAAATGTGTTGAGAGACTGTGGAACAGCATTCATTCTCTATCTGATGAAACCAGTAGCTCATGTCAAAAGTGCTTTGCTCTCAAGTGCTTTGGGCCCAGGTTTTTAATTTGCTGTGATTTAATGCTATTTACTGGGATGGCTGAAGACCGAGGGAGGCAGGAAGTTGGGCAGAAAGACCGACATGGATCGGAAAAGGGAAAGCGAGAGGAAATCATCCTATCTGATGCAGCCGGAGTGACTGCTGGCAGTGGGTAATTTCTGTGCTCCGTGAAGAGGATTCCAGAGGGAAATGCTTCAGATGAGGATCAGCTGATGGGCAGCAAAGCAAACTGCTTTCTCTCTCCTCAAAGACGTGGTGTCTCCTTCCTTTCCCGTCGGTGATGTGCTGATCCCACTCTTCTTGGACGTGTATGTGCAGTGTTGTGTGCTGCTGTGTTTGAAAGCCCGTGGTCATATCTGTGCTGCAGACAGCTCTTGGTACACTGCACCCTGATGTACAAGCATCTGTGCTTTTGCACGCTTGTGCAGATCTGCAGCACCAACCCAGTGGCCCCAGCAACACGGGGATCATAAATATCCTCAAAATAAATATTCCATACTGGCGAAACGTGGGTGTTCTGGTATTTCCAGTTCAGATGAGGTGTTAGGATGTTTGGTGACAGTTACAGGGACAGCAGCACCTTGCAAACAGGCAAAGCTGAGCAGAGCTCGAAGGGATGCTAATGCACTTGGCAAGCCCGGGAGGAGAAGGAAGGACAGACTGCATGCAATAAAATGCCTTTTCCTGCTGCTCTGTGCCACCAGGGCAGCTGAACTTTGCTGTCTCGCTTGTATTTAAGAGTTTTGAACAAACTGCAGTCACCTCTGGAAGAATTGTTTGCGTATCATCACAGGCATTGGTGTTTGTGGAGCCGGGCAGATAACAACTAAATGGCAGGTAAATCGCTGCTCAGCAGCCGCTTTTAGGAAGTGCCCGACGCGGAGCGGTGTTAATCAGGAAGGGCAGGAAATGCAGCACATCAAATGTAAAAATAGCTGCAAGGTGCTTTCTCCGCATTCAGGATTCTTATTTATTTTTTTTTTGAATTTTCTGATTAAAGTTCCCCGCGAAAATATGCTAGCGGTAGATAAGGGAGTTATTTGCAAGAGAAGGGAAGGCGCTGCTCTGCCTGGAATCAGATCACTGCTGCGGCAGCGCTGCTCAACACCCCTGTGGGTTGTTTGCTGGTGGCACGGGACTGTCTTGTCCCCCGGGGCTGCCTGGAGGACAGCTTGAAGCACTCGGCGTGGAAGCGTGGTGCCAGGCAGGTGGGTGCTGCCCTCGGGGTGCTGGCCCAGCACAAACACAGGAGGAGGAGAGGTGATCCTCTTTGTTGTCTCTGCAAATCCGTGACCCGTGGTTTGTGAAGGAGGTGGAAGGAGACTCGCTGCGGGCTGGTTCTGCTTCATCATTGAGGTTCTTTCCATGAGTCCCAGTCAAAAAGCCATTTTTCAGTTATCGTGGCTTTCTGCTCTAGCATCAGATTCTGGGGGGAAGCTTTTAGACTCCGCTGAGGGTTTTTAGCATGTTTTGTTAATAGTTTCTTTCCAAACCCCACAGCCATGAGAACATTTCTCATCTCTCTGCATGTTCCACTCCTTCGGCAAATGATCTCCAGTAATGGGGCTCATAGGAAAATGGGTAAATAAGGTCGTTGCTTTAAATTGAGATGTTTGAGTGCTAAATCTTCTCAATAAACACGTAGCTAAAGAGCAGAGTGAGGAAGGTCCAAGCTTTAGTGCTCTGGATACAGTGATCTGCATCTAAACAACATGGAACTTGAAATTTCTCTTTATCATTGTGTGCATGCACGTTGAACATTCAAACAAATTTCTGCTTACGTGTTTCAAAGCAGAAGGAAGTACAAGGCATGCTCAATAGTATTAAGAATTAGTTTTTTAGTGCCACTAATGAGAAGTGTGTTTGGTTCACAGAATACAATTATTTTGTCAAATCTCCATTCCATCTACTTGTTTCCACAATAGCCCTTTATGCTTCTTCATACTTTGTTCCGTGTTGCTGCTAGGAAACCACTCATCCACATCTGAGAAGCACAATTAAGCATCTCTGATACAACAGAGCTCCCGTTGCATGCCGACACAAAGAAGGCATCAAAAGGATTCATAAAATAAGGTCCAAGGTGGGCCAGAATATTCAGAATGGGGAATGTTCTGGCACATACCTTGAAATGGTTCAAAATCAAGAAAAGGTAGGTTAAGATTAGATATTAGGAAGAAATTCTTTGCTATGAGGGCAGTGAGGCCCTGTCCAGGCTGCCCCAAGGAGCTGTGGCTGCCCCATCCCTGCAGTGCCCAAGGCCAGGCTGGATGGGGCTGGGGGCAGGGGCTGGAATTAGGTGGGTTTTAGGGTCCCTTCCAACCCAAACTATCCTAGGATATTACGACTCATCTCCCTGTATCTGAATGAGGAGACACCAGCCTTTAAGCATTCTCTTTCCAGTGAGCACTGAGGGATTTCCTCTTCATGGACTCTGAATGTTCTGGGCTCCCCGGTACAACAAGGACAGGGATCTCCTGGAAAGAGGCCAGCAGAGGGCCACAAAGATGCTTTGGGGCCTGGTGCATCTCCCCTGTGAGGAAAGGCTGAGAGGCCTGGGGCTGTTCAGCCTGGAGAAGAGAAGACTGAGAGGGGATCTTATCAATGTTTATCAATATCTGAAGTGTGGGAGACAGAGGGATTTGGCCAACCTCTTTTCAGTGATTTGTGAAGACAGGATGAGGGGCAATGGCCACAAGATGGAGCCCAGGCAGTTCTGCACCAACATGGGAAAGAACTTCTTCACAGTGAGGGTGATGGAGCAGTGGGACAGGCTGCCCAGGGATGTTGTGGGGTCTTCTCTAGAGATATTCAAGGCCTGTCTGGATGCCTACCTGGGCAGCCTGCTCTAGGGAACTGCTTTGGCAGAGGGGTTGGACCTGATGGTCTCCTGAGGTCCTTTCCAACCCCTACAAATTTTTCATTCTGTGACGCTTTCCCTTTTCACATTCCGTGCTCCTCCATGCCCAGCTCCAGATGAACACAACTTCCAGATCATTGACAGAACAGCTGCTGAAAGGCACCTACCGCCTGGAAGTTCTTCCAGCCATTATTCTAATTAGAGTCAAGATTACCTCAAAGACAACTTTGTCTTGTTTTGGTTTTTTATGTGCCTCCACTACTTCCTCATGCGTAAAGGTCTCGAAGCGTGGCAGCATTAGCATTTTAATTTGAATAGGGAGCACTCTCTTGAAGCAAATCTCCCGAACGCCCCCATTGCCACACTTGGGGTCATATCTCAAGCAGTTGCAGAGTACGTGGAGCTGGTCTGTTCTGAGCACGCCACGAGCCTGCTGATGTCTGATTTGCTTTAGCCATGACCAGGGGGGCATTCAGCTTGTGAGACCAGACTAAATCTATTTCTAAAGTGTGCTGGGGCACTCAGAAGATGAGTTCAGCATGGACATCGTGTTCTCAGCACCAAAGGTTTTACACTGCAGATGCTCTTCCTTTGATGACAGTACTCTCTCAAAGGCCTGTTTATTTCTAGAAACAGCCCTAAAGGCACCAGGAGCTTTGCTTTACTTACAAAAAATAGCGATCACAGTTTTCTCTCAAGAGTTTTGAGTTTGAGTGAAATGTGCTAGCAAGCCCAAAATTATTCCAAATATTACCTTTTCCTTACCAGTTACGATATCCCTAGTGCTATCTAGCAACACGAAGGGAAGTTAGATTTTTGACTCTAGAAAAAAAAAAGCCCAGTTGGATCGTGATTTCATACAAAACATCAGTCCTGCAACCTGCACTCCCTCCGTGCTGACACACGGTCCTATTTTTAGCAGCCCTTAGTATCACAAAGCAACCAGAGGACCAGTAGAGTTTCCATGTGCACTTTAATTGCTGATGTATCGCAGTTTGGCATCTGAAGGACTTAATTGCTTTCCAATCTGTTTCTCTTGCTTCGTTCAACATTGCCTCCTTTTTTTCCCCCCCCCCCTGCTCAACAGCTTGCAAGTGCAACGGCCACGCGTCTGTCTGCAACACAAACACGGGGAAATGTTTCTGCACCACCAAGGGAATCAAAGGAGACGAGTGTCAACTGTGAGTTCCTTTCACTTTGTTAGCTGAAATCGAAAGGCCACGCACATACTGGCGTGGAACCCCTTACATTTTTTTAATGACTGTATTTATGATGTCTCTGCTCGTCTCTTCCTGCTGACAGTTGACTAACTTCATTGACTGTGCAGCCAGCCGTGCTTCCCCCGGGGGGAGAACATGAACAAAATGATTTCCCAAAGGTTTCTATTTTGAGAACGTTTCAACTGTCATGCAGGATGGATGGGGTGAAAAATAATGCCCCCGCCCCCCAAACTGTGCACACCATTTTGTTTTAAGCCCTCACTTTATCCTAGTTACTTTTTAACTGGTAGGTTTTCAGTCTCTGTTCTAGGGGAATATAAATATATCTGAAATAAGACTTCGACATTCAAACATTTTAATAGAGCTATTTCAAAGCATCAGATTTGCTGGAGGTTTCTCTGTAATGTAACAGAAATGCTTTTAATGTCATGTTAGTGGAAATACTTTCATTTCAAATAATTTCATTGCCAGGTTTATTTTTGAAGCGTTACCCACATAAGTAAACATTTATAGGACTAGATCCTAAAATGGACATAAATGTAAATGGAAACTTTAGGTTTTGACTGTTGCAATCCAATTCCATCCATTGTGAAGAGCTGTTAAATACCCTCCAAGTGGATGCAAAAGTTAATTTCCATAATTTTGTATTTTATTTTAATGGCATTATAGTTTGTTTTGCAGGGATCTTGGAGATTTACGTAATTTCTTAAGAAACTCAGTACAGCTCAGACCTACATCTTTTATTTTTAGTTGCGTACTGTATTGGAACAGGTGGTGGTTTTTGATTTTTAGTGGCTGGGAATAAACAGATCTAAAAAAATTAATTAAAAATATTTATTTTCTTTAGGTGTGAAGTTGAAAACAGATATCAGGGAAATCCGCTTAAAGGAACATGTTACTGTGAGTATAGCTGGGATTTTGTTTGTAGATAACAAATGTATGACGTTGGAAATATATTTAAAATTCAATTGCCTCAGATCAGTTTAAAATGCAAGGGATTAAGGATAGGACTAGAAAATACTTCTTGAGAACTTCAGCTTGACTAAGGTTTTGTTTAAAGAAAACAAGCTCTTCTCGATACCCTTCTTGTCTTTGTCGCAATTGGAACTTTCAGAACAAAGTTTTGGATTTTTTTTCCACGTGACCTTGAAATGAAATCTGGTTTTCTGGAAAACACTTTGCAATATATACGTAAGTAAGTAGAAATCAAGGCATGTTTTTAGATTTTTTGCTAGTGTGAAATACTGCGTTTTTAATTTTTAGTTTTAAATTTCGTTCCGCATTAGAATGGGTAAGGCTTCAAAATCGCCATGTTTCCTCTGAAATGAACAGTTGGATTCCCGTGCAACTCAAAAGACACATTGCCAAGATTCAGAGTAGTTAATGGAAACTCTCCAGCTTCTATTTGCAAATACTAGCAATCAGCACATTGGCAAGCATGGACAGATATAATCTTAAATTACATAAAGGTACAAGTCTCCGATAGTATTTTTGTGAAACGCAGAAACTGGCAATGTGCTCTATTTAACAAATTTCAAGTCTGCTTGCATAGCGAAGCAAGGACACTGATGACATCTCATGATAATCTATTTGCAAGGATGACCCACCTCATTGGTGCTAATAGCACTGCTGGTAAAGTGGACAAAAAGGGGGAAAAGAAATTTACAACTCTTGCAAGAACAACCTTGTGCTATACAATTTCAGTCTCATTTGATTTTCTTCTTTGGAAATTTCTCTCGTAGTGCTTCATAAAAGTTGTAGGTATACATCAGAGGCTTGTGTGGCTCGTGTCAACCCAACAAGGGAGGGCATTAAGAGAAAAATAATACCTGCTGTATAGCTTCATATTTATTATTGCTTGGAATATCTCTGCATGGCTTTGGAACTGGGTACAGGTCAGAACACTGTGCTTTAAGAAAAGGATACTGAAATGGAAGGATACTGATGTATCCCCAAAGCTGGTTGTGCACTGTCGGTTACCAGAGGTGATACCCAAAACCTAACCAGACATGAGCAGCAGGACACACTGGCGGACCAAACAGTGGTCCTGCCATGCCAGGGCATGATGTGATGGAGAGCAGGATGGCAGCTGGATTGTGACCAAGCAGCTGCTCTGTAGACATCCTCCCTGTACAGAACCTTAACAGGTATGGAACTTAATCCCCTTCTAAATGGGGATTATACAGACTATTTTATTTTACTAATATTCCATAAGAATGTGGAGGTACTGCAGTATGGAAAAAGGAAATGTCTTGGCATGTTTTTTTCAACTTATGTGTATGAACAGTCATTCAGATTAGGACTGGAGGCTCTTGTCTGGAAAAGGTAAGCTCTTTCTAGTTGAGCCCTCTAGGCTTAACTTCAAAAGGATGAGCGTGTGCCTTTTGTGTAGGATCGTGCATAGGGTGAACTCATTCATAGCAGCGTGGCGACTCCTAGTTGTGCTCAAGGAGTGCTGTACTGTAATGGTTTGCCTCGCTTTGCAGAAGTTTGTTCTGCTCCAAGACCTGGGGTCACTCTCTCTGTGCATTCCTTTCAGATACTCTTCTCATTGACTATCAGTTCACCTTCAGCCTTTCTCAAGAGGATGATCGCTATTACACAGCAATCAACTTTGTAGCAACACCTGAAGAGGTAAATTCTCTACTTTCTCTTTAAACATCACCCTTTGGGTACATGTTTGTCTCTTCCTGGCCATGGACAGGACGAGTTTTACAGTATGGTGAGTCTCCAGAGGTGGTCTTTTAACATAGCATGCGTGTCCAGTTCTGCAAAGCAACAAGAAATTTTTGAGCTTTGCTTGGCAGAGTTTCAAATATTCATGGTAAAATTTCATAGGAACCAACAACTATTTCACAGTTGATTTTTTTTACAGTTGTTTAAACAACTGCTGAGCAATTCTAGTTTTGATTGCTGTTCAACACATACCTCGTGTATCTGTTCTTCTTGTTTTATGCACATGACTTGTTTTGTTCTTTATTATGCTTTCCTTGGGGAGGAGAATACTGCTTTCAGAAAATGGAAATAGTTTTCTAGGCTGTCATTTGCTTAATGTGATGATGCTTGATGTATTTGCTTCACGTAAATAACAAATTCCAAGATTTTTTGCCAGTGAAGGTTTGCTAGAAAACAGTACAGTAAAATTGCTTATCGTGAAAATTATTTTTTATTCTTTTTTTCCCCCCTAGCAAAACAGAGACCTGGACATGTTTATCAATGCATCTAAAAATTTCAACCTCAATATTACTTGGTCAACAAGTTTTGCAGGTAAAATTAGCATGATCTAAGTTGCTTTGGTACCTTGCTTCAGTTATCAGTTTTTGACAAACGCAGATTTAATTGAGGAAACATCTGTCATTACCTATGAACTTGCTATGTAGTGCCCTTTAATTTTAGGCTTGGGGGCAGAAGGAAAATGTTAAAAAGAACTGCGTTTTTCCGTCTTAATGGTGTATTTTGGAAACAGTGGAGGAGCTAATTTAATTTTTAGGAACATGATATTTTGGCATACAGTGATTTTGATAGTGTGATGCAGCTTAACGTTGTCATGTTCAGATGAATGGTTAATTTTATAGCATTATTATTCTGGATGATTAGCTCTTTTTATTTGTCGCTTAAAATATGCATTGAAACATCTTTTCTTGTTACTTCTTAACGTTTGAAAACAGCTGGCACGCAGGCTGGGGAGGAAATTCCAGTTGTTTCAAGAACTAATATAAAAGAATACAAGGACAGTTTCTCCAATGAGAAATTTGATTTCCGCAACAATCCGAACATCACTTTCTTTGTTTACGTCAGCAATTTCACCTGGCCGATAAAAATACAGGTAGGATTTGTTACCAAGCGTAGAATTCTTTAAAAGTATATTGTTTCTTTTGAGCAATGTGGCAATTTCAGCGATCTGTTTTTTCTCCAAACTGTGAGAATTCAAGTTGTGTTTTTGCAGTGGAAAATTTCACTAACCTTGCATATTCAAAAGTAATCGTGCAGGCGTAACAGTGTGGGGAATATTAAGCTGATAAGGGGACAGTGGAAGGTCCTACTGTTCCAAAATAAGGAGGATGGCTGAGAAAAACGAGGCAAGCAGTTGCAAAGTGAGTAAAACCAAAAAACCACAGGCCCTCTAGTCACAAGAGGGGAAGGAAAACCAAAAGGAAAAGGAGAAGTTAAATGTTGGTCAAATAAAATTGTACCTATACGCTATAGTCGTAAGTACTATCGAGTAGTTTGTGAACCTGTAGTACTCAGACAATGAGGAAACAGGGGAGGAATTAAGCGTCGGATAATAGGGAATATAAGCTTATGATACATACTTTTGCTGGGGGCTCCTGCTTGCAGGACGCCCACCATTGCTGTCACAAATAAAAGAGCTTCTTCACTGAGATCCTTGCCTGAGCCTATGTTACTGGCTGCAGATCGTTTCTCACAAAATGGAACCAGCTCTCAGTGTAATCCTGCAGCAGAGAAAGGGTTACTCAACCCAGTGGATCTGGAAATGTGCTATGAAGTCAAGTGGGATGCTCGCCTACTAATTGGGCTATGTTCTAATCAGGGCTTTGGCTTTAAAGGTGCACATCTTGATGCTGAAGAAAGCAGCAAAGACTCAGCCAAAAAACAAGCCCAGAATGAGAATACCCAAATGTTCCCAGTGTCTCTTTTTAACATCTTGTTCTTTAAAGGCACAGCTGGAGTGCCATCCCTCTTTCTCCTTGTGCTGCCAAAGACCTGTGGTACCTGCAGAATAAGATCGAGTTCATTCTTTCCCTTAATTCGGTGCAGTCAGTTAACACACACGTTGCCTCCGGTGTCAGACTGTCTGATGATAATGCTAATGCTGCAGAAGCAGTGGATGAAGCTTGGTGGATCATGAAAATGCTCGTAGATCACAGACTGCAATCACAGAGACTCTGCAACTGCTGCTGCAGCTAATAATTCAGAGCAGCCTTGGGCACCTTCTTGCTCTGGGCTAATCCAAGTATCAACGCACGCTGTACTCAGAGTGATACAGGGTCTCTTTGAAGGGTAAAGCTACTACTGGGTCTGGAACAGAGCTCTCAAATGAGGCTGTATATATTTGATGAATTTGAATTCCCACATTTGACCAAGTCTCTACACAAAAAAAAAAGGTATCAGTCAATCTCCGCCCTTATTCAACCAATCTAACCAATTACCAAATGAAAGCTGGCAACTTCACAAGGATTTCCTTGATATTTCAGTCATTTGTGGTGCAGAAGCTCACTGTTGGGGTCACTTCCAACAAAGATAATACACATTATTATCATATTGAGCGAAGAAATGAGGTCTACCTGGAAAATTGCCCGTAGGCTATGTTTTTCAAGGCATTTCCTGAACTTTTCTGAAAACATTAGGAATACTTGTGAAATGTCTGCTTTACCTTCTGGTAAAGAGTGGTTTTAAACACTTAGGAGACTTTGTATTGTTGGTAAATTTTGTTTCTTGGAATACCACTTACATTATTGGTAATCATTCTTTGGTTTCTGCTTTACCAGTTGTAAAGTCTTACTTCATTGTCAAGTCCTAAGTTTTAGACATGAAGGGATTTGCAAGAACTTCAAGTTTATGTCATTGGCTACACAAGCAGCAAGCTGAGGCAGGCTCATGGTTTTCCAATTAGTGCAGCTCTCAGTAGAGCAAGTGAAGTCCCGTGTACAAAGTCAGGCACTTGCACGATGATTTATTTAAATTTTCAGGCATCTCTTCCATCAAATTGGTAATCAGAGCTGTCAGGAAGAAATACATAATTTATTTTATAACTTACAGGTTGTGCGTTGACTGATATCAGTGCTGACTGTTGGCCTTCCACAGTCAGTGCTGGACCTACCTTCCCCTGAATTATTTACTTTGCTATTTCATGTTCAAAGCTGGGTGTTAGAACTTGGCAGGTGTTTAAGGACCGTACTGATTCCTGTCCCTTAAGCTTTCCTGTGCTTAGTCTAACGTCCATCCTACTTGTACTTACAGTGAATTTCTGCATGCTTTTCCAACGCCGGCATGGTCACTAAGCCTGAATGTCCCCTTTCTCTCCTTGTTTGACAGCAAGGTCTGCTGCCTTCCCTGGAGGTGTTCAGACAGCTCATCTCTTCTCTCTGCCTTCAGTGTTTGTTGGCTTAAGTAAGACAAAACCTCATTGAAACAGATTATCTAGGTGCTCGGTTGCCTCATTTGTCTCTCCTCTGTGCTTCATCTCATGAAATCACATCACATCATCTCACTTGTACACTTTTGGTCAGCCTTGTTTAAGGGTACATAGATAGGCCTCACTGTTTCCTTGTACAGCCGTGTTTCTGGGTCCTTTATGGACCTTTCTAGGTTCTTTTATGGCAGTATTTTGCTTTGCTCGTTCTCATGCCTGCAGTGATTAATAGTCCCTTATTCATTTTAATATGGACTAATATACCCCGCTCTTTTACACCCTTGCCTGCCAACTGATGAGCTCCCAGCCTTGAGAGCGAACATTCTTCTCAGCCCCTAATAGCATCGTAAAATGTTATCCCGCTGCTGTTACTGGATAATATTGCCAGCCCTAAAGATCATCTAGTTTTTCCTTCGGTGTTATTCTTTCCTATATTTTTACTGTTAATCCCCTTCAACTCTGTCAGCAGAGCGTATGATTAGCACTCTTTTTTTTGGGGTCTGTGTCGTTAATGAGGATATCTTTCTTTGCTACGAGGACAGGCTGCCCCAAGGAGCTGTGGCTGCCCCATCCCTGGCAGTGCCCAAGGCCAGGCTGGATGGGGCTGGGGAGGCTCTGAGGTCCCTTCCAAGCCAAACTGTTCTGTGTTTCTTTGAAAGGTCAAAGCCTGTCCAGACACCATCCTTGAACAACTAACTTCTGTCCCCGTTAACCTCGATGACTCCTGAGATAACCCTCACCATCTCTATTTTACCCAGGAGCTCTTCCAACATAGCCTTGCATTGAAAGCCATAATGAAATCTGGATTAGCTCAACTGCACTTCTTAGGTCTACAAAACTAAATTTATATATTTTTTTTAGAAATGGAAAACAGAGGGTTGACACAGCACACTTACCATTGTCAACTCTCTTGATGAATTCAATTTTTTTGTTTACTTCTTCAGTTCTTGCATTCAAAACACGTTCTGAAACTTTGTGTACTATTTAGGTCTTGGGAAGGCGAATATGTAGATTCTCCCTCCTCCTCTAAATACGAGTTTTACATTTTCCGTGGTGCCATGCTCGGCTGGGTAGATTGCTTTAACAGCCTTGCTACTACCAGAGGCGTTATTTCATGTGCCATTTCTTTGGGAGTGCTGGGATGAATGCTGTTTGCTTTCAGCGACTTTGAACATACCAAAACATTTGCGTTTTGTATCCACCTTGCTTGAGTCTCTTTTTATAACCTCGTTCCCACTGGGCTCTTTGCCTTGCACCTACGTTCAGTGTCCTTGTCCTTAATGAAAGCTCTAATTTAGTTTAAAGGATATAGCTGATGGGTTTTAATCTCTCGCCTACCCTTACAGCATATCCTCTTCACTTTCCCTTTATGGTCTCCTTTACTTGCAGGGCTGAAACATCTCTCGCTATTTTGTTTATCGTTTGCTGAGCTCTGGCACAGCTTGACATTCAGCAGTTCTTATTTTATCTCCGTACCACTTGCTGGCTTCTAAGACATTGCTAATGAATCCCATCCTCTCCGTAATATGTAGATTCTTTAATTGTTCCTAATGTCCTTTTAGAGGTTAGTTTTGAGTTAGCTTTCGAATAGTTTTGCATCTTTAACCTGAGAGAGATACTTAGATGGCTGCTTTCCCATTCCTTATCTCCTTGGTCCACTTAATTTTACTGTCTTATTTAATTTCTTGCTGTTAAAAAGAGTGAACTTTGATTCCGTTACAACACCTTCCTTGTTTTATCCTTAATTTAATCTGAATGTGCTAGTGTGCACTCAATCCGTGGTAATTTTTATATCTTCTTAATGTCCTTGTTACTTGCCAAAACAAAGGCTAAAATAGCATCGGCTCTTACTGTATGAGAGGCTCTTTTTGTGCAGAACCCTGGCAGTAACAGCCCAGCCCGGAGTATTTTCCTTACAATTACTACCAACGTATGCACTTCAGTTCATATCTAAGACATTTTTTCCCCTAAACTGACATTTTTCTGACTTCTTTCTCTGCATACCTGGTGGTGTGGAAAATCTCAGCTCTTTCTCGTGTTAGCAATAGCCAACCATCATCTCTGCCTTCAGCCTCTGTTGTCCTTCCCTGCACCTCCTTTGGGTGGAGATCCCATCGTGGCTCTCTGTGGCATCCCTCCCTCCTTGCTCACAGTCTTGCTTGTCTGGCTGTGCATGAAACCAGTTTTCTCCTGCATTATTTAACAACGTTTGTGATGCTTTTCTGTGTTTTACATCCTCAGTTTGACAAACAGCAAGGTCTTGGTTGTTGCTACGTCTACTCGTGAGAGTTGTCCCATCTCCATCACCAAGAGCCTGTAGCCGTATAGATTTGCTTCTGGCTGGTGCGATGCTGAGCTTTTGGCCCGTTTTCCATCTGGTGTAACTGTGCTCTCAGGTTTGGTGCCGCATGAAATCGTTCTCACGCTGGCTGCTAAGACACCATAGTTTGACACTACGCTTCTCGCGCCGCCCCGGGGTGCTGCTTTACTTGCAGGTTTCTTCTCCCTCCTCACCATCCCGGTAATTTTTTCAGACCAGTTGATGAGTAGGAGGTGATGTTATAAAAAGTTACGGTTCCACAGAGGAAAAAAAAAAAACAAAAACTAGGGAAAAGAGAAAATGCAATTAAAAATAAATAAATAATACGATTTGTCTCCAGGACTTGTGGGGTCCTTTCAGGTCTTGTGCAATCTTCCTTGGTGGATTGAGCTGCCCTCCATTGCCCTTAATTGCAATCTGTGTTCCTACCTGTCCTTTCTACACCTCTTTCCTATTTGCTTTATCTTTTCCTTTATTTTTTTTTTGTAAAGTCTGGGCTCTCTGCAGAAGTTTATCTTCAATCAGATGAAATAGAAGATAACTCAAGGTATGGATTTTTGGGACAAAAGGCTTCCTAGCAATTGATCCTTGATTGGGGTGCACTGCAAGATTTAAGATAGAGCCACGGGGTGACTGCTAGCTTCGTGACCACTCTGCTTTCCTGGCTGCTCCTTCTGCACTCACCCTCTGTTCCTTTCTTCTCGGGAAGGATTTTTATTCAGGCCTTTCCCATACTGCTTCTCTTAGCTCTTTTGTAAATATTTCCTCTGCAGTTTGGATTTAGTCCTTCAGGGCAAGCAGACGTGTTAATTAAAACTACATGTTGCAGTATGGCCAGGACACAAACTGTTTTTCTTATCTCGGAGACTGCCTCCTACAGTTTTGCTCATCGCAGTTGCATTCTTAAGCTTTTTTTGCAGCTACAGAACATGTTTCAATTTAGCTTTCAGAATTAGAGTGTTTTCAATAGAAGAAGTGTGATGAAGTTGGCGAAACTCTGCTACTGCCAGACTGCTGATGGGAAATACTTGAAAATATTGCAGCGTACACATTTTGTTTGGTCTGTTCCTGTGTAGAAAAGTATATCCAGCCGGTGCGTGTATATATATATTTTTTTCTGTGTTTGAATAATATAATAAATAGTTGTTTTATGTGCTGTATGCTCCCTTATCCTGACTTGTTTTCCATTTAGTTACACTAGAAGCAGTGATTTTACTTACACTGGAAATGTTACAAAAGAAAACTTGAGAAACTGACAGTCTTTATTGCAGAGCAGCTAAGCTACAATCCACGTTATTATTTTTGAATATATTTTTCTTTATTCTGAAGCCATTGATTGAGGTCTGTCTCTCTTTCCCTCTCTTGTTGCCTTGCTGAATATGGACTCGGAGTATAAATGCTCTTTTGTGTCAGAGATAGCTGTGTCCTTGCCAGTGCTGAATTCTGGCTTTTTTTTTTTTTTTCCCCTTCTTGCTCCACCTCTCTTCAAAACCACTTCGGTTTGGATTTTTTTTTTGTTAAGTATATTGGTTTAGGATGCCTTTCCCTGCCTGCTTTAATGACTTGAAATGATTATTCTGTAAAAGAAGCACGGCTGCAAAATGTAGGGAGCCTTCAAAACAGCAATCCGCTCCCTAATAACTTGTCTGAACGGTTTCCGGTTATGAAAGCTACGTCGCGGAGTTCCCTTAAAATCTTAGTTTGCCAAGCTCTCTTGAAAACCCAGGTAAGGCACCGTCAAAAAACGTCTCAATATTTCCGTTCTCATCGCTTTGCAGCTCCTCTCTGCTAATGCACTCGGTCTGGCACAGCCGCGGGTGACTTTAGAAGTGCTGTGCAAATCCCAGCTGCTCACCTTCCCTTTCTTTTGCTTGGAAAGCACTGCCTCAAATGTGCCTTATCATCCGCTGAACTGAGCAGTGCACCTCTTCTAAAAGGACGTTAGCGGGGTTTTTCTCTAAGCTAGTCATGTAAACACGGTAGGATTTTCCCTCCCCGCCTATTTGATGTATTTTCTTAATGCGTTGCAACTGCTTTATTATTAATTCAAAATGTATCTTAGGCTAGAAAGAATGCCATAGAGTTAAAAAAAAAAAAAAATAATAATAATAGAAAAAAGCTGTAGAGTATTGCAGTAAGGAACAAGGAAATTCAGTGCAGTAACTTTTGGAGTAACTTTCACGGGTTTTAAATTCAGATGAAAATAGCTCACTGCGATTTGAAACTGAACTTCTGGATCTGACAAGCAGGTAATGGTGAGAATTTGAAACTCTGAGAGTTGTGTTAATGCAGGGAGGTTTTACCAATGTTTAAACCAGCAGATATTTCCGTGGAACAGATCCCAGTAAGTGCGTCCCTCTCGGGAACGCACCGTGGGTCAAAATGGGAGTTGCTAATCCAGCCAACTTCCACCCCTCCTAATGGCTGTGAGCTCTCTGTCCCCTTACAGCTTAGTCTTGCTGGAGTTTTCTTCCACTCACTAAATATAAACTTGTGTTCTTGTCTTGTTTCGTACCCAAACTATTGTTTTCGTGAAGATTCTGTCCCGTTTGATTTTAGATTGTACTCTCCCAGAATTCCTATCCCTTTCTATAAAGCTTTTTGCATTGATCTCTGCTTGCTGAGTGCATGTAGGATGCTCAGGAGCTGATTAAGGAAAAAAACAGTTTGTAATTGTATCATTAACTGGCAATTGCCTCCTCTCTTTCTCTTGTGTTGGTTGAAGTATTTTAATTTGAATGCGCTTAAACGTTAATTATAAGCCAAATGCTTCAAGGGACAAAAAGAGGTGAAGGAATTTTACAGCCTTTTGCATACAAAACATGCTGTTTGCAAAATCTCGCTGGATATTTGCTGTATATTGTTTGTTTGGCAGTTCGTCATCCTGTTGGGCTTCAGAAAAGTGCCACCATGGCTGCGTGGCATCGCTGCACAGGATGCTTGGGGAAGCGCTGCAACAGCATTAAGACACCTCACACTGTTTCAGGACTCTTGAGTATTTGAGAATGGGTGGGAAACTTTCAAGTCACTGAAACTGCTGCTTTCTGGCCTGATTTAATAGAGGCTGTAAAAGAAAAATAGCTCAAATTGCCTCTGCTGCCTGCATTTCTTTAATTTTCAAACTCCTGCATGGGTTGTTGAAGCTTCTTTCAGGGTTCCTCCAGTGGATTTATTTCCGAGCTGCGGGTCTATATGGTCTCTCCTAAAGCTTTATTCCCTTCTACGCAGAAAGTTAATGGAGTGTGGATAGCTTAATTCAGTCACATAATGTGTTGTCGTAATTATTCTAGATATTTCAAATATGCTGTTTACAGTGATGGGAAAATATTTGTGAACCCACTCAAAGTGTCGAACTGCCGCATAGTTCATCTGCCGAAACCGTGAATGGTGAACCCAAAAGGTGGAAGCGATTCATCTCTGTTAAATTGATAGCTGCTTTACAAGGAGCTGCCAAAAGTTCAAGCGCAGAAATTGTTACAAATGGCAGGGCTGGAAATTGAGGACGGTTTGAAATGTGCTGTAATTAAATCAGCCTTTTATTTGCGGTGCTTTCTTTCGGTGCCACGCCGGATGCCTGCCGCTAACCTGTACGCACAGGCTCGCACGTCTGCGGGTGACACAGACGCGTGCAGAAACCACGCAGCGTGCCGTGTCCCACCAAATGAAATGTGAGCTCTTCCGTGCAGACTCGTGGATGACACGCTTTTTAATGGGTTCCCTTCCTTTGGTGCTCTCCCCTCGCTGCCTTATGGTGCTTTTGCTAACTCAGTGCTGCCGTGCACATTACCAGGGTGACTGCCTCTGACTTGTAAAGCAAGATGCATATCCATGCTCCAGTTAGAGCTGCGATTGAGGAAGATTTCCAAGAGGTGGGGAAGCACAATTCCACCCTCATGAAGCCTTCAGAAGCGTCGCTTTCTTCGTATATCAGACCAGTGGCTACTCATTTTGATATGCTTCTACAACCTCTTCATGTTAATCTTAGGGAACGAGCGAGGCTCTGTTTAATCCTGTGCATCAAAAGGTTTCTGCTCTGCCTCTCGCTGCCGCTGAACAGTTTGCTCTGGGATAGTTTTATTTTCACCTCCTTTGACCTGTAAAACAGCTCCCACTGGTTTACAATCATGCGCTGAAAATGCACGTAGGAATGTAAGCAAGCAGATTGCTTTCACGTCTATTTGTCTTTGCAGAGCTGGCAATTATGTGTAAATGTGTCTTTTTCTTAAGCCAGTAGATATTTCCTGTGTTATTATGTAGGCAAAGTTCATGTGGAGCCATATGCTGCTGTTGTCAGCTGTATTTCAGAGCAGAGATGAATTATAAACTAGTCTGAGGTTCTCATAAGGAAGGGCTCTCTGGCTGGGTAAAGCAGGCTGATTTTCCCTAGCTCTGAACGTGGCTGTTTAAGTGGGAAATAGTAGCCAGTATTTTATAAAGTGCCAGGAATTACATTCCGAAAAAGACTTCACAATCCTCAGGCAAAGCTCTTTCTCTGATCTTTATCATCATTAGTTTAATGTTGCGCCGTTCTTGTGTCCAGCAGCAGTTGAATACCGAAATCGTCCAAGTTCTCATTTTTCAAAGGAAACCTCCTTCATTAAAGCCGATTTAGATTAAATTTCTTCTTCTGATACTCGATTCCCCGTCCTGCTATTTTTATTGGCGGCCTTACCCATAAAGCAGGTGGTCGCCATTAGCATGAAGCATAACACCACTTTCAATTAAGCCTTAATTTTACTTGCCATTCCGTGTGTAATGCGTGTTGGGAAGTGCTTGGTTATCTCACAGAGCTGAGTGATGGATGACACCCAGCCAAGGAAAGCTTCGGGGTGTGCTCAGCTCCTTCCAGGTGAGGAGCACGGTAGCCTTCCACTTACCAACAGGGCTGGAGGAGCGCTGGATCCCACGCTTCCACCTTCTTTTTATTTCAGGCTTCCCACCCCTTGAAGGTGATATGCATATTGCAAGCGGCGATGCTCTCTGGGGTTACCTCTTTGAGGTTTGCAGCCTAACTAAAAGGCTTTGACAGCGCACGGAATAAGACAGAGCGAAGCAAGCACACCGCGGTTAAAAAGCAGGGTCTGTAACTGATGCTAATACCCTGATGTGTCTCTGGAGGAAACATGAAGCATTTGATACAGGGCATAAATATCCTTGAGGACCGGCCACGGCTCCTGGATGTTCCCAGCTTTTCTTTAAATTAATGTTGTTCTGTAATCAAAAGCCACAGGTGAATCCAATGAAAGCTCTCAGTAGGGGTAAAGGGAAAGCAAAAGTGGCTTTGTTGTTGGCCAAAGAGAATAAAATACATATAGATAGGAAGTGATTGCTTTGATAAAATAATTAGGTAGGCTTGAAACCACACTGAGGCTGCTGATACTGGTGGCTTTCCTGCCGGGTTCTCACTGTGCCTCGTGTACCTTTAATTAGGAGTAGTTGTAGGTGATGAGGTGTAATCATCCTTAGCTCTCTGGGACCCTTCTGTTCCAAAAAATGTTCTTTTTCTTTCGCTTCTGAAAGCACTGGAATGCCGAAGTTGTTTGCCAGCGATGTCCCTTGCCTTTATTTAGACGTAACTGCAGGTGCTTTTGAGCCCCTTTTCACTGCATCTCGCTCGCCGTGGTGAGAGGCTTGCTTTAAACCGAACAATGAAACGTAAATCAATTTGTTAATCTGATGAAATTTGCTGTTGAATGTAATTACTTTTGGAGACATGCAATTACATGCTGATTTTCAGAACAGGCAAACTGACATCTTCTGCTGGGGATGGAAGGATTTGAAACAGAACAGTTAAATGATACTTTAAAACATGAAACAGCTGCTTCCTTTTTATCTGCTCCTGCCTTCTTATTTTTGGCATCGACCGATGACATTTTTCTCCTTTTAGAAATTGTTCCCTTTCCTATTAAGTAGCATTTTTGTTACCAGCTTCTTAAATCCTTAAAACAGAAGGTTTCTCTCAACGCCAGTTAACCCTTTCTAGGATGTGTTGCGACTTCAGTGCTTCCTGCTGGAGGTGGTGACTTGAATGATCTTGAAAACTGCACAGAATAGATTTTCCCCGAGTGCTGGATAAAACAACTGAAATCCCATAAACCAGTACAAGTATTGAAATCATGGGGTTTATACCTACAAGTCGAGCTGTATTTGGGATGCTCTGTGAGTATGCTTTTCTCTACAGTCATGTCGTGGTTTGTAGTGTTAACGCTGTGCTGGCATCTGCTTTGGTTGGAAATGTGACACTTGATCACCATGCACTGGAAAGAAAGAAGCGATACCTGAAAGGAAAGAGGGTTTCAAGGCTGTTTCAGTCTGAACCATATTTTTATTTATTTTTGTCTTCCTTTGAAGCTAGGAAGAGTGATGTTTCAGTGCAGGCCAGCTAATCTTGGAGGTCTCTTCCAACCTAGATAATTAATGTGTTTTTTTTCCCCTTTTTTTTTCTATTGTCTCAATCTCATTTAGATGATCTTGGAGTGTTGAAGAAGTAACTCTTCAGCTTTGAGCTCATAATATGTTCATGAAACGCTGGAATTCTGATCATGTGGCTTTTCTAAAACTTTAGCTACAGAAATAAATCAAAGTTTAGGAGAGCAGAGATGCATAGACTGAGTTTCAGACTTTACTAATACTGAGAGAATTTTTTAAGTTGAGTTTTCGTTCAGATGTGAGAGTAAGATGTGTAGGGATTCTCTTACTTTAAAGGAAGCTGATCTTTTATTTTTTTTTTTCTTTCAAGTTGCCAGGCTGGAAAGTATAATATCAAAAAAATGTACAATTAATTTTGAATGGAAGGAAAGTCTGCATTAGACAGGCAATTAATTTTTGCGTGAGGCCCGGAGTGGTGATGTGCTGGCTGCTTTCAGTTGCTGTACTTCTGAACAGCTCTTCTTGAAAACACAATATGGCACCGCTGAATGTAAATGTAAAACTCAGGTTCAGATATGTTCCAGAAAATGAGCGATGTGGGCCGTTGCTGGGAAGCTTTTACAGCTACCAAAAGAGCTAGATATATTTCCTAATACAAAAGCTTATTTAAAGAGTCAAAGAATGGTAAGCAGAGTTAATGAAGAGGAGAGAAGTGCACTACCAATAAAATAGAAGAAGCCAGAATACTCGAACGGTAACAATAGATACAGCCTCGCTAAACCACTGGGGAAAAATACATCCTGTACTAACACGGGATGACAAAGCCAGAAAGCTTTTGGCTTGTTTAGTTCACTGCCATGAAGGCAGAGCCACCAGCACTCGAATAACGAATCTCAGATGGCTCTGCGAGGCTGCTTTTGTTAAAAGCCAGCCGTTTCTGCAGTGCTGCTGCAACTTTTTTTTCCTTAAGCTCGGTTTCCTGCCTTATGGAGATGTTTTTACCATACTGACAAATCTCCCTCACAGTAGTGCTGGCAGGCAATATAGAGTCAGGGTGAGGATCCCTGACATCCCAAGATTAAATAAAGCCATTCGGAACAAATTTCTGGGAAGATTCAACCCCCAAATCAGGTGTTTTTTTCCTTAATGATTAGTGTCATGCATAGTTATTTCTTAAAACTGTTTGTTTGTTTTGCATACAAGACTAGAACCCGCCTGGTTCCTATACCTGGACCCAAAGTGTCATTAAATTAAATGAATATTTTGACCATGGGGCATGATTGAATTGTCAGTGTAGTGTTTTGTGTTTTCTTTTAACTGGGATATTCTTCATGACAAAATACTGAAATGTGTGTTTGAGAAAGCCTTTAGTGATGGATAGTATCTTCTTTATGTTAATATAAGTGCTTACATCTATGTTGCACATTTTTCCCTACCCAGCAGTGCTGTTTTTTCATGTTAAGATTTCTTTAACACAAAATCACAGCGGAGGCTCTTAAAAAAATAAAAACATGATGAGTAAAACAGGCCAGCCTATGAATTCTGACTTCATCGCTCTTTTCAAGACATGGTTATTGATACCACCCAGTGAAGCCGTCCTTTGATCAGCAGTTACATGAGCTCTGCAGTGCAAGGTTTCTTTCCAAAGTACCCAGTGGTTTTCCTCTCTATTTATGAGAAAGTAAGGGTTGTTTTTTTTTATTACTGCCACTTTGTGTAGTAATGTGGCACTGGATTTGAAGAAGCACAACAATTTGGCATTGCTAATAATGCAAGAAAGGTCATCACTAAAAGGTGTGTATATATATATATATATATATGTATATATTTATTGCTTTTACTAATATAAAATCCTCAGGATTTTTGCAGAGACCTCAGAAGTTGGTATATTGCAAACTTTTTCTGATACAAATTAATATTTTAATATTAATAAAAATATTTTAAATGATTTATCCTGTATGACCCTTAGAAATCATGCCCCCCTCGGGGAGGGAGAGAGGTCTTTCTCCACTAATCCCACTGTAGCACTGAGCTCTGTCTCGCACACATTTCCAGTGTTTTGTCTGGTCAGAGATGATGCAAGACACAAGTTTTTGCCCATTTCCATCTGTCAGCTGTTTTTGTAGCTTAAAAAAAAAAAAAGAGAAAAGAAAAGAAGTGCCAATATCTATTTAGCTGCTTTATTCTTCTCTTTATTCTTGATTCCTGCTTGCCTGCATACATTGCAAGCTCTTCACAAAGCCAACTTTTATTCCATTTAAGTTTTTGGCACTCAGGTGTTGTATACCATAAATTTCATCTTTTTGCTGGGCCTTTAGCGTCTGGGAGAGTGTTTTGAGCTGTTATGCGCTAAAGTTTTAATTTTTTCCATGTTGAAACTCTCCATAAATAGTTGGTGTGCTCAAGAATGTAACTTATCCTGCACGCAGATGGTGGCAGAGCTCCACTCGGCACAACGCCAGCCAACAGGATCCTTCACAAACGCATCCAAACAGCAGCGTTCGGGACTGCGGGGAGGAACTCGAGGACTTGCAACTGGGAAGGGTGGAGCGTTTTAAAGCCGGTGGCTCACTTTCTGTGTCTGGCTTCAGCAAGTTTAATTTTTAAGAACGTTTTTCAAAGCAACTCAAAGCTTCCTCGTCTCCGGAATGATTGTAGCAATAGTGTGTAAATCCAAATCCACTGCAAACAGGGAGCACATCAGCATTTTCCCCTTAAAAAACTCACGTAGTGGCAAGAAAGCCCACTCTATAACCAAAACGTTACTCTCAACTGGAGTTTATAACTTCTTTTCTTGCTGTGGCATGAGCAAACTGCCTGGAGATTTGTGAGCGAGCTGGGCATCATTTGAGCTTTGGGACTGGTCTTGGGGTGCCCGTTCCAGCTGTCAGACGCTCCAGCTAAGGCTTCAGTGCAGTGTTCCTGCTGCCAAGCTTGAGATAACTCGAAACAGCTTCGCAGCATAAACACGTCTGAGGTCCAGCATAAGGCTTGGTGTTTTATATAGGTTTTCAAGAAGTCTCTTGTACTTCTGAATTTGTTTCTTTTAAACCAAGCAGTGGAAAACGTGCATTTTTTTTTTTCTTAAATGAGGGATTTTATTGCATTGTTTTTCTCAGATGAATTCTTAAAGGAGTGAATACCTGACCTGCACTTAATAAGCAAGACCTTTTAGCAAAGGGTGTTTTGTCTTTCCTTCTTGTTAAACTTTTGAAATAGAAAAGGCATGAAGCCTACTTCTTATGCCTTGGTCGAGAAGTTACTGTTGCTTAGAGGTTGCAGAACTAAAACTAGCAACATACAGGGTTGCTTCAAGAATAAAAATCTTGAAGGTGGCTTCAAGGTGGCTTTCACCTAACCTAGAGATCAGGCTTCCAGGTTAGATGTAGATGGACAAGAGTTTGTAAGCAATCCGAAATCCCGTCTTGGACTAAAAGAAGCATTTTGGGAATGAGCAGTTTGGGGGTAGAAGCAATGTGACAACATCGTTTTTCTATACTTGTTTTTTTAATTTCTGCTCTCTGCCTTTTGAATTCCAAGCAGAGAATTTGCTTTCAAAAGTATTCAGCTGGACAGCTTAATAAGACATAGATTTTGAGAGGCCACCGGTAAGTAAAGATTTTGTCTGCAGGCAATATGCAAGGCTGGGAGATTTGTGACTGTTCGATTCTGTTTCTAAACCTTTAAAATAGTTTCAAGGAGTTATTTAGGTTTTTTTATAACTGAACTCTGTGGTGCTGTTTACTGCTAGAAGTGTTTGATGTTGGTAGTTGTTGTCTTCAGGTAATTTTAATTTGCCTGAATTTAGTTGTTTGCACAAAATTTCCTTTTTTTTAACTTTTGCTTTCAGAGTGAGTTGGTATATTTAAAAAAAAAAAAAAAAAGATTCAGTTCAGTTGTTTGCAAAAACCCAAGTAAGGTATAATTATTTGTTAGTCGTGCTCTCTGCTTTGGGGAGGGATCATGCCTGAAGCTTGGGGGAATTGAACGGCACCTCAGTGGTTGTCTTCCCATGGAAATTCACCTTACTAAGTTTTGACTTACAGCTTTACCATCTGACCTTGTTGCATCTACTTCTCATCCTGAATGCTGCCCACTCACTGAGTGTTCTCTTCAACTTGACAAAGCTACAGGGGAATTGTGCTGAAGCAATTTCAGAGGTTTCTACCTGAGTTTTCAGCTCCACTTTGCTCTTGGCTGCTGCACCTATGGAGTCACCTGTGAGCACGGCCTCATTGCTGCAATGCAAAATGCAGGAGTTTGCATTTTTGGCCAGAATTGTAGGTGTGAATTTCTCCTCTAACCCTCTTCAGAGGCTACTTTAATTCTTGGTTAAGAGGAGAGCTGTGACCGTATCTCTTAACCTATGGTGACAAAAATCTATCGTCATCTTTCACAATCAGTTCTCGGTCCACTGATGCCAACCACAAACATGTTGTTCACATGCCTTTCAGAGCAGGCACAGAGCAAAAACTCCTGGGAAGGAGCATCCAGCAGCCAAAATGTGGTGACCAGAGAGAGGTTACAAGGCTGCGAGTTCTCACCTCTGCTTTCCTGTGGCCTGCCACCACCGCTGGTGCCTTCACTACCTGTGAGGTTCACCACCAGCACAGCCTTACCTTTGCTGTTACTTCAGGTACTCCCTTTTATTGCCGTAGCTCTGGAACCGAGAGCTGGGACCCTTTTATTTCATTTTATTTGTTCTGTCCGGCACAATTGCTACAATAGCCTTGAGTTATGGTACCGCTCTTCCCTTGCGTGACCATTGCTGCCCTCAGTGTGTGGACGGGGTGCAGAGTGGATGTGGCAGAAGGCTATGGGAACGAATGATCTTTAGTTTTAAGGTATTTACGCAACACTCAGGCTGAGTTTGTTTTTTTTTTTTTTTCTGGCCCAGCCCCAGGTTCCTTGTGGCATTTGGTAGTGTGTTACTGTAATGAGTATGTGTGCAGGGCCTGAACCGAGATTGCTGTTCCAATTACGGGACTTCCCAGAACATTGTTTGCTAGTGCACTTTAAATTTAGATGTGCATCACTATTCAACACCTGGCTGTTTATTGAACAAATACTTCCCGTTTGTCAGATTTGTGCGGTAATTTTTCTGATGCAGAGAAATGGGGGACTAAATCTTAAAGCGCTATTTTTAATTTAGAGGCAGCTCTGCCCGTGTTTGCTCTGCACAGCAATCTGAGAGCTCGCATGGGGAGACAAAGCGTATATAATTGGCATTTCTGAGCCAACTGCTGACTGCAGCCAATTAGCTGAAAAGTGACAATTTGTGACTACTGCAGTAAGGCGGCACAGTATTGGAATATAAATCGATTTTCATCGTGGTGTAAGTTCAGAAGTGAGCTAGTTTTTATATTTGCACAATATCAAATGTTTGTGCCATAAAGCTCAATGGCTTAGTTAGTATTGCAGCATGTGAAGAATAAGTCATTTATCTCTTTCATTGGCTTTCCGCACAGGGGCAACGTGGTTCACAGTAGAAGGTGTGAAAATCAAATTTTAGTGGAAATTTTATTTTTATTTGTTGTAGAATATAAATCTGAGCATATGAACCTCTTCAGCTGCACCACATTTGCCAGAAGTTTTTCTACTACGAGGTATCAAAGCAGCAATCTGAGTGTGCTTGGGTGCAGATTGTTTTTCAAGCTTCTGACGAGCAACGGGTAATGCCTTTAATGCAAGCAGGAACAGATCAATTTGGACTTAAGTCTGGGGCCTCTCTGCTTTCTGTGATCCGCCTGTCCTGGATTTTTATCTATCAGATCAGCTGTGGATGCTTATCCCTTAATCAAATTTGTCAGCTTTCAGGTGAGCATCTCTGCTCCCTGTTACGTGAATCCAAACACCACAAGAGGTTGTGCTTGGAGAGTGTCCAAAGTAGAACTACAATGATGGTGAAGGGGGTCTAGAGGGGAAGATGTGTGAGGAATGGCTGAGGTGCCTTGGTTTGCTCAGCCCAGAGCAGAGCAGGCCGAGGGGAGGCCTCATGGCGGCCTGCAGCTCCCTTCAGGAGGGGAGCGGAGGGGCAGGCGCTGAGCTCTGCTCTTTGGGGACAGCGACAGGACCCTAGGGAACAGCATGGAGCTGGGACAGGGGAGGGTCAGGCTGGGGGTTAGGGAGAGTTTTGGCACCCAGAGGTGGTTGGGCACTGGGACAAGATCCCCAGGGCAGTGGTCATAGCACCGAGCCTGATGGAGTTCAAGAAGCGTTTGGACAACGCTCTCAGACACACGGTCTGAATTTTGGGTGGTCCTGTGTGGAGCCAGGAGCTGGACTCAATGATACTTTTGGGTCCCTTCCAACTCAGGTTATTCTATGATTCTCTCAGCTTGCGGTGCCACTTTTCTTATGCTCGAGTGTGCTTTCATTGTGGGCAATCTTTCCCTGGGGATGCGTTTTGCCAGATAGGGGCCAAGTGGTTCGTGTAAGCCTGACTCCCAGATTTGAGTTCTTCCATTAGTGAAGTTCTCCCTTCGTTTTCATTGAATTATCTAAGCTTTTAACACTGGAACATGCTGACCTAGTTTCTTCCAGTCTCTCTGTGCTTCTTGATACCGAAAGCAGAAGATTTCATTAATCAGTAGCCACTTTCTTTTTGTTGCTCTACATTTGATCCAATTTCTGTGTACCTTACCACGAGAGCAGCTGCATTCAGTCCAGCAGTGTGTTGTGATATTCAGTGCCTAAACACGGGCAGGTAGTGCCAAGAGGATGGCAGATAGGACCTCTAAGAGGTCCTGTGCCCTTCTGGAGCAGTTGGAGGCCAGGTGAGATGTCTTTTGGCTCATTAAAGGTGTTGACAGAGCATGTGAAACAGCAGCAGCATGCAACAGAGCCAGGACCACCATTTAGGTGGTAGAGCTGGGCTTGGTTTTTCTCAAAACCTCACCACCGACTGTTGGAGTTGGCTCATTGCTTCTGTCCAGTGGAGAGTACCAAGAACAATAAGTTTTTTTTTTTTGCCACGTGTTCCCTAGGACACGCTGTATTTGTATTTTTAAAGAGAACTGCAACCCATAGCAATGCTTCTCTTGAGCTAAAGAGCCCTCTTTCTCCCCCATCGTTAACATAAAGGGCAAAATGAGTGTTTGGATGACTTTGGCATCACTCAAGAATGCTTAAACAAAAAAACACCACCATTTGGTTTTCAGCTGGTCCTCTGACAGTAGTGCAGGCACTCGGCATTCAGGCCACAGCTTCCTCTTACCGTTGACTGTGTTCTCCAAGGTCAGATTGAATCCTTGCCTCTAACAATAAAAATAAAATAAAAAAGCGTGTGGAGGTGCTGAGGAAGAAATAGGGGAAGATGTACATAAATGTCATATACAGCTTGTTTGGCTTTTGGTTTTATCTCTTTGGAAACCCTTGGATTTCCCAGCCTTTTCAGCCTTCTCTACTGCTTTTTTTTTTTCTCTTAACTTCGGCGCTGTGGCTATGTTTGAGTAGAAAGCAAAGCAGCCTGAAATCTCTGGATTTCCATGGTTTTCAGTACTGTGTGATCCTATAGGCTTTGACAACGCGAGTGCTGTAGTGTTCTCCCACCTACTAGGTTAGGTTAATGGATCTAGCAGTAGGGATCCTTTAAAAAACCTTTTGAATTCACAACGAGCACCAAACTCCAGTAGACAGCTTCACACCGTGCCTTCTCTGCTGTACTGCTCTGGTTTCATAAGTTAATTAGGCTTTATTTTTTCCCCTCCTTTACAAATGCTTTCTTGGGAGGGTGTCCTCTTCAAAACATCCTTTCCAGCTTTACTTTTTCTCATCCCTAATATGAAGTAGGGTTGAAAAGAAAGGCAGCACTGTTGTGAGTCTACTCACTTCATGCAGAAGTGGAAAAAGGCAAAAATACATCACGTAAATAATCCTGACTTGTTAGCCAGGGAAAGAGGAGTTGCAGAAGTTCTGTTTTCTGTGTTTATTCATGTTCTCTCAAGCACTCAGATACCCCAAATGATCTGAATTATGCTACGAGAATGTCATACTGGAAATGTTTTTCAGTACATTAGCAGTTCTTTGGACTGGTACTCCTCGTCTGGACAAGTCATGTATAATATAAGAAATGATTTGCATCTTGGAGGCAGATTTGCCTTGTCTCCATCATAGCTAATGATTCTGCTTTTATTTGTTTAAAATAAACAATATTTTATTGCAAAAGTGGAAGGAGTTATTTTGTGATGATTTATCTGTAATTCTTATCACTACAGGTGAGTGAGAGGAGTACTCAAATGTATTTCTTGCTATAATAAAACAAATATTTTTACAGGTTCTCATTAGCTTGGTAATAATTTTTCGTAGTGGTATATGAAATCCAAGCACTTCTTCATGAGTTCAAAGTATTTGTGAATCAAAGAAAGGAGGCTTAAATTGTGTTAGATATGATTGGACTTGCAGGCTTAAAGTGAACTTGTTCCAAAATAAAAAGTGCACTAAGAGTTAGCTAGACCCTCCACCCCGCCCCCCCCTTTTTTAAAAAAAAAAAAAAAAAAAAAAAAAGTATTAAAGGATTCTTTTCAAGCTTTTCTGAAGTTTCTTTTCACGGGGAGCACTAACTGTGTTACTAATGCAAACCAATTCCTGGTAGGCAATCATCCCAATTTGTTTGTCAAACTCTATCAGTCCCAGGCTGTGGTTTCACTCCAGAAGTATGAGCTTGAGATACCAACTGTTACTGAAACGCCAATTGGGTTCAAATTGCTTTTCCTTTACACAGAATGTGTTCTGGCCAAGCACTTTGCTGTAACTCCTTAGAAATAGGTATGTACTAATTTCCAAAGTGCCGCAGTTTTTAGATGACATTGGGTAGCAGAAATAGGCAAAACTCCTTCTTGGCTTCATATTCAGCGTTAATCAAATGATAAAGAAACTAAAGCTTGTAATTTGCAGATTTGTCAGTCCATATAGCTAGCTGTTTGTGTTCGTGTGGAAAGTAGCCACATTTCTTTGATGGTGCTGTGGCATTAGAAAAATCACGATAATGATTTTAAAGCTGGTGTGCCTTTTCAGGTACCTTTCCAGATCATATAAGCTTCATAATATTCTCTGGAATTAGCATAATCAATAGATTTCTGAACTAAATTGATCTTCGCTATTTAAGGATACTGTATTATTTTGAAGATGGGTCTTTGAAGACCACGTCTGTGATGGAGGTGGCGATCCTGACTTGGTGGCGGAGCTGAAGTTCTGCTGTGTGCCTGGGGGAGGCTCTCCAGACCTCCTTTGTGAACTGCCGTGCTTTCCTGCACTTGCACTGCTTCTTCCTTCGGTACAAAATGAGTTTTTGAAAATGGACAAATGAATCTTCTGCTGTCGTCTAAACTTAATTAAAAATCCATACCGCTAAGAAATTTGTGCCGTATTTTCCCTATATTCAGAATGAACAGTTTACTTATAATGACTATTTCTAACCAAACTTTCTATGTAACTGAATTAATTAAGTCCTAGGAACAGATTATATTAGGGGAAATTAAGCTTTAAGTAAGCAAACCATTAACAATTATGATACTAAATTGCCCGTGACACAGATTGGTCAGGTTTAATAGCATAAAGTGTTTTCAGCTTGTGAGAAGTAAATTGCAGAAACCAACCTAGGCGTTCTTTACATCTGTGCGTGGTGTACAGATCCTCAGATGGTCGTTGCAAAAGAAGAGCTCCAACAGGTAGGCAAAAGAAACACCATGGATAAAGCATTGACAGTGCTTCTCCGTGAAACAAATCCAGGTTTTCCTTCTTTGCTTCCTATGTTACCATAAAATGAGGAACCCTTTTCTGGTAACAGCATAGAGTTGAGTTCCCAACCTTGTTAAGTAGCATGATGTAGTTTGAGTTACACTTAAGTTTTTTAGTCTTCTGTGGAATCTGTCCTGTTTTAAAAGAAGCATATACTTGTTTCTTCTTGTGGTTTTGGAGCAAGCTTTGGTTTCCATTGCAGAAACTGGTCCTAGTGGTCATCATCAGAGAGCAAGCTCATTAATGATTCCTTTGTACTTTTTTCTTTTTCTAAGACAAGCTGTTTAAATATAAGCTGTTGATACATAAAATGGTCTTTCTTTGGAAACGCTTCTTTGCCTGTCTGTCAACATCATCGTTATGCTCAGCCCTTATTTCTATATGCTGGAAATATTACGTGTTTGTATTTTGGGATGTGGTATTTTAGTAAGAAATATCTTTGCCTTGAAGAAATGCCAGAATAGTTATGCAAACACAAAACCACCTCGGTTACCATCCTCAGCTGTTAGCATAAAGAGTGAAATCACGCTCACCTTCCTTTTTCTAATCGGAAAGTAGTGGGAAGCACTTTATAAAAAAGAAAAATAGCAACAAACTGTTTTCTTGCCTTTTGTAGGCAGTAGTATTGAGATCGCAAGCATCTGGTCTGCAGGTTTTAAGTTCGCTTTCCAGCAGGACAGAAGTTATGCACTGCAAAGGAGCTTTCAACTTAAGAGTATTTCAGTGTATTTATGAGAAAATGATTTTGGCCAGCTTCTGTACCAAGACACAATGGGTATTTGAAGTAAATATGATAATAGAAGGTGTTATTGAGCAATAGGAATGCTCCAAGGAGTAACTCGTTTTGCATATATTCATGATTTTTGGAAGGTGGCTATTGCTGGGAGGAGAGGTTTATGCTAATAATGCCATATCATGCAGTTTATTAAGAAGAAAAAAGAAAGATGCCTTAAGTGAATTTGCTATCCACTAAAAGCTTTTGTACCTGAAATGCAGATTTCAGTTTGGGTTTGGAATAAATTCAGATACTTCGTGAAAGAGTTAATTTCCTGTTGTGGTGCTGAGATTGATAGGCAGAGGAAATAGGAGGTACCTGGAAAGACCTTCTGATTCCTAATATTGCAGAAGTTGCCTTTCTGTTGGCTTGCCTCCCCTCTGCTTTGTTATTTTTAACCAGGCTCCCTAATCTTTCCTTTTGCCTCTAACCACCTCCCAATTTCCTGTTCGCTTCTTCCCTCTGTTTTTTGTCCAAAATACTCAGTTGTTTTTCACTTCTCTGTGCAGTTTGAGTGGATTGCAGGGGAGTGAGTTAAGATGAATGCCATAGCTGTTTTTACAGTATCTATTATCTTCTGTATTTCATGCCTTTTCGCTGCTCTGGGTGTAAGTTACTTATTCGAGGAGATTTTGGTGTGAGAATATTGTTTGGATATAGGGGCGTGAGTTTTGAACTTCATAATGCTGTGCCTTGGATTGCTGTGGATACAATAATTACAAACATTCTGCTTTAGCTCTTTAAAACTTCCATGTTGTAATTTTTTTGGACTGGTGTTTTCTCCAAGGTGGTTTACATGCGCTGAAGGCTATTCCTTGAATGTTGTTGAGGAGAGAACTGTTACTTTTTTAGGTGGTAATTTTATTTTTTGAGGGGGGCGTATGTATGATTTAAAATAATGTGAAGTAGTAATTTGCTTTCTTTTCCCTCAGAATATTTCAGCACTTGTTCTAAACAGTGTTCAAAACGTTAATTAACCTAAGTAAAGAACATCTTTCATTGTAATTTTTTATCCCAGCAAGAATGCATGTTAAATATGTTTGCTTTTCAGTAACTAATAGAAGGTATTTGCTTTTCTTTTGCAGATTGCATTCTCACAACACAGCAACTTTATGGACCTGGTACAGTTCTTTGTGACGTTTTTCAGGTACTTTTCATTTAAGACACCTAAATGTTTCTTTTTTAGGAAAGATCTTTGGTTTTTGTTTTTCAGTACAGTGGGTTTTGTTGTTTTTCTTTTTTTAATTAAGCGTCCTGCTTACATGACAGCCTAGAAAATGGAAATTTCTGCTATGTTTAAAGCATTTAATTAGGAATTATATTCAGAAAATTGTCTACCCGCCTTTACGGATGCATCTTGTCTCGTGCTTGTAAAGAAAGGGAGGTTAGAGGAAGGTGGGAGGCTTTCTGTAGTGCAGAAGTTATTCTCAAAATGGTGTAAGGACACCTTTTAAGTCCCTACATCATACGAATCCAAAGTGATCTAGAGGAATTGTAGATATTCACACATCGTCAGGCACAACATATAAATTAAAGAATCGATTTTGCAAAAAGTTAGACGTGGGCTAATTTCAGGCTCTGTAGGTCTCACATTTTGATTTCAAACTGAACTCGGAGAAGTTTGCTCGTATTTATCTTGACATGATTTTAACACAGCCGAAGCCAAACACCCTTCTGTCACTCATGAACTGCTTGGTAAAGTTCATTTCTCGGTGTGAAGTAAATTGATGTTTCTTTAGGAGTGAAACCCACAGAAGAAATTTTAGTCCTTGTTTCCTCTTCCATCCTCCAAAACACCATATCCCTAACAAAGAGGTTAAATGTCCCCTGAAGCACAGCAAGCCATCTCTTTAGGGCTTCATGATCCAATGTGTTAGCCTCTATTTTAGGAACTGTTACTACTCCAGAAATATAAAGCAATTATTGCTCCACAAGTATAAAAACAATAATTGATCAATAATGAAGACTCCCACGGGAGAGATAGACATGTCTAGATCTTACAAACTGTTTTAAACTAGGCACTATTATGCCCATTTTGAAGTGAGCGATGTGAATAATATCTTGCTTTAGATTCCATGCTAAATTTAATTAAAGCAAGGAGCTCCAGATGGGTCCTTCAGACGAGTAGTTTGTATTAAATGTTGTCTTTTAGCATGCGGTTTTTACACCGTGGAGTGTGCTTTAATACAATCCCAGGTAAACACAGGGTTGGAGCTGCCACCTCGCTTCCATTGATATGCTATAAATGTTTACCCCTGGATCAGGCTTAAGGGCTTGTTCTGCTGAATCCATTGAAGTCAAGGTCTCTCCTAAAAATCTTTGTGGCAGCGTAATTACTTACAAGGAGAGCTAATAGCTAAGTAGCTGGTTGTTCAGTTCCTTTTTAATGGCACATGATTGATCCGTGCTTTACAAACTAGTCATTAGTTCTTTATAGACCCAGGTCCACCTGCTTATGAGAGTTTGAAGCTCTTCACTGTGAACAATTCCTCCGATTCTATTATTAGAAGAGAACCATGGTTTGAAGTAGAAGATACACGTGCTAAATATCTCGGTGAGCACATACAGATGAAAATACAGAAGTTAGGTAAACTGCAGTCATTTTCCTTCCCTCTTTCACTGCTGTCACCTGGATCTCCTTGAGAAGTAACGTTGCAGCGTTACTTAGCTCACATCTTCACATCCCAGAGGAGTAAGAATGTGTGTATTAGGGAGAAGACAGTTTACTGGTGTTTTCCAGCCACACATTTATAATACATTAGAAAGTCTTTGATTCTTCAATTGTAACTACTGCTAAGTTCCTCCCCATATATTTCAATTTACATTCACTCTACCTTGCTGAATAACCAGTGTAGTAGAACAGCATGATTCATCTCTGCTGTTTGGACAGGTAAAATGATTGAAACTCTTGTATTTTTAATGCTCCAGGGTACATTTCATAATCACAGTTGAATCCAAGTTGAAGTATAAATAAGTAATATCTGATAGCCCCCTGTGATGCTAATGAGATAGAGGTGGCTGAAAATTCACACGCTGAGTAGAGGCAATGAAAATGCTTTTTGCAAAGCTCCAAGGCCATTGCTAAAAGCACCTTTGAGATACAGATTGCCTCTGATGTGGAAACTGGGATACAGTCTGCTTCTCTGGATGCCATGGACACAAAACCAGACTTTGTTCTGTTAAATGAATGCTTAGAATGGCTTTGTTGTCATGTTTAAGAGTATTGCCTCATTTTGCCATTCTGCAAGTAACATTTGAGTAAATTCTCCTGTGCTGGTGATGATGTGGCACATTTTCCATCCCACAGAAGCCACCCTAGGTGCTTTGTTGTAACCCCATCCTAAACATGCTCCTCTGCTGTGCTACCAGAAGGAACAGCTGTGCCTTGAGGTGCATGGGGAGCCATGCAAGGAAATGGGAGTTTTAGGTTCTCTGTTTGCTGACATTTGTGATGATTTAGGCCAAGCAAGTCCTTCCAGTAGGCACTGGAGTGCAAGCTGCATTGCATATCTCCCGTGCTGCTTAATTTATGGAGCATCACAGGCTCTTGCAGAACCCTGACTCTCCGTGTGGCTCACAAAGTTACAGAGCAGCCAGGAACCTGGCAATGCTTTTAAATGGCATCATTTAAAAGTCAGTGTGGAGCAGGACAAAACGACTGCTGGATTCGATTTCCATTTAAGAGCTCTGCTGCTTTGGGTCAGAGGGGGGGTGTGCATCACATTTAGAGGTGCTGGTACACTCCTGGGGCTCCTTCTGGAGTCAGTGTTCAGCTCTATGGCTGAATATTGCCATTATTTTATTTTGCAACACAATAATTTCTTATTTTAAGCGAAGGAAATGTCAATGGATAAAGGTTGGGTAGAACAGTGAAGTTGCAGGGTCATTAATATTGCATTATAATTGGAGCTGTAGGAGAAATGATATTATAACCATGGTTGACCTTTGTAAATCTAAATGAATTGCAAGCAAACGGTGTTTTTCTCTGTTCCCTTCCCCTTGCTTTCCATAATACAGCTCTTTATTATAAAATTCGTGCTGCTTTATTTCGACAGAAAGTCTGAGCTATTTTGACAGTCTCTAGTAAATGTTTGTGTTAGTATCAGTGCTTCTTCAACTTCCAAAAATCCCTGTATGCCATCACACCAATCTATAATATGGATTTTTCACCAGTGTATTTTTCACCAGTGTACTTCTGTGTACAAAAGTCATGAAAATATCAGTGGCTTTCTAAAGTCCTATTGCTGACCAGTGATCTTTTTTCATCCTTTCTGTTCTTCTATTTTAAAAAAGTGCATCTGAATTTTGTCTGTGCTTCTCTGCTCTGTTGGCTCTGTAGAGACTTATCAGATAAATATTTAAGATTGATTTGAATGAAATCAGGATGGAGAGCGTGTGTAAGCACCAGAAGAAACAGCAGACAGGAGCAGAAAGCACGGCTTCTATTCTAACTGGTGACAGATTTGGTTGTAAAGCAGCTGAGGATCGCGCATGTAACCCCTGAGCATCACAGACAGCTTGTCAGGAGGACACCCTGTGCTCCAAAACCAGGACTATTATTAGTGTAGCAGCCCTAAGAAACTCAAAGCAAGGAGGCGGAGGCATTCACCAACTTGCCTAAAAAGTCTGATGAGCAAAGTAAGCAAAACTTCAAGGCCAAGCAGCCCTGCCAAAGACGCTGTTGAGCCCTACATGGTGTAAAAGACCTAAAAACCAGGCTTGCTGTCTCCAGGAAAGACGCCAGGATACACAGCAAGGACCTGACAGCCAGCATCCCCTGTCCTCTGTGAGGGACAGAAGTGATGTTGGCCAGCTCAGCTGGCCACGTGCATCTGCTGGTTTTGGTTGTGAGAGCGTGAGAGGGTATCATTGATTTTCTGTGGGGTTTTGTGAATTGTAATCCCCTTCCCCTTCCATAAGATCGCACACTGGGCTTTGTTACATTGATTTGTGATCAATGTTCTGTATTGTGTTTCTGCTCTGTGTCCTCGTGCACAGTTCACCCTGTTTCTTGTCTTTCTTTCTGTTCCTTTCATATTTATGCTTGGAACATCCTCCATGGGGTTCTCACTGCTGCCTCCCTCCAGCCCTTTTGTAGTCTTACAACAAGGTAGAGATAAGGATCTCTTTCACAAATGGGAAAAAGAAGTTCCAAGTTCTGTGTTTTCACGGTGTCACAGCATGACGTGAACACTTGTGGCCCTTACCGATGTCTGAATATCAAATTGTATAATTTCACTTTGGTGTGAATAATTGGACTTTGAAGTTTTCCTGGTCAGAAAAACTTCAGAGGGAGCAGTATTTGTCTCCATATGACAGTCACGCAGGTGGGTTAAGGTGCTGTATATCATTTTTTCCAGCTGTAAACATTTGCCCAATGTTTTTAATAAGCAGGAATGGCCTGTTGCAATAACTCAAACCTGGAGTCACGCTGCAGCTATTTTATTTACTCTTTTTGCTTATTAAATAGTTTATTTCCTCACCAGAAAGGGTATTTCTAAATAAGTGCCTAAAATACAGTCTGAGTCACCTTTTATTTCATGTCAGGAAAAGGAAGAGATTGGGAAAATCTGAAAATTATTTCTAACGAAATAGACATAAGCACTCTGGGTTTTAAACCTGTTGACGCAGTGGGGCTTAGCTTATAGCTTTCGAACTTAATTTAGGTTTCTGTGTGTTGTGTCCAAGCTCTTACTCTGGTCAATGCAGGTGATAGACACCAAAGACCAGTTCCCAGACATCGGTGTCTACTTCAGAGTGAGGCACGTAGCTCTCAGCAGTCATTCATTTGACCACATCCCATGAGTTGAGCGAAGAAGATGACCAGGTCAGTCAAATAAAGAACAGGGGAACTGAGACTAGAAGGAGTCTATAGGGCCAGTGCCATGCTTCATCCCTGGTCCCACTTGTAGGTACAATCTGCTTGGACATCCCTGCCATCAGAGTAGGTTGTTCTCATACCTGAAATTAGTACAAGGAGAAAAACTTCAAAATAAGGGTCAAGAAAACATTATTTTCCACTCCAATTTCATCATGACCCTCGGGATTTTTGGTGTGTTTACTCAAAACTCCAGCTTTTAGACTTGCATGATGACTTTTTCCCTTTAATTAAGAGTATGCCCTTAGTGAAAAAAGCATGGAAGGGCTTGCAAATCTGAGCCCTAAAAAGCTCAATAAAAAAAAATAAATAAAAAATCAGGAATATATTGATGCTTGCTTTCCAATAAGACCTCAAAACTGTAGTTAAACTGATCCCACGACAGTGGTAGCTACCATGGTTTTTATAGGATGTCGGGTTGGTTGTGCTAGAGAGTAAGTAGATTTAAAAAAAAAATAGACATGAAAGAAAAAATATCACCTGCCGCAAATAAATAAGGCGGGCTGTGGCTTGTTAAACCTTGCTGCTATCTTCAGCAGAAAGATAATGTCATTAGTCCCTAGATCGGGTCTGTTGGTTTGCTGCTGGCTGCAGATAGCTGCTTGGCAGAGGCCGTCGGCGCAAACCCTGTGCGTGCAGTAATAAGAGGCATTCAGCCAGGCTGGTCTTGCCTCGCATCATTATATGGTCAATCCCTTCAGCATTTTGTGTTTGCTCCAATTATTCGGAGCTTTAATGCGTTGAGTAGTCGAAAATGGGTCCTACAACTCTCCAGCACATTAAAAGTTTCTTTTGGATAGCACTTAAATAGCTTCCAATTTATCAAAATAATTTGGGATGTGTTTCTAGTAATCACTGCAGTGCTTTCTGAAATTATTTAACGACCTATATGTGTTAAAGCATATTAGTATTCGAGCTGCTGTATATTTTGGCATTTAAAACTGCCATTTTTACTAGCAGCTCTGATGTTGATAAACATTGTAGGAGAGTTTAATAATTGGGCCCTAATATGCCAGATGGATTTTCTTCTCTCTTAGTGAGAACGCATCAGAGCATAGTGCTGATGAAGTTTTTCCAGCCGTTTAAAAATGCAAGTGTGCTTGTTTGGAGACTTTTACGGGTACCTGGAGTGGAGGGAGTATCCTTTCTGCTATGGAAAGGAGCTTAAGAATGAGGTATGAAACCAGACAGGGTGGTTAAGTTCACATTTCTGTACCAGGGTGGAAATAACCTGTGGCATAAAGAGAGTGGGAGGCTTATCAGCAAACGATGAATGCATTTGTTGAGGCCAACTGACGGGAGATTACTTACAACCATCACTCATTTATTATACTTAAGTAATTCTTAATTATTTATTAAATTAATAAGCTATTTATCAAATTGAAAATTATCCATAAGATGCTAACGTAATTTCTCCCTTGATTGCAGCATAAATGCTGCGTAAGGGATATTTATAGCTCTCTAGGCCAATGAAAGCTGAATTTGGCTGAATCCAACCCATATGATTTCAAATTTCAGCCCATCTGAGTTTTAAATTTCCCTGGGATGAAAAGAAAAAATCTCAGAGAGTCTTAGCTGTCTCTAGAGGGCTCCTTTTCCTTCCAATCTGGTTTCACATCAGAGTTTTTTGGTGTCATCTTTTTAGGTTGCTGAATATGCTGCTTGGCCTCTTACCTGGTATTTGCAGGGGTGCCTACAGACTGCACTGGGATGTAACGAGCCCAAGAACATTTCTGTCCCCTTTACCTTTTTTTTTCAGAGCCACGGATGAGGAGAAACGATACAAAAGCGTTGTTTGAGATGGGAGGAGATGTAGGGAGAAGACTTGAATGAGCAGTGAATTGCAGGGATGAAGGAGGCTCTTGGTAGGCAGTTATTTTTGGAGAAGAAAGAAACAGAAGAAGGTAAAGCAAGTCCTGCAGCAAGGTTTATTTTAAAGCCATTTTTAAACAGATCTATATTCATAGCTGGTAGAGAGAGCGTTGAGGCTCTCCAAGAGAAAGGAGGGCACAGCACGGCGTTGGGCTGGGACTGCCAACTGTAGGCTTCCACTCCAAATCATTTTCCAACACAGCTCTCGTTCCACCCAGCTGTTTCCATCCACTCCTTCCATATTTACACAGTCGCCTTCAGAGAGAAGGTCTGGAAAAAAAGCTGGTTTCAAGCTACTGACAAGAGGACGGCTCTTTTTAACTTCTTTCTTGATGGGTTAGGCTGAGAAAAGGCAGCAGATAGATCTTGACTTGCCTCTACCCCTGGGGTCCTTCCAGCAGATGATGTAGTGCAGCGGGGCGAGCAGGCGCTGCGCTTTATTTCTTCCCGAGTGTTGCCAAGGGGAGGTTGTGCAAGGGGGGAAATATATTTCCGTAGTGCTTTTATGGCTTTTGTGGGTATTTGCTGCCTCCTTGTGACAGTACAAAGATGCATGGTGCAGTTCCTCTGAAATACAGGCCACTGTGGTGAGCATTTTAGGAGGAGTATTTATTGGTCGTTAATTGTTAATTCCTCTCTGTGCTTTCTTCAGAAAGTCTTGGCTGGGATGCCAGAAGCAAGGCAAGTGGCAAACCAGTGAAAGACTCTGGCATTTGTCTGGAAGTACACATTTCCTAAAGGGAATTGAATATGAGGATAAAGACAATCCTCTTAATTCTCCACTCCCTGGCTTTCTTCTCCAAGGGAATAAATTAATATGGAGAGAGAGGTGTGTTTACAGCTTGTTGAGGTCACATTTCTCCTAAAGAAGAGCTCAGTAGGTTTTGAAGTGTATCTTCAGTTTGGTGTGCCTGTTCCTGGCCTGATAGATGGAAGGGAATGGAGCCCGTACGTCTTGTAACAGCCACCCACAAAACGGTGGAGATCTCATTCACTGTGCTGCCTGTGCGTGGCACACAACAGCCCGGGTTTATTTGTATGCTCAGCCTCCTGAGAAACTCCTCCTGTGGGGTAAATCTGGCTGAAATGGGTCTTTATAGCACACTGGCAAAGCATCTGGCTCTGTTCCTCTGCCCTTTGGACTTCCATCTCATTTCCTCAAGTAAAGAGGTAGCAAGGAGGTAAAATGGGATACGCTGTGGCAGTAGCTGTTGTCTCTAAAATGTTTTATCCTGAAATGAAATCGTTGCTCGAGTCACGATGTGTTGCCCTTTGGTATCATGTTGGCAGCCTGTTGTGGGGCTCCTGCAGGTGCTCGAATATTGACGTTTTTGTGGCCAGATTAAACATGCAGCCAGGACGCTTCTCCCTCCTGCCTTGAAGATTTTGTTTTATCTCCCCCCTTCCCTTGCACGCCGGTGCTGAATTTTTTCTGCAAACAAAACAGACAAAAGACAAAAGGTTTAGCTTGTGGTCCTAGCTGCGCTAGCTTGGCTTGGATGCAGTTGGGATTTTCGTTCTGCGGGGAGCACTGGCTTTGGGCCTCAGAGATAAAGTAAACATTTCACCTTAGAAAGAGTTAGTCCCTTTGTGGAAAAGGGAGTTTATAAGAAGAGAAAAGCTTCCTGAAGCCATTGAGTCAGTGCCGTGGCGTTCATGCTGCGGGGAGCTAACGGGAGTCCCAAGACAAATGTGGGTACTCAAAAATTTTGTTAGTCCATCATTCACTTCTGCCTGTTGAAGTGTGGTATGAGTGGAAATCCATCTCATCTAAGTGTGACCTTGTCCAGGAGAGAAATACTATTTCCTGGTGGCGCAGCCAGTCTGCTCTTGCATTTAATGCAGCAGTAGGGAGCTTGAGGAAAGAAAAGGAAAGCTGAAGGTATGACATCCTTAATCATCAGTAATGCATGTTTGCTTCCTTACCGAAATAGCAATTAAAGATTTAATGTGTGTGCTTTAGTGGATGGCACATTGTTCTTTACTACAAAGCTCGACAGTAATCCAGTGCCTCTCAAAAGGGAAAATAAAATAATCATTGAAAGTGCTTGTCTAAACTGTTTGTATTTGCAGAAAAATGACCATGCTTTTACAGTGAACAAATGTCAGATTTTAATATTTAGATAAAGTGTGAGGGAAGTGATTTGGAATATGCGTCTCGAAATGAAAAAGGCCAAACTAATCTCTCCATGATCCTGCTTAAATTTATGAAGAAATAGGCACCGCAGGAGTCTTTAAAAGCTGTGCAGACATTTTAATGCTGAAAGTCGCACGAGTGCCAATTTTTTAATTTCACATAGTATATGATAGGAAGACGTACCTCTGTATATATCCAAGCCTGAAAAATAAAATCACAGCGCCTAAAATCACAGTGCCCCGTGAGCGCTCGGTGCCTGATCACACGCAGTTTTCATAATATATAGGCTATGGATAATGATATGTAATCAGGAACGGGCCCTCCTTTCTCATCTCAGGGAACAGCTCTTGCTGTCTGTCCTTTTTTAGTGATTAATAACTCTGCCAAGCCTCTGCACTGCTCTCTGCTAAAGAATTGGCCATCGGAGAGGGGGACTCCTGGTTGCGCGAAGGACGAGGCGCACGGCCCCTTGTAGCTCATCTAAGGCAAACACTTAGGAAAAGAAGGGGTGAAAATGGAAATGGAGGGATGAAATACCATCAGTCGTCATCAGTTGTGGTCTTTCAATCAAGGGCACATCCAGAGGAGGGCACTGGGGTTGCAGTAAATGGATAAGGGGGAGCACGCTGGAAGCCGCGGTGTCGTTCGGAAATAGGAGGCTTGGGGATCTGCGAACGGGATGGATGCTTGGAGGCAGAGCTTTGTTTTGTGTTGAAGGCAGGGAGCACTGAGTGGTCTTTTGGCTGTAGCAGACCTTCTGTGTCTGTGGTCTCCATTGGGAGCCCCAAAATGATGAGAGCTGAACCTCTCCGAGACACATGGTCGTTCCCGGTCATCCCCCTTTGGACACTCAGAGCACTGCAAGTGGCATAAATGGTGCACTTGGGGAAATAAATCATCTGTTCTGGTTAATCTTCCTATAAGCACACTCTCAAATATACATAAAGAGCATGAGGAAGAGACTTCTGGAGACTTTTTCTCTTCCCCATCAGCAGGGTACTTGAGAAGAGAGGCTTTTTGCTGGGGTACAGTCATACAAAAGGATAAATTTTAATCTAAGCCTGTGTGCCTTGAAGTTGCTTGTTAAGTATGCAGTCCGATAAGATCATAATTGTCAATAGTAGGTTTTTATTATTATGATAACTGCTTTTTGTTAAATCTGCTTTTTTGCATTTTCCCTAGAAGATGATAAACCTATTCATCCTTTTGTTCCTCTTTAGATTTAAGCAAAGCAATATAGATTTGGGGAAATCAAGAAATGCCTATAGTTCTGCAAGAGCCAGTTAAAAAGAATCCAACTACTATACACCTTATCTTATTTCTGCAATTTTGAAATGCAAAAAAAAAATCAATTTTCTCTGCCTCTTTCAAGGCTTTTCTTTTGTTGGGTTATCCTCTCGCTTTAAATATTGCCAAAGATAGTAAATACTGGCTCTTCCAAAACGATTAAATCTTCCTGCCTTGCTGTTCCGATTCCCTAGTGAGAATTGGTGGATGTCGTATAAGGAGGTCAAATAGGTAACTTTGGATCAATGTTTCTCTAAAAATAGATGTACATCGTTCCTCACCAGGTGTCATGAGCACTGAACTGTGCAAAGCATTTTGCACTGCTGTATTATCTTTCATCAAAGTACCTCTAAGTATTATGTGAACTTTTAGTCTAGTTTTTTGATTTGCTAGTTTTGCAGCTGCCGTTATGTTATGAACAAGGACAATAAGATATTTATTTTCTTCTCTCCTTTACAGTTGCTTCCTGTCTTTGCTCCTGGTGGCAGCTGTGGTTTGGAAGATTAAACAAAGTTGCTGGGCATCACGAAGAAGAGAGGTTAAAATGACAAATTTGAATGCTATCTCTTAAATGGCTTTTTTATAGTTCTCTTGTATTTTTTCGTATATGCATAGTATTAACCTTCAGTTAAGGATAAGCTCCACTAATCTGTAAATGCTTCTGTTTAGGCATTGATAATAGTGTACTTTCTATTACAGTTTCAGTGACAAATGATTCTATTTCCTGAATGTGCAATTTCTGTGAAGCACAAAAAATAGGGGTGAATACCCTCTGTTCCCAGAACTCAGGTTCTAGACAGTATAAATACAAAACCTCGGCAAATTAGGAGACTCTTTATTTAGATCTGTTTTCAAAAAAGAAATATCTGTTGCAGTGCTAACCGTATTAGTTCACGCATTCTTCTTTTCACCTAGCTGTGGACCAGCTTCCTAACTTTCATGTGTTTGCAGTGTATAACAAATTAATACTATAACCCCCCCCCAATATTGTTCTTCCTTGATCGTTCCTGGTGCATTTGGTGATTTTTTTTTCACCACCATTTCTCCTTCTCAGCCATCATTGCACATCACACCCTGAGCACTCAGGGTGATCAAGATACAACAGCCAACAAGTTGTGGCTCAGTAATGTAAAGAATGTGTCCTTTCTCATTTTTTAATCACAAATTCAGAAATGAATAGTAGAGCGAGCCATGTTTGTGGAGAAGCAAGCCCTGTGTGCTGCAAGGCAGATGACCGTAGCACATTCCCGGGGTTTTCACGCTGTGCCAGGCACTAAAACCATGTAAGGCAGAGCCCTGTATCATGTGCAAATAAAGCCAAGGTTAGGCTGGGCTGAGCGTGGCTGGGATTATTTTTAGCTTTGCCTTGTGCTGTTTTCTTGTATGCAAAATAAGAGTAGCTAGACTTTATTCAAGTGAGTCCATGTGCGATTTCCAAATGTGATTTTCTGTACCTTATCACCTAAGATGAGTTATCTTTCCCTAGGGGAGAAACACAACATACCCCCAAATCCAAATGCAAGAAGTGAGATCTTCCCATTCCCATAACTTTTCCTCCCAGTCGATCTGCTGGGATGAAGCTCTTGGCAGCTGCAAGCACCCATCTGCGCAACTCTTTTATTCAAGGGCATCTGATTCATACGTAGCAGTTGATCAAGAAGATTCTGAGGATTAATTTCTACAGAAATGAAGTCCTGTGCAAGTGCCCGTTTCTTGCATACCTTCAAGAATCTGTATCTGGTTTTACTTCCAGTGCAATAGTGGGAACAGCATAAAATAACTCAATCTGTGGTTCTCATTTCTTGTAAGAAAGCAGGATGATGGCTGATTATCTCTTCTCCCCTTCTTGCTCTTTCTGCTTCAGATAATTTTGCTCTTACTCGTGAACTAAACTGCATAATCTAACCAGTGTTTTCAAACAGATAACCCTTCATCTTGGAAATCATCTAAGTCTTCGAGGCTTTTTGTGTTCTCTGTAGGCAGATAAATTTTGACCACCATGCCTATTATTTTCTTTCTCACTCTTGGCAAGAAAGTAAGATGGAGTCAGCGTAATGTTTCCTGCTGGCTCCTGAGGTTAAATGTTATCAAGGAATGCATGAGAAAAATAGATGGAGAAATAAATACTGTGCTTTTGAGCTCGGTTAAGATATTTTTAGCAGTGGCCTAAATGAAAAATTCCTCTATAAATTACATGTACTTCAAGTATGATACATCTTTTAAGAAAAAAACCTGGAGTGCTAGCAGGGTACTGGCATGTTCTAGTTTATTTAAACTTGGTTTACATGTGTGGCTATTTGAGAGGCAGCTCATCAGTACGTTCTTTTCCTGGCAGATTCCTGTCTGGCACCACTGTCCGTCTTGCTCCTTCTTTACATCCAATCAATCTTATCTTGCAGTTCATAGGTCTCCCTTACTGCGTTCCTCTGTTGTTGGAAGTAGTTGTAAACTTGGGGAAACTCTTTTAAATTTTTACCATGTCATCGATTAAAGAAAATAATAAAGACTGCCTCCAGAAATGAAAGCCTGCTCAAAAGATCTTTTGACTTTTCGGTAGTATCTAAGATGATTTTATGTCTCACAGTGTTCTTTTCACACAGACTCTCAGTAAATCTCATCAAGGCTCCCTTTAAACACTAGTAGTTAAAATAACAATTAACAGCAGTTAGCTACACTGCAAGTTTTAAGCGTACACAAGTTTGCCACTCTGTTTAAGGATGGTCTTGAAGCACGTGATTTTTAGGTTTGCCATTTCTCCTTCATTTGGAAGCGCCTGCGTTCCTTGTTCTGTTTACCCTGACAAGAGCCTTGGGTTACAGAGTTTGCAGACTGGCATGGGGAAAACAAATTTTGATAGAATCATTGAATGGTTTGGGTTGGAAGGGACCTTAAAGACCATCCAGTTCCAACACCCTGCCATGGGCAGGGACCGCTGCCCCCAGCCCCATCCATCCTGGCCTTGGGCACTTCCAGGGATGTTGCAGCCACAACTCCTTGGGGCAGGGCCTCACCGTCCTCATAGCAAAGAATTTCTTCCTAATGTCTAACCTAAAACTGAGCTTTTTAAATTTAAAATCATCCCCCCTTGTCCTATCACTCTCTGCCTGTGTAAAAAGTTGCTCTTCATCTTTTTTATGAGCCCCTGTAAGTACTGAAAGTGCCACATCCACCCATCTCTTGATCGACTGGGCACTCCACCGCTTCCCTGGGCAGCCCCTTCCAGTGCTCGATCACCCTCCCCATGAAGAAATTCCTCGCAATGTCCCATCTAAACCTCCCCTGGTGCAACTTGAGGGAGTTCCCTTGTGCCCAATTACTTGTCACCTGAGAAAAGAGACCAACACCCTCCTTGCTGCAAACTCCTTCCAGGTTGTTGTAGAGAGTGTTGCGATGAGGTCTCTTCTCAGTTTTCTGTTCCCCAGACTAAACAGCCCCAATTCTTCCAGCTGAGCCTCATATGTCATGTTTTTAGTCCCTTCACAAGCTTCATTGCTTTTCTCTCCACACACCTGAGCAACTCAACGTCCTTCTTGTACAGCGGAGCCCAAAACTGAACCGTGGAACTCGAGGTGTGGTCTCAGGAGTGCCATGTACAAGGGGAAGGGGACAAGCACTAGCCAACTCTCATCTAGCACCCCCAGGTCCTTTTCTCCCAGGTAACTTTCCAGCCACTCTTCCCTGACCCTGTGCTGCTGCATGGGGTGGTTAGGACCCAAGCTGAACGTCGTGCACTTGGACTCAGCCCACCTAAGAATCCTTTCCAGAACCCTCTGCAGATCCTTCCAACTCTCAAGCAGATCTATGCTCCTGGCCAACTTCATATCTTCTGAGAACTCGGTAAGGGTGCACTCGATTCTCTCATCCGGATCATTGATAGAAACGTGAAACAAAACTGTTCCCAAAAAATGAGCCCTGGGAAAAGCTGCTGGTGAGCAGCCCCCAGCTGGACTGGACCCCAATTTCTGTGACTCTTTGAGCCTGGCCAGTGCTTCACCCAACAAACAGCACATCTGTCCAAGCCCCGTGCAGGACAACGCAGTGGGAAACGGCATCAAATGCTTTATTAAAACCCACAAGGACAACATCCTTAGCCTTCCTCTCTTCTATTCAGCTGGTCATCTTGTCATAGAAGGAGATCGGGCTACTCAGGCAGCACCTGCCCTTCATAAATCCGTGCTGGCTGCTTCTGATTGCTCAATTGTTCTGTATGTGCTGCATGGTGCACTGCAGCCCTGGCAGGAAATAGTTCTCCAATTTTGACTATATTTTTAGAAGTGGTCAAGTTACGTATACCCGTCTCCCATGGCTTGTGCCATAGTAATTTTGTGCGGCTTCTCTAATCTTAACCCTAAAGGAAGTAGAATATAATGAAATCTGAAGGTAATTCCCAACTATCAATCACTTCTGCTTCCAATATAAACATCGCTCGTGCCCAACTTCTTATCATAGTGCTGGGTGAAAAGTAGATAACTGAAGCTTAATCCAAGACATATATAGGGAAAAAAAAAATAAAAAAGTATTTTGAAAGATGTAGTGGCCAAAATTAGTCCTGCAGTATTGCTTGGCAAATATGCTGGGAGAAGTCATACAGCTGTCTATGAGGTTAGTGGAACAGGGCAGGGAAAATTTATATCAGCATCATTTGGTTGCAACTACATTTGTGCTATTCCCTCCTGAGAAAGCGATGTGCTACAAATCCAGAATCTGCTACAGGATCTTATGAAATATATAAGATCATCCTTACTTCTTTTTCTTTTTTTTTCTTTTCTTTCAGCAGCTAATCCTCTTTGACCAGCTGCTTGCACATGTCAGTGCTGATGTTCCTCAACCTCACGGCTGAAAGGTCTTTTGGGTGGGCAAACATAGCGTAGCAAATGCATAGTTCTGGGAAAATGAGTTTGGAGCACTGAGCAAAAGTTCAGGTCTTGGAGAGTATAAAACCTGACCTGAAGTTAAAATGGGAACAAATTGTGTCTTATCAGGCAGGGAGGAGATGGGATAGTAAATTGTGCTCCAGTGAGCACCAAGTTTAAATATCTTCAGACATCTTAAAGAGGGAGAATGGAAATAAAAAGGCAGCTTTTATAGGAGGCTTAGGATGAAGTGAATGACATTAGGAAATAAGGATAGGATACCTTTCTATTTTGTCTCTGGAAAATTATATGTTAAATGTATCAAGGTGTTCACAGAGAATAATGCACAAAGTACGAGTGCAGCATTAGAAATTGAACATGCCCATCTGCTCTCTTGAATTTTCCGCCTATTGTTTCATCTTAGCAGCCAAATCTTATTCTCTTCACCCTCAGGCTGTTTACTGCTCCTCCACTTTGGGCAAGAAATAGCTCCTGTTAACATTTCCAGCGAAAGGAGCGTGGAGAGCAACTTGGCCAACCCAGCACAGCTGTCGGCGTGAGGGTCAGCTCTGCAGTTCTTCACGTCCCCCTGGGATGTGGTGGGAGCATCAACACCAAGCACACACAGAGACAACTCAATTTAGCTGCCTAGAGCTCAATTCCATCTTTAATGTACATAAAATACCCTACATTTTGCCTCCTTTCTTGCCAGGACTATCCAGGACTGAATGTTTTTATTGTGTCCACTACTCGACTTATTCAGGATGGGTTTGTATATTGATTTACTGCAGGGATTATCCTTTTTCCTGACCTCCTTCCTGAAACTTTTTGCACCCCAAGTGTCTTCAAAATGTAGCAGTGCTTCTGTTTTCACTAGCATCCTCTGCTGTAACATCTGTGAACACTGACTGCCATTTAGGCAGACTGATTTCTGTATGCGTTTTCACAGCTAAGACTTTCCAGAGGATGTGCGCTGTGTGTTATTTATTGTCCTGCCTCTGTTGCAGTCTGCTTCCAGCTCTCATCTGTTAGCATTTCATTCATCTCGTGTCTTGTCTTGTAGAGTGTGATTTAGGGTATCCGTTGTCAAAGAAAAGGATTCAGGACTGGAATATTTTCAAACTGTAACTGGAAATCAGGATCTTCATCACTGCCTAGACTCCCTGATATCAGCCCCGTGCTGGAACATAAAAAGGTCAGGCTATAAATATGCCTGCGTTGGGCAGTGGGCCATCACAGGCACTTTGTAGGGCATGTGAGAAACAAAATGTGCTGGCGATGAACTTTGCTGCTGTGTTCATCGAGCTCCCGGCAGCCGTTTGACTTGTGGACCGTCTTGTTCGATAGCACCGACAGTGCTGCTCAGTGTCTGTCAGCTCGGAATAACGCATGAAGTCGGCGGTGGGGGCTGTAGATGAAACACAGATTGGAGGAGTGAGGAATCACGACAAGCAGATAACTTCTGCGGAGGTCTAGATTGTGTGGTCAGCACGCTCGGATGTCTTATTACGGCGTCAAATGGAAACTCTGTGTGCAATATCTCTTTTTCAACAGTTGCAGGAGATTTGCTTCCCAGATTATCAGTATCCTGGAAAATAGGCTGAGATGATGGTGGTGGTGGTGATTTAACAGCTGCGTGTAAGTCCCCAGTTCCTGCATTTATAAGTAAAGTAATAAACTAGGATCATATTGCTATTTTCTGGAGCTGGTTGTTAGTGTAGCGTGTCCACTCTGGTTTCGGCGATAGCCTGGGTGTTGCAGATGGTTTGGAAAAACACTGCAAGATTCATTTGTTATCTGAAAGATAAGTGAGAGACTAAAGTGTCAGAAATTACTCATTCTGTCCAAGGGAAAACATATTGAGATTTGATGATGCGAGTGTCTGTGAAAAAGAATCATGGAAGAATCACAACGGGACGAGGCTCTACTAAAATATCAGCCGAAGGCACAACACACAGTTTTTGAAACTGGGGCTAAAAAAGTTGAAAGCTGCTTTGTTTTTCTACTGGTTTTAGTGGCAAGAGTAGCAACGCCAGCCGTTTGTTTTGTCTGAAATCAGACTGTGAGTGCTGTTGGAAGGAGCGTTTCTGGGTCAATCCAAATCATGTGGTTGTGGAAACCACGTGGTGACATTCGGCGGCTCGTCCTACCCAGGAGGTCAGATGAAATAATCGTAGCTCTTTCCGCTACCCCCGAATTTAAAATCTATGAATGGGGACCAACTCGTGGAGCCTGTAGGCTTTTTCCAAAATACTGAGTGCTCTCTGCAGCGATCTGTGCGTCTTTGGCCACCGACTGAAGGAAATTACAGCAGAGAGAAGAGATGCCCTGAAGAGGAAAACCAGCCCTAAATATTAATGTGGATAAGAGATTCTGGCTTAGGGGGAATTGGATGGTCTGGTTTTGTTTAAACGTGCTGTTGTCACTTCTGTGCCTGAGCTCGTGTCTGGCTGAACTTGCAGATGGCCAGATTTGGAGCTTTAATTTGTCTGCATTGGATGCCACCGTGTCACAAAGACAAGCACCCAGCCCAACACTTCTCACGTAGGCTTCTTAGGTGTTGCTGCTAGAGAATTAAAAAAGAAGCTGGAGTTGTTTTTCGTATGCCCTAAAAAGAGCTGGTGGACAGGATTTGGGATGGTGGTGTGATAGCTTAGCTTCAGGAGGGCTCAGCATCATTAAAAAACAAACAAAAAAAACACAAAACAATTGTATGTATATCGAATCTGTTGTCATTTCAGACTCCGAGGTCTGTCTCTGATGATAGGAATCAGTGGTACAGGTATCTAATTTAGCGATTTGGGAAACTCGGGGAGAGAAGCAGTGTCGTGTAATTATGCTGGAAGAGCTTGAGTCAATCAAAGGTGTGCTCTGCTATTGTGTAATTATCTGGTGTTGGTGTATATCCCAGTCTGCACGGACTACATGCTTTTGGTCTTTTCGGCAGAAATGATATCTTATTCTTATTAAAGGTCAGCTTTTCTGTGCCCTCCTACTGGGCATGATTATGATAAATAACTTACTTATCTTAATCAGCCCTGGATTAAATATGTTCTGTTATTTCAGCATGAGGCAACTTCCCAGCAGCTTTGCTTTCTGGTTTGTTAGAGTTTTGAAGTGTGGAAATGCCTGTTGAGAAGCATTTGAACATTAATTCTCTCCTCCTCTCTCTTTCAACATAGCCTGCAAAGTCAGTTACAAAACTAATTAGCTAACATTAATATGTGCACTGCTCTAGGGGCTTAAAAACTTAATTTTCAGTGATGATGGAAGTGTCAAAGAAAATTGTTTGTTTGTTGACTTACATGGTAGTTAATGTAATTGTAGCTAAACGCTGTAAATCACTTACTTTTGAAACAATGTGGTCCTCTTCGCAGAATATTTATTTCTTACATCTTTTGTGGCTTTGTTGATGCCCCTTTTTATTTTGTAGGTAGCTCCATTGATTTCTTCCCTTTCCCCCAAGGTTACCAAGGAATTGTAACATAAAGCAAAGGTTCCCACAATGGGATGCACACAAAATAATGTATTTTAAATAAGCATTACCTCTAAATAATGCATGAGCACAAGTTGGTACCAACTGCATAGAAATGCAGCTCTGTCCTGCTGTTGTTGCCACCAGGATTGACACCTTCTCCAAAGCCCCTTGGGAACCCCAGGAGGGGGAGATCCCCTTCGAATACGGGTTGTAGGAAGCCACAAGCTGTAATTTTGGGAGATGTCATTACAGGAGAGCTCTGGGACAGATTCTCAAGACAAGGTTTTCTAGGTTAGTCATGCAGCAGTGTCTGCAAATAGATAGTTAATTTGGGACAAATGGGAGAAGCCACTTTCTGAATTCAAATGAAGCCCCAGTTCCTGCATGTTTTGGATATCTGTAAGCACAAATGCCTGTCTGCCAGTCCAGCCAGTCTGCCCAGTATGCTTTGGAAGGAAGGGAGCACAGTCTGTCCTCTGACCTCAACAGAATCACCACGACTTGGGTTGGTGAGTTACGAGGTCAGAGTTAATAAGTCTCACTGGGAGAAATTTGGTACCCTTTGGTTACGTATCCTCAGCGTATGCAGCGAGACCTCTTGGTGTTTGATTAGATTGCGTTGTGCACATAGTGCAGAGCCTTGGAGGGAACGGGTAAGGGGACTGACTCAATCGAGCACCTTTGCAGAACTGATGCATTTTAAAAGATTGATTGGGAAGGAGGAGACAGCCTTGGTCTGCTTCTGTCACCCTCTCTTTAGCTGTGATCAGGAGGGGATGACCAGGGCTGCTAAATCCATGTTGGAGAATGGCACCTTCAGCATCCTGCATGGCAGAGCTGCACTTCTCAGCATGACATAGGAAAATCCCAAATATTTTTTTTTTCTGCCCTAAATTGTCCTTTTTCTTCTAAATGTCTTAAACAACAAGAGTACGAATCAGTTTCTCTCCTTATCTTCTTCATCTGTTTCCTCTCTCCATGATGCTGGAGCTGTTACTTCCTTAAGACTTACTGCTGGTTGTGAGGTCTCTGGGTTTCAGCCCACTGGACCATTTTATCTTTGCGATACAGATAGGATAACAGCTCAAAACACACTACGTATTTCAGGGTGCCCTGGCTTTTGAAGTTGGCTGTGGACAGCCTGGAGGATATGGCTGCTGATTGTGCTCGTTCATAACCAAGTGGAGCTTGATGTTTTCCATGGTGGGACTGAAATACGGTGGTAGAGATGCCTACGGTTCTGCAGTTGGTTATCATTGCTTTAGCTCTACAGCAGCATCCCAGATTCATTGAGGCTGTAGTATGAATTTTCAAAGGAGGATCCTTAGTTGTACTTTTGTCAGCAAGGTAAAGGACCACGTGGCTTGCTCTGCTGAAATACCTTCAGCAAAAGTGCCTCTGAAATCCAAGTGTTGCCTCCTCTGGATGCACGGAGTAGCTGTGCTGCTAAAACCAACAAGCTGTAGGTGCAGAAGGCTCAGAGTTTCAGAAATACTTGAAGGATTAGATCTACAAATTTGGGGAAAAAGAAAAAAATATATGAAAAAGACTATTGCTCTTTCCTGGATCCCAATTTTAAAGCCACCTCCTTCAACCACAGGCTGGAGTAACGGTGCCACGCGTTCTGCTGATACCTCTGCAGCATTTTGTCCTGTGTCCTGAATCCGTCCTGCCTGCTGGAAATCCTTCGCTTCCTTTCCCATGAGACCCTGCTTGCTTCGCCTTTCCTCTCCCTTAAACCAAGAGCTCATCTGTGCCCGTTGTTCTCTTTGCACACCCATGGTTTTTTTGTTGTGGAGCTTCTGGTTTTTTTCCTTTCTCATCTCGGTTGAAAATTGAGATGAAACTCGTGTAAAAACCCGCCTTCATTACAAGTTATAGATGGCTGGTTCGGATAGCTTTTAAAACCCGTTCTTTATAAGGAGCAAATAAAATCCCAAACCCATGCTTCTCTTCTGGAAAACCTGGCATCTTTTCAGCCTGACAATACCGGAGCCCGATCCTGAAAGGTACCAGAGCCCTGTGCTCATAAAAGAGGCTCCGCAGGGGGCAGTTGCTGAGATTGATGGTAGCAGGACGGTTATACAGAAACCAGGGACTGCTTTATTACTGTAAATAAAATGTTCAGGCTTTTCCTGTCAGAAAACACAGCACAGGTTATATTAGTCAATTAACCTGGTAACCCGGGTGGCTGTTTTTCTTTTGCATGAGCGGCCGTGCCGCTGCGCAGAGGGAATGGTTTTCCTGCGTCCTCGGGTGCAGTGCTCCCGTCAGTCACCCACTTCATCGTGGATTAACTCCATGGGTATGAACATAAATCGCTACTGGGATGAAACTCTTCTTTCCATGAAAAAAATCCACGCAGATGAAAGTTGTGCAGGTTCTCATTTGAAGTTTGTGCTTCCTTCAGTATTAAATGTCCACGGTGTGTTCCCGGACACGCTTTTTAATGTGTTTTTATTATAAGCCTGTCAAACGTTTCGCCTTTAAGATCCTCTTCAGACCAAGGTGATTAAAAATATTCCCAGGTTGTCCTATTAATTGTGTGATCTAGAAGCCAACGCTTTGCTGGAAGAGTATTCAGGTTAATTATTCTAAGACTCAGAAAGCAAATCATCAGGAATGGTGGTGCGCCGGGTTAGGGGGTATCTTGACATTACCTGCTGCTGATTTCTAATGACATTCTCCACATCTTGACTGGGGAAGTGCCACAATTTCTCCTTCGCAGCATAACAACACATTTTAATTAAAATTTTGATACACCAAACAAATATTGAAGGATATATTCGTGCATAGGTTAAACACGCACAGCGTATGCCTTGGGGGAAGGAGTGACATTCTGGTTCCAGAGCAATTATTTCTCAAATTTGTTCTTAATTTTCAGGGAATTGGTTTTGTAACATGGCTTGTGATGCACAAGAAAACGGTGTTAGGGAAAGGGTATTCTCCTGGAGGCTTTTGCTGGTTTGGTGACTGTCTGGACCTTTGGTTTTACCAGGTTTGGCCACCGTTGTGCTGAGCAGCAGCTGGCTTTGGGACAGCCCTGAAATGGATGACTTTCCTTCTCCAGTTCAGCAAATGCAAGCAGGAATATTGCTGTCAGCACTGCTTTTCCCATTGCTCACTCGGAGGCAGCTCAGCTTTCGCAGCCCTGCCCGGGGTTTTATTTCTTGACGCTACTGTCGACTTCAATAGGAGTCATGTTGCCAAATTGCACATTTGCCTTAGTAAACTGAACTTCCTTCAAAAGAGCTAATAGCTTGCAGTTCGTAAGTCTCCTGGACATCTTCATCAGGACAGCTTGTTCTTTGGTTTTATAGCTATTAAACAAAGCGCTTTATGATAGCTGAAGGGGACAATTGCAGGAACAACAACCCAGCAATCTGTTTCACACTTGCTTTAGTCTGCAATCTGCTGGTGTGCTTTAAATATTCGAAAACTCCTCGACTTCTTTTACCCAAGTGTGAGGTCCGCACAAGTTTGCTTGCAAATACTTAGTGCAGCTCCGTTTGTGTGAATTTCTTGTGTTTTTTTTTTTTCTTTTTGGTTGTGACAGTATCTACAATCTGTTCTGATGGGCTTTGCTTCTCTTGGTCTTCCAGAGACCGGTGTCCTCTTCTGCTGCGTGCAGTGCAGCATCCCTGGGTCACCGGGGGCACAGTGCCTTTGGTGGTGGTTTCTTTAGTGCTATAAATGATGGGTTAGGGCTCGAAGCATCAAATCAGCCAAGCTTAAAGGATGGTGGTAGCATAGAAGGCATTTGGGAGAGCCTCGAACCACCTTACAAATAGAACATAACTAATGCTGCTGCAGCTCTGTAGTAATGCTAATCGCATAACGCTGCTAACGACAGGTGGGATCAGGCACTTTGCTGTGCTTAAGGGTGAGACTGCTGGTTTTTACACGCTATACAAGGTATACATCTCTCCCCTTATTAAAAAGGGGCGCTGAGACACATTACACCCGCTGCTTCTGGGAATTAGGGTCATGGCTTCTGCCTCCAGTTACTGGTGGTGCAGCTCGCTGCTGGTGTCGAGGATTAGCAGCCGAAACCAAGCAGGAGTGTGTGTGTCCACAGCTCGGCTCCAGCTGAAATGCTGTTTCTAGTCCTATAGGAAACATTATTTTGCCTTCAAAAAAAAAGGGAGCTGCATCATAGTGCTTAAAACTGCTTAAGAGCACAATAAAAGATGTCTCGTGTCGTGGAGGCTTGCAGGGATTTGCTCAGGAAAACGTTTTCTGTTGGAATAAAACATTGCAGCAAGGACGTATTTGTCATTTGATGCATTTGCTGTGTTTAGAAAGGAAACAAACAGAAATAATTATTCAGTAGCCACCTGACAACATTTTGCCAGTGCTGTTAGGAAAAAAAAAGTCAGATCCTTTCTTACAGTTGTTACGGACTGCTGCTAGTTTAATTTTAAAATGGTTCCCACAAATCTTACGGAGTCCTCCTATGCCCCGGACAGGTGATGACAAACAGCTAGGGGATCACAGCTTGAAAAGGAATTAGCTGCTTTACGGTAACTTAAGTGGATGGGTTTTCCTTTGCAAGCAAGTCAGGCTAAGACAGTGCTGTACAGCTCTACTTGCAATGACTTGTTAAACTGTAGTAACGTGAATATTTACAATTACCTGTACCCTTCATCCTGTTAAAACACCGGGAGGTTATTTTCCCGTGTTCACTGATATCCCTTTGCGTTGGGCAGAACCTCTCCGATGCGTGGTTTTTCCTCTTTGTGTTGGAACAATAAACTAATAATATTATTTTTCTGTTTATCAAATTAGCAACTACTCCGTGAGATGCAACAGATGGCAAGTCGCCCCTTCGCCTCCATCAACGTTGCCTTAGAAACAGATGAAGAACCGCCAGATCTCATTGGGGGAAGCATAAAGGTGAGAGCTGGTGCTTTAGGGTGGTCCTCACCATAATTCATCGTGGGTCCTTGTTTTAAACTGTGGTTAATGCAATAATCCAAAAATCTCTATTTGCCAGGTATCTACGAGAAACTATAAGTCTCTGAGGGCCAACAGATCTCGTTTTCATTTGATTTGATACCTTCGGGTCTATGTTTACAACTTTTGGGCTGGTTTAGCTGAGAGCTATGCTGTTTGTAGGGTATGAGATTTTGTGTTTGCTTTGTTGGTTTTTATGCCTTGTAATAGAGAAGAATGCGGTTTTACACGGCAGAACATTTGGCTAGAAATAGCTATAGGTACTGCAAATAGAAAGCATTTTTCTGCGATCTCTCAAATCAAACAGGAATATAATCATGTCTGTGTACTGTAATAGTATCAACATATTTCTGGCTATAAATATATTTTCAAATACATCTTGTGATACATAAATAGGAGTGTGGAGAAATCATTGTCTAAAACCTGCCTGGCATGTTCTTAGTCACAGCACGTTGTATTTTTAGGAAACACGTGTTTAAAAGGAGACTAATAAATTAAAAGATCTTTTTTAATGTCATGCTTTCACTAGCAGGCTCATACTCAAAAAGGAAAAGTTAAGAACTTGAGAACATTGATATTTTTTTCTTCTGTCTAAAGTAGCTGTGGTATTTTATTCACACTTCAGTTCTTTGAAGTCTTCTTCATTAGTCCAGGCACAAAGTTTCTCACTTTCTGCTACTGTGGCAAGAAAGCAAGTTATTCTTTTCTATCAAAAATGTGTGCATTTCAAATATTTTAAAGCACCCAAAAACAATCTGACCCCAGAACCTCTGTTTGGTGGATATTCATATTTAAATCTTGGCCTTAGCATCAGGAAATGTCACAATTAAGGTCGCCCCTACAGCCTTAGCTCTTCTTTACATAAATGTGAATACAGTCTTTCATGGCAAGCTGCAGTACTTTTTTCCATCTGATTATTGAATGGAAGAGCAGAAGAGAAAGATTCTCAATACACTGTTGTAGTTTTGTTATTTGTCCTCGTTATTTATTGTATTTCATCCAAACCTGTCCCAAGCTTTGAATGATTCCTGTGACTGCCCCATATTTGAGTACTTCATGAACTAATCATCGCTACCTCTCTAAAGCTAAGGGTTTAGTGTCCCTGTTTTGTAGATAACTTCCACAGGTAGAGAAAACAAAGCAAAATTTGCAAAGGCACTCAGTAATTTGGGGTAATGGACTGACTGAGCAACTAAGCTGACCTGTGCCTGGGACTCCTTGGAGGCCCAGGGTGACCATACTCCTTGTTGGTGCTCATTTTACTCCTAATCATTCAGTTTTTATTTGTTTCTGTAACTTCTAATTTTGTTATGAGGTTGATAGGAATTGGGAATCATTGGCCTCTAACAGCTCACCAAGACTTTGAAATACACACGTGTAAAATTGGGCTGTTGCCCAATGTGTTATAGCCTTTTATTCACTGCTTCATTGAAGAAGCCATAGGATGTGTATGGATGTTTCTATTGGGATGGAGGCATAATTGTGTGCGTGTTTGTGGGGCTGGTGGTTTTGGGCTACAGTCTGTCTGGGCATTTCCCCTCCCCTTTTTCTGTTATTCACATTAATTTTGTAGAAATAAGCTAACTAAAAACACCACCCCTATAGGATCAGGCCAGAACAAAGCTGTCCTAAACTTTTTGATCTCTGACAAGTTTGTCTGTGCTCAAAGAACTGCAGAGAAGATGCTAAACTTTGGATCTCTGCTGTTCTGATGTGTGTTATTTTTCTTCTTGTTCAGCTGGCAGTGCTCGTTTCTTTTTCATATGAGCTTTTTGTTCCCTTGCTCCTCGGTACCTCTCTGCTTTTTATTTTCTTCTCAGTTTCTCCTTTGATTAGAGGAATACAAAAACCTCCTTTGAAGTGCATCGGCAGACAGGATTTCGTCTTTCTGGCACTAGCAGCTCTATTTCCTTGCATTCCCATGTCTGCCGTCATCGTCCATATCCCACTTGTCTGACCTCCTTGGGTTACTCAAGAAGGGATGGAGAAGCCAATTTTAAGCATAATAAGTAAGACTGTGGACAGATGGACATATGTCCCTTTTCAGACCCAGAAATTGTTACCAACTGCTAATTACCCTCTGTGCTGATAATTCAGCAAGGCGTGCAAATGCTTCTTAATCCATTGCAGACAAAAATGAAGCAGTCTAAATCAGGCAAATGGCACAAAGTGTCTGCAGCAACCAGGAGCCAAAGAGAGGACATGGGCTATTGTGCCAGCAGGTAACTCCATCTGCTGGAAGACCTACGTGCAGAATGAGGATGCTTTTCCATGACAAGGAGAGAAACTAATTTTATTTATTTATTTATATATTTTTTTTACTGATAGCTTGCAGAAGTTACGTAGGGGATGAAAGCATGTATGAAAGTCTGGAGTGTTTCAGCAAAGTTGAAGCTGAGAGGAGAGGAGGTGCAGGAGACGTGTAGGTTGTGAGCAGCATGGGGAACAGCCCCTCTGAGACTGCCTAACCTGCTGGATGCTGCATGTAAGTGAATTTTATTAGAAGTGAAAAAGCAATCTCGATATCTCCGAGGTCAACTTCAGTGGTTTTCTCTCATCCCTTTTCTGCCTGCATGTGAGAAAAACTTTTAGCAGGAGGGAGCTGCAGGAAGATGAGCTGGGTTGTTATAGAAATGTGGAACCGCATTTTTCTTTTCATTTTATCTGTCCTTTAATTATTAGCCAAGGAAGGAGTGAGAAGAAATGCTGTTAAGTTGTTGGACCATAAGTCGTTCTCCGGGTGCTCTGCCACTCGCTGTGTCAAACTTGGAGAGCTTTCGTTTTACACAAGAAATCCAGGCTGGCGTTATCAGGCACACATTGATGTTTTCCTTTCCCCGTGTGAATCAAAGCCTTTGGTTAATAATGAGTTTATTTGAGGGTTACAAAGTAGAATTGGAAAATGGGATGTCTTGTCTGCAAGAGATTAATTTCCTTTTCCATTGTACATAGCCAATTGGCAGCCAGTGTCAAGCTAGTTCCATCCTAAGCTAATGTTTTCCAGCTGGACAGTATTAGAACTGTGTTTTCAATTAGTATTTTTCCTGGGGTACTTAGAAGTAATAGAAAATGATTTACCTGCAGGGAAACTATTCATAATATAGTCTGCAGCTAGGCAACACGGAACTAGCTGCTTTGGTTTATTTCCCGCTCAACAAATACCCAGCGGATCACAAATCTACCACTAAATTTGCTTAGTTATTACAAAATCCATTGGCTTTTCTCTGCAGCTTTTCCTGCATTCGGAGGTGCTGCCTATCGTAATTTCTTCTATGAGTATTTAACATCCCTGGGTATCTAAGGCCAAATCTCGTAGCTCTGTGCAGTGATTTGTAGAAGACTGTTTTCCGTGAGAATTTGGAAAGTTTTTATTTTTTACAGTGAGTCCCAGGTATTTTTGAGTTGGTAACGGAATGAAGCTAAGACTTGCAGATTCCCAAGGAAAGCACATAACAGCGTAGCAAGCAAATGCTTAGCTTGAGCAAAACACCTGCAAGATCAACAAGAAAATTGTTTCATTAGGGAAGTTTATCCTTAAGTCAGACAGAATTGTCTTGGAAGCTTTCAGAGGCTTTGAAAAACACTCTCATAAAACAAAGCATTTGCCTGGTGGAGCTGAGCCTTGCTGTGCTGTGTTTAGGGATGCGACGTGCAAAGGCAGTGCTTAGAGATGATTATCTTTGCATCCACGATCGACAGGCTGTCCGCATTTGTAGGTACCTAAATGGAGAGAGGTGTCGGTGAGCAAAACCCCGCTGAAGTTCATTTAGCATGCTCTGTACCTTCGCGCGGGTGTGCATTTAATTCTGCTGTGCTGGGCTTCTGAAGGCAAAATAGCTTCACTGCAAGTCCTTAATCAGACATCAGCTCTGGCTGACTCCATAAAAATAGCAGAAATTTGATGGAAAATAGCATCTTTCTCCAGTAATTAGTTTGTTTTGTTACAGAAGAGTGTTGTTAAGTGGTTTAAAGACTGCCAGAAGGTCCCATCTGTTCAAGAAGTACAGAGACGTAGTGGTGGGCTGATTTAGGAGCAGGCAAGGGATACCACAGATTTATATCCTCAGCCTACTTGTATTTCACATCCGAGCTGTGCCCTTGTTAAACTCGTTTCACACTGCAGTGGGGTTGTAACCACCTGTAATGAGGAGCGGTGAGGAGTCCTGTGGCGAGTGCGATAGCCCTGGTGCCTCCGTGGTGAGGAGTGGAAAAAATAAAATAATAAAATATTGGATGTGGATAAAGCATCGTCCAGCTCCATCGCTGCTACACGGCACCTTTGTTTTTACTTGTAGCTCTGTTTCATGCAATGAGAGAAGCTTGGTGAAGAACAACTAAAGGCTCAGGAACCGGTGGGTTTTAGGGCTGTTATCCTCTGGTTGTTGCTCCTTTCCACCTCGCTTCCCATGTTTTTGACCCATTCTTTGTTCATCAAATTTAGTGACAGATCGGCTTCCCACCCCATTTCACTTATAAAATGAGCTGGGTTAACTTGAGCATGGTGAGCACGGAGCCTCCTGCTTTGCCAGGTCACCCAGATGAGCTGGGGAGTCCTTGGGCAAGCGGGCAGATATGGAAAAATGGCAGGCTTGGCAAATGCATGTGGGCTGGGAGGTAGGAGCAATCCTAACCAAAAACGACCGTGCTATTGAGTTGTGTCAAGGTAAGGACAGAGCAGGTTCAGATTTTCCAAAGCTGAAAGGGAGAGGTGGTTGTTTGAAGAGTCCCAAAAGGATAATGGTTGGAGAGAGGGGATGAAATTGAGGGGTGAAAATAAAAACTGGATGATCCTAAACTGATGTGTGCTGGAGGTGGTCGCCACACAGCCTTTGAATCCAGAAAGTTTGGTGGTGTTTCACCTGACCTGGCTAACGCGGGCTGTTCGGGCTTGGGAGCTTTGCCTTTGGAAATGCAATTTAACTTCTAATGTATTATTTCTGGGGTTTCTCACATTTGCTGGCTCTGGGAGCTTTTCCCTGCATTAAGGCTAAGCCGTTCAGAGCGTGTCAGCGTGTAGCTGTCTCCTTGTCTTTACAAAAGGACAAAAAAAAGCCCCAAAAGCACTTCCACTCATTACGCACGGTCCGTGTGCGGATCATGGGAGCCCTCCTGTTGCATCAGGGTGACAAGGGACACAAAGCAAGATGTGACATCCCAGCTCGTGCTTTATATTTGGCATTAATCCTGCCTGTGCCTGCTAATTCAGAGCAAAGTGTAGGATCCCCTTGGAACAAGAGGCTCGGAGTCACCAGCGGTGGGCAGGGAGGTGTGCAAGAAGGATTGGCTGCACCAACATCAGATGGAGCCTGCCTGGGATCTGTCCCCAAAAAGTGACCACAAAAACACCCGGTAAAACCTTCTCCTAATGAATTATTTCCAGTTAACTAGTGCTGGGAGCCTCGCGTTGGTTTCTGGTACAAAATGAGGTACTTGGGGAAAACTTTCGCCGTTTCCATGCGCGCGGTAAATATTTGGAAGGGGCCTATCAGGAGATCAGCACAAACAGCTGCTAAGCCCGCCTCGTATCGGGGGAATATTCGGCTGATAATTGAGCTGAGATTTTACTGGATTTAGATTTGAAGGCTGCGAAGTTTGCGGCAGAACAGACCCCGATTTTAGCTGATAAGGAGGAGTTTGCTGGAGGGAAACAGTGCAAAGCTCCCTACAGAAGGCTTTTAAATCTCCTTTTTTCCCTCTAGTGCCGGCAACTGTCTCTTCTGATAATAGCAGCAGCTTCCCAAAAACGTTATAGGGGACCTGTTTGCATTCCTTTATGCCCAACTGTGGTTTTGCGTGTCTTGTGTTTGCGATCTTCATCTGCCTGTCCTCCTTCCTTCTCTTATTGCACTTTTTCACGTGCAAAAACCAGCCCGGTGGTCGAAAAGAACAAGCAGAAGAATCCTGCCTCTTCACCCGTACAAAACCAAAATAAATACCCGCTATTTGCCGTGTGTTTTGCCCAGATTTGATCCCTGTGGCCTCGTCCATCCCATCCCCTCCCTGAGGCATCAGCAGGGAGCTGGCAAAGAACAGCAAGCGGCCTGAAACGTGCAGGGAAACGCTCACAGCTCTGACACCAGGCTTTTGTCATTTCAGGGTGACTGCTTTTGAAATACAAACTTGCCTATCGAAATCCTTTCCCTCACTCGGAGCTTTTGCCAGTTCGACAGCATGCACTTTAAAATAGAAAAGAGTTGTTCAAGGCAATGGGAGCGACCTCCGGGCCCCATTACGCTGGGCTGCCGCGTCTGTGCTCCCAGGTATCGGGAGCACAGGATGCTCGGGTGGGTGTTTTCAATTTCAGGCTGTTAGCATTCATCTCAAAGGCTCGAATATGACTTTTATTTAGTTCCTCGCACACAGGAACCCAGTGGCGTGGCAGAGCGGTGAGCGATTCCTTCCCCAGCCCCCGTGTCACTTCCAAGGTAGATATCAGGGACAAAGTAAATATAAATTTTTAATCTAGACTCATTTGCTGCAAATTGTTGCTGGAAGTTCATTCGTCTCTATCTTGGAAGACATACATATTACCCCGAGAATATGATTTTTAAAACTTAATACTCTATTTTTTATCGAAAATTGCTTGTAACTTCTTTTACAAATGTTCAGGCGGCTTTTAATGGCACAATTTAAAAACTTGCAAATGGAATTTGACCCTTTTCCTACAGAGTGAAATCATCTGAAGAAGCGAAATCAAATAATAAAGTTAAACTGTTTCAATAATGGTCCTCTCCTCTTCCCCCACCGTAAGACTTTTGCTTTATTTTAATTTCCTCGCTGGAAATTGAAAACCATGTAAGAGTGATTTGATCAAACCGCGGAAATATGTTTTCTTGTTAAGGAAAAAAACGTCCCCACAGTATTTTTATACATTTGGAGAAACAATATGCTGGCAGTGTATTACAGAACCTAAAGAAATTTGACGCCGTGGTTTTTTTTTTAAATTGCACAGCCTATTTATTGTTCTAGCCGTTAGTTTTGTGTGACATATTATTAACCTTTAGAATTTGTCAAATATAAGCAGCATAAATAGAAATAATGACACGAAATAATAATAAAAATAAAAGAGGTGGGTTTTTTTTAGGTGGAACGTTGTACAATGGAACTTGATTGTGAAAAGCGTTTGGCTGTGAAATTGTCTCCCAAGGGAGCTGGCGGCGCGCTTCACACCTGGGTCACTTAGAAATAGCCCCGACAAAAGGCCTGGAAAAAGCACCGTTGGTGTAGGGACACGCTGCTGGAGAAGGCAGCCTAATTAGACGACCTAATGGCTCTCTTACAGCTTTTAACTTCTGTAATTGTTTAAGCTCTGCGCATATTAAGTATACATCAAAACTCGTAAACAACCGAAATCGCTTGGGTTTTTTAGTGGTGCCTTTGGCCAGTAAAGTCATCGAGGGAAAATTGCTGCCCCCAGAAACAATGGGGTCGTGTCACTGCTTAGTAAAATACCATTAGCTTTGGGTTTTGGTCCAAAATAGGGTAGTCCCTGTTTGCAGGCACTGCCCAGTGCAAAACTTGGCATAGAGCTTTCTGGTTAAGAAACGGCTGCTGCAGCACACCTTGCTGCCTCTTAAAGGGTGTTTAAATCTCTGTGTCGGGCTGAAAGCTCTTTGCTGCATTTTTGGTCTTTGTTTGACGCTTGCAGTATCCCAATTCCTAGTTTTTTTTCACCGTTTTTGTTGATTGTAGCTCTGCTGGCGTGGAAGAGCAGTCCAAGTCCACTGCAGGAGAAGGGCTCAGGCCGCCAGCTGCACAAAGGGGTCACGCAACCACAGCACTGCTTTAAGGACAGGAGGTAGCTTTAGGGCAAGATAAACCAGGAGACTGCTCCTAGCACAGATCAGCACCAGGTCAGCACTACGTCCCTTCACTGCCCTCCCATCGTGACCAGAAGTCTCCTGGCTGCACATTTCTTGGTGCTGCTGAGCCCAGGAGCTGGCTGCAAGCTCGTTGTGCTCAAGCCGAGGGCACGGCTGCTTTCTGCCGGGCTGTCAGATGGCAATTTGGCTGTCCAAATCGACCCGTGCCAGCCAAGGTGAGATCTTTTTTACCCCCTTAGCTGCCTCTCCGGCCACATTCTCAGCAGCTGGGCTCGCCTCTCCCCTCTGTGCCCCCTCCCGGGCAGGATGCTGCTGTTCAGGCGCTGCGCGAAGCACTCAGCGTGTGCCAAGTGTCTGAGGGATGCACCTGATTTGCATAGATTTGAATAATGTGTGCTTTATTGTGCCATTAAGCCTTCAATAAAAAGGAATTGCTTTATATAATTCAACAATGGGTTTATCAAAACACTCTAGATGAAAGTCTCTGGCAGAGGCTGGTTTTAACCATCTGATGAAAGGTGTTACAAACTTCGGAGATCTGCTTTTTTTTTTTTAAGTGGGCCATTAAAAGCCACCTGTCAGACTGAAGCACGAGCATTTCCAATGACCTGATCTCTGGTTCCCAAACCCGCTCCAAACCTCCTTGTGGAAAAGCAGCTTCGGTCTTCAACGAGAGTGCTCAGCAGCCAGGCAGGAGGGAGACAGGCTGAGGAGGAGAAGGAGATGGGAGATCTTGGGTCTCCCCACAAAAATACAGCTCGAGGAAGGCAGCCAGCCCTTCCCTTGCTGCTCTGTGCCATGGTGACATGTGCATAGGTCGTGTAAAATCACGAGCAAGCTCGAGGCAAGGCCAGCTGTGGGTTACATCTTCAAGCAAGATAACCACGAAGTTGCTGGTTGAATTATCCACATGTTCTCCTCTGTGTCTGCAGAATACAGTCCCCAGGCTCCAGCTCTGGGTTGTCGTGCATCTCGCAGAGGGCATGGGATGCCCTTCACTCCCGACTGACCTCACATCGAATTCTCCATCCCCCTCACTTGGCGCCTGAGTCATTTCATCAGGCTGAGCTTCGTCTTTGGGCTGGGCACGCGGGGATGAGATGCGCCCGGAGTCACGGTTCAAAAAGCAGGTGCCCCAACTGCTGCTGTCAAAAACAAATCCACGGGGCTTCGTTCCTCGTGCTGCTTTTGCAGTTCCTAACTGCAGCTCGTCTCGGGGAAACAGTTGGGTTTGACGGACACGAGACTGTTTTTTCCTTGTAGATTTAAGACCGGGATTAGCTGCAACAAGATAATCTTGTTCTTAGCGTATTCCTTTCAAATTAGCTCGCGACAGATTCTGGATGCATCATTCTATAAAGTGTAGGTCCTCGCTTTGCATGATAAATAGAAACAGGGCCCTGCAGGCGGTGAAATACTAAACAATTCCTTTACCTCTGCCCCCAGCTATCCTTGGTACTGCAGCTAGATTAAAAATACGTGGCAGGATGAGGGTCGGAGGCAAGTAACAGGGTTTTATTTAGGTTTCTGTGTGGCTGGGGTCTGCTGTCACTTGCTTGGGGACAGCACCAGCCACCCGGGCTGGGCTCTTCCAGCACCAGTGACACGTGTGGGAGCTTTTCGTGGTTCAGGCTGGGACCGGGGGAACAGATAGGAGGGAGGCGTGTGACCTTGAGGAATGAAATAAAACTAAAAATCCCATGGAACAAAGAAAGATCATGCCCGTGGGGACTCGTAATGAAAGTTTCTGCTGCACGCTGCGGGTTCATTAGTTGGAAAGGGCAGAGGAGGAGAAAGGATCCTGCTTGGGGCTGAGACGAGCTAAATTACCCTCCAAGCCCCTTCAGCTCTGTGACTAAGAGCTGCATAATAAACTTTATATTCCCTTTCTTACCTGTTTAGCATGTTCAGGAGGCTCAGGATGCTTTGATGCCATTGCAGGGGCCTGAAATGCCTCTCAGGTCACCCGCGGTCCAAAGAGCAGAGGAGGGAGCGGAGAGGGGCTGTTGGGAGAGCTGGAGAAGGGAATATTTGTGTTCAGAGAAGAGATTCAGAGCATCCCTCATTCAGATGAGCCCAACGAGGGCCGAGATGTGCAGCAGGAGAAGGCACAGGGAGCGCGTGGAGGACGTGAGCTGGCGGATCGATGCAGGTGGGAAGGAATTTAGGGTAGAGGAAAGTCTTTGGTGTCCGAGCAGCGGGGACCAGGAGCAGAAAATCCCCAGAAAGGTCTCCAGAGGTGATGGCAGAGGCAGGAGTGACTGCTTCTGAAGCAGAGCATTGCACCGTGATAGCGAGGGGCTGCATGCAGAGAACCCAAGAGGCTCTCGAAGCCCCTGTCGCCCACGTTGGCTGGAGGATGATGAGCACGAGCGTGTTTGAAGCAGAGCCGCGCTCTGCAATTCGAGCAGGGGAAGCAGCAGAGCTGCAGACGCGTCCTGATTAATCCAGCAGGACTTAAAAGCAAATACATTAAAAAGAGATTAGAGCAGATGATCTCTTCTTGGCTTCTTCAGTTCTTCCGTCGTACTTTTCCTCCCACCACCGCTTCGCTGCTGGCTTACTCCCTCGGTCTCTGCAGCTCACCCTGAGCACGAGGACTCCCTATATCACCCCAACCCTACAACCCCACGTTGGCACAGCACGGAAAGGAAGGTGCACGATCCCTCTGGATGAAAATAAACTTTGTGCTCGGATCCTGCTCCCCCACCAGAAGCCTCTGCGCTGCGTTTCCGCAGTTGCCTTCCCTGTGCTCTCTCCATTACCCCTGGTAATTGAGTCGCCCGTGGGATATAGCACCAGGATATGCTTGGATGCTTCACGGGGAAGGCGTTTTGTGGAGCTGGATCCCTTTGCTGGGGGTGGGGAGGAGATGTGGAAATCTGCAGTCCTAAACAAGGCAGGCTGCAGCTTACCGTCTTGGTCTGTAGCACAGGTATTTGTCTACCTTGCACGGACCAACTAATCGTTGTTGCAATCATTATGGTAAATATGAGATATGAAAACAGTTTTATGTTTCATTTCGCTTGCTGTCATCTTTTTTTTTTTTTCCTTCTTTTCTTTATAGCACAGCAGTAATTTAATTGCATCGTTTGACTCCTGTTCCCTTTTTTCAATGTCTCGGATCGTATCGAGTTTCTGTTGAGCATTTAAGTACAGTAGTACAACCTAATGCCTAATGAAAAAAGCAATAATTATTTCATTAATACCAGGCTAGAGTTTACCTTGTCCATACTAAAAAAGAAATCAGCTCTCACTGCGTGTATCAGGTAAAATAGTGGTTCTCAGCTTTTTTTTCCTTGGGAAACAAAAGGAAGCAGTCTCTTGATCCTGCGCTTCCAGGCTCAAACTTACACTCTCAGATCACTGCTGGGACATCCTGATCTCACAGAAATGTGGGTGGGATGTGCCTGACTTAGGTAAAACCATATTTTAGTTTCTGGGCTGTGCTGTTGCATTTTGTGTTCTCTAATACCGGAGAGCAGAGCGTGTAGTGGGAGCATCCACAACGCTGCTCCTCTGGCATGGGAGAGGGCTGCTGTATCGATTCACATTTTATCTGCAAATTATTTTCATGCTCGTGTTTGCAACGTAAGTGTTCAAAAAAACCACATTCGTGTTCAAAAAGGGTCATGTTCAAATAGGGTTTAGGAATAGGTAGCCACTCCTGGTGCAGCTGCTCACTGAAACCAGATCCAGAGGCAGGAACTTTGCAGTCCAGAAAGGCAAGACCGTGAGGACAGCGTAAAGCAAGCAGAAAGGAGGCAGTGTTTGGGGACTCGGTGGTGTTCCTGTGTTGATGCAGGCAGGGCCGTGGTGTTGTGACACGGAGCTGAGCTCTGGAAATGGATGCTGAACTCCCGAGTCCCGGCGTGCTGCTTGTTGTGATAGTGCTGCTGATGGGTTTGGAGCTTAATCCCATTGTTTGCCGTAAACTGCTCCTTGGTTATTGAATTTAGGGAGAAATACAAGCCTGGCGCAGCGCTTGACTTCTTAATAGCTGGATTTTATTAAGTAAATGTGTTTTTTATGACAACTAGGGCTTTGATTGTTAGCAACGTTGGGTTTAGCTTTGCTAGCTGCACGCTGGAAGCTGGCCAAGCGCAGAAATACGGTTCGTGCCCTGGAGCTTGTGCGATCCGAAAAAAAAAAAAGATGACACTGGGGGATGAGGGAGGGTGCAACACACCGTGTAACATCAGCTTCTCCTCTTCCTTCCCTCCCCGCAGACTGTGCCGAAACCCATAGCGCTGGAGCCCTGCTTTGGGAACAAAGCTGCCGTTCTCTCCGTGTTCGTGAGGTTGCCTCGAGGACTTGGCGGTATACCACCACCAGGACAGTCAGGTGAGGAACACCTTGTCTCGGCTACCTTGGTATTAACTTCTGGGCTCCTTCCCCAGCCTCAGCGATTCGTTCACCTTGGGGTTTCAGACTTGGTCCTGCAGTAATTGCTGTGTCCGTACTGCAGCTGGTGTGGATGTGCTCAAGTGATTTGAAGCTGGCTGGCTTGGCCCCTGCTAGCTTCCTACCTCAGGTTTGATTCAATTTCTCGGGTCAGTTGGTGGATGAACACCTGATATTTGGATTACACTTTAATTTACAGCTGGGAAAAAAAGTGCAAACTGTTACGGACAGGTTTGCGGGAGATACTTATGAAAATAACTCATCTCCTAGCCTGTTGACTCCATTCCCTGCTCCATCCAGAGAGGGACATCAGGTCCTTGCAAATCATCCATGTCCTGCTTTTAGGAGCTCCAGACAGTGAGGTTTTCTCCATCCAGCTTAAGGTCTCCTTGGTCCAAGCCCCTCTTCAGTTAAACCTCACTGCACAGAGCTGAGACTTATTCTGCTGGGCAGCTGGTGATTTAACTGGGGTTTCTCCAGTGCCCGAAGAGCAAGGTAATCTAAAATTTTTAAGTAGAGGACATTAAAAAGTTGCTCATTGGCTTTGGGACGGGATGGTTTGGCTGTGAGCTAGTGGTTTATCCGTGGATATGGTGGGAGGAGGTTGCAGAGAAGAGGAATGTCTGGGAAGTGCAGTGAAACCTCCGTGCACAGGTGCTTTGAGCATTTATTCTAGCACACTTACTGGTGCAGAGAAAGACTCCTCCCTTTGATATCATGGGTGTCTTATCCATTAATACCCACGCATCTTATTTCCAGCTTCTTCTACTGCAGTTGCTTTCAATAAAACGTGCAGTATTTAAAAGCTTACTTCAGAGTAGCCTCTAGAGTTTAATCTCTCAGCCCGAATGCTTTTCTAGTTTGCTTTTCTTAAGAACAATTCAAAAAATAATATTCATCTCGTGGCTCGGAGGGTTTTTCTCAGCTGCGGTGAAAGAATTTGTTTCTGTGACTGTTTTGTTCTGTTGCCTCAGGTCTCGCTGTGGCCAGCGCACTGGTGGACATTTCACAACAGATGCCAATTGCCTACAAAGAGAAATCGGGTGCAATACGAAATCGGAAACAGCAGCCCCCTGCACAGCCAGGAACCTGTATTTGATGCATGGACATCAGAAACTGTATGGGGTTTTACATAAAACGGAGAAGTAACACCTAGGAGGAGGAAGATTTTCAAGTTGTGTCACAAGAGACTAGAAGCACTCAGAAAAACACAGCTTCCTTGAACCCAGCCTTTTCTCTCATCTACGTGATAGTCGGCTTTCTTTGACAACTGCTCCACTTAAGTTTTTACTGACACGTGGCTTCAGATTGCGCCTTTGTTCTCTTCGAGTTTAAAGTAAAATAATTTTATTGCAGGTCCAGAAACATCCGTTCCCCACCGTTCATGGTCAGTGTAAATAGAACAGTAGTACAATGAATGACACTCAGGTTTATACATGGAAAGTGCTTTGTAGTTCATGTATTTATCAAACTGTACAAAACAAAAAAAAAAAGATGCAGTGTTTATAGGTGTCAGCTCTCAACACATAAACACTACAATTAGTCTTCAAGGCATCTTCATCCTTTTCATTTGATATATATATATGTTTATTCCCGCGTTATTTAAGTGGAACTCTCTTCCAGATACAATTTTTTTGTAGTAATTATGGTCCACAATGTCAGGAAGGCAAGAGCTAGGGTGGTTTAAAGGGTGATGTCGTGTGTTGCTCAGACCACGTGCAATACTTGGAGGAGCTGAGTGTTGCTGTTTGAAGGACTCAGTGTTTACATAGTCTTAACCTACTTGGAGTACACCACACACAAGTGCCTAGACTTGAACAGATCTAGGGAGTGAGGAGACTACTACACGCATTTCTTTTTAACATAATTATGTTCCTTTTAAATATATATATACAGAGAGAGAGAGAATGTCACTCAAGGCAATCTGTGATCTTTATAATATATCACGTGCAGTCAGGGGAAAATAGCATTTTCCTGACCCACCAACTACTCAGCCAGATGGAAATATCTGGAGGGAAAGCAGAGTTTCAGTATCTCAGAAGAAAACTCCTGGCTTCATCGGCGCATTTAATAGAAGCAGCTTGTGTTCTAGGTCAGATACGTTACATTTCTTCTGTGTTTCTTTGCCCATTTGGCCTCTTTCCCTCCCCTTTCCCTCAGGCCATTTTTCTGGACAAGAGCCGAGCTGTGCTGGTGCACGGAGGCGCTGCTCCTTGGCAGCAAGACTTGTCCCATCTCCTTACTGGGTGTAAAAAGCAACACTCCGGGTGCGAGGTCATTTGAGGACAAGGAAAAAAGAAAAAACTTAGGCAGAGCAGCTTCATTTGGCCACAGGTTTGGATTTTCCGTGATTAAATGATGTTCCCCGTGTGGGTTGAGTGTTCGGATCAGGTCTTAGATGCTGAAGACGGTGGCTTGTTGGTGTAAGGAAGGGATTTGGAAAGAGCTAGAAAAAAAAGGCTTGGCTTTTGGAGGATGTGTCAAACCGTCTGGCCCTTTTTAAAGCAAATTAGTTAGGATTGTGTTTGGAGGTTCGAGGTGGGGCTGTACCAGTCTGTGCGTGCTGCTGCACAACGCCTCCATTGATGGTGGATCCAGTGGATCACGACGGGTGCATGTGGTGCAGTGCCGGGACCACGCCAAGTGGTGGTGGAGGAGATATGATGGTGATGTGCCAAACGAGGCACAAAATCATAACTTAATCACTTTATGTGTGGTTCCATTTGGATTGCTGGTTTCTTAGGAGGACATCTGGAATTTATGCAAGGGAGAAGCAACAAACCAGGGGGACTGAAGGGAGCTGCTGTCCAATCTTCTGGTCCGGTAGCACCCTTTCCCCAGACACAACCCGAGTAACTGCATCTTTTTTTGTGCACGTTTTGGTAATCCATCCATCACATATCAGCCACTTGTTCCTTTTTGTTAGTACGTGTTTCGAAGAACCTTTTTGGAGCGCGGCATTGCAATAAAGATGTGAGCTGCTGTGTGTGTCCAGGCGGTGGTGACGGGGGACAGCAATCTCGGTGGATTTTGCTGCTGAGCTGGTGTGTCATTTACCAAATCCAACAGAACTGCAGAAAAAAATAAGGTGGAGAAATGCATAGATACATATATTTGTATATATATGTTTGTATGTATATTCCCCAATCTGCTTCTATACCAGAAGTATAAACTCCCTCTGGGGAAAAGAAATCGAGGTGGGGGGAAAGGGATGAGCGATGTCTTTCAGAATGAAGGGTTTTAGGCAATTTAGTTGTAGCTGATGCACAGATTACCTCAGACAGATTCATCTCCTGCACATATTTTGTGACTTTCTATGTGTATAGGGCTAACCTGGAGTAGACTGTACCAGAGAAATAATACTGGACTACAATTCCTCCCCTGCTCTAACTGCTTGTGCTTTCAGTTGTGCTGCGCAGCCTCATGCTCAAAAACATCTTCTCCTGCTTCTCCGGCCCTTTTGGGGTGGAGATCTGCCAACCCAAATTAAGAAAACTCTCGTGCTTAAGTCTCTGTATTCGGGACAGCAGTTCAGCAGTGCTTAAAGCTGTTGCTTTCCTGGAAGGAAACGGCTTTCTGAACAACAGGCCTGGGAGGGTGATGTATTTGCACGTTACCAAAAGGACAGAGATGATTTTCCCCCAGAGCGAGCTGGGTGGTTTGGTCTCAAAAGGAGGAACGTGCCCAGAAGTGAGGTGTCAGGTATTCAAAAAAACGAGCAAAAACGATCAAACTTTGATGATTAGCAGAACCAAAAAAAAAAAAAATGTAAATAGAGGAACGAGATTTATTTATATAAATCAAACAAAACGGCTCCTTTTGGATGTAGCTCTGCTCTGCATCTTATCTCCATACTGATGAGGGAAAAAGAGAACTCTCATACATATCTCTGCTGCAAACAGTTTCATCCCAGCTTGAAGGTAAAATAGAGATGAGGATGGGAACGGATGGGGGGAAGGACTGCTGGTGGTTTATCACCGGGCCAATATCAGAAGTGAAGGATTTGTGGGGTTGTTTCCCTTGGAGGTGAGGGGGGAAAAAGAGCAACCTGATTTCATGGGAGAATCTGTAAATAAATGAAAAATAACACACCAATTTTGCACTTGTACATAAACTATACAGTAGTGTGCAGAACGTCGAAAGATTTAAAGTGTATATAAACCAGAAAAAAAAATATTGAATGTATTTTTGATGCATTTTAAATGATGTATGAGTTTTGTCTTAATAACTTCTTCATATGACGAGCATTAGATAACTTTCCAGAGCTTTAAAGAAACATCAAATTATCGTCCTGATATCTTGCGGTGTAAAGCAGGGAGGCATAACTTGACTTTATGTATTCAAATGCGTTTCACTTAAATGTGTAAGCAAAGTAAAACAAGGCTCTTCTGTTTGAAAGGGAAAGAACCAACGCTTGAAGACAGGTAATAAATGTACTTAAAGTAGTCGTTACCTGGAGGATTAAGTCAGCAGTTTAAGCCTCTCCTATTAAGATTGTGCCAGTGATTTCCATTCAAAATCACTATTTTCAAGCGTTTATAACTGGCTGAAATTCAGCATTCAAGGTCTCAGCCCTTATTTTTTGATAGTAGCCTTTACAAAACTCAAGAAGAAATGTTGCGGCCCTCTTATTCTAGAAAGCAACAGTGCCACTGGATCTAAAAAAAATAAATAAGTTTTTGCTTCGCCATTGCCCATTTTTTAGCCCAAAATTTTCTCTGGACTGTTGTAGGATGAGCGATAGGAGACCCTTTCCATGATAGGGGTCAAGATGTTGGATACAGGAAGATTTGTGGGACACAGCTTCTGAGTTGTTGCCACTCTCATGGGGCTTAAAATGTGCTGTATTGAAAATGCCAAAATAAACCTGTATGTGATGGGGTTATGCCTGTGATCAGCACAAAGTTGTAGCATACAATGTCCCCAAATTTGATGGTATGTTGCTGTAAGGGCACGACAGGCTCCACAAAGCCCTTGTTGGTAGATGCAGGCTTCCTTAGGGCTGGTTTGTACACGAAATATTGCCACAAAACATAATTTTCTCGGTGGTAAACCCTTACCAAACCACGTCATCATGGTTTATGGTATGGTTTTAAAACGGCAGCTTGGCTTGCTGGCCCTCAAGTAGCCAAAATGAGCTTTTGGTGAAGTTTTTTGGCTCACCCAGGAGGCCAAAATAAAGCTCGAGGCCTGCCCGTAACTAGGCCGAGGCCCAGCACCGTGGCGCTCAGCCCATCTCCATCCATGACCCCTGCCATGCCAGTGGCTGCTTTTGCTTTTCCACCAAAACCCAAGCTGGGGACAGAGCCACCCCACATGCCCTTGGCCGTGCCCCTTTAAAAACCCTCCTTTTTCCCCAAAATGCGGATTTCTCAGCACTGAGCTTGCGAGGAAGCAAAGACCGGGCCCTGCGTGCCGGGAGCAACTTTTAAAGCAATCCAATCAATAATATAACCCGTGGACTTTTATTTTCCCTCGCCATCTCCTGGAGTGCCACAGGGGCAGGTGGGGAAGGGATTGAGCCTTTGGGGATTTCGGAGCCCCCCAAGCTTAGAAGTGAGGGCAGGGGGAGCAAAGGGAAGGGAGGTGCAGGCGTGCGCTCCTCATTTTCAGATACTCTATTGGCAATTTTGGTCAAATTAATGTTTTTTTCCATTGATAGCTGCTTGAACGAGATGAGTAGCCCATGCTGGGGGTGCTGCGTGCTGGTTTTTTTATTTCATCTTGTGCTCCGGG